>NC_059073.1:171454667-171764667 GCF_020497125.1 Mauremys mutica
TGGAGTTCTGTGTCCAGTTTTGGGCCCCACACTACAAGAAGGATGTGGAAAAATTGGAAAGAGTCTAGTGGAGGGCAACAAAAATGATTAGGGTGCTGGAGCACATGACTTATGAGGAGAGGCTGAGGGAACTGGGATTGTTTAGTCTGCAGAAGAGAAGAATGAGGGGGGATTTCATAGCTGCTTTCACCTACCTGAAAGGGGGTTCCAAAGAGGATGGATCTAGACTGTTCTCAGTGGTAGCAGATGACAGAACAAGGAGTAATGGTCTCAAGTTACAGTGTGGGAGGTTTAGGTTGCATATTAGGAAAAACTTTTTCACCAGGAGGGTGGTGAAGCACTGGAATGGGTTACCTAGGGAGGTGGTGGAATCTCCTTCCTTAAAGGTTTTTAAGGTCTGCCTTGACAAAGCCCTGGCTGGGATGATTTAGTTGGGAATTGGTCCTGCTTTGAGCAGAGGGTTGGACTAGATGACCTCCTGAGGTCCCTTCCAACCCTGATATTCTATGATTCTATGAAATAGAAGTGAAGGTGTGGCTAGGAGAGGTGGTGAGCCACTTCTGATGACTTATGCTATTTGGAGATTCCCCTATTCCAAAGGCATACGCAGCTGCCCTGATATGGAAGTTTTCTATCCCCTTTGTGCAACCAAAGTGGTACAAAGGGAACAGAACTGATTCCAAATTCAGTTGAATTGGTATGTGACCCTACTAGCAATGATTTACACCACAGCAATAGTGAAGGAAGATAACCTTGTGAAAATAATCCTAAACTTACTGAACAGGAACTTTGAAGCAGTAGATAAAACTATGTATGTGACCAGATCTGGAGTGGTATTCTGTAATTTAAACTGATATACAATTTGTTGTGAAATATTAATGTTTGTTAAAGATTATTTGGAAAAAATGGAGGGAAGCAGTGGAGAGATGTATATTTTTAAATCTATATCAGGAAGCTGGGCAGAAAGGTTCTGTACTTCTTTACCTCCATCCCTTTGTTGTATCTAGATTTTATCTCTTGCCTTATATACTTAACACTTTGGGACAAGGACTATCCTTTCATTGAATGTATGCAAAATTAGGCCCTGATCCTTAATGGGGGTGACTTCTAAATACTACAACAAGCAACAAAAACAAAACAAAATAAAACAAAACAACAACAATAATAATAAATTATTAATTAATAATTAATCACTCTCTGGAGTGAAGGGGGAAGAAGGAGAGAGGCAGAGATCGGTTTAGAGATAATGTTTTTCTTATCCTAAACAGTTCCTTATAAGAAAGTGATTCTTTCTGTGATTTGTTAACATTCTCACATGACACTGATATTCCAAGTCAAAAGGATGAGAGCCACTTTCTCATTCAGTTCTGGCATTTCTGCTTTGAGAACAGTGTAATGTGATGATAAATAAAATGAATAATAATGCTTTGCACTTCTATGGTGCCTTTCATCTAAGGATCTGAAACCAGTTTACCAACAACCAGACATTGCAACCCCCCATTAAGGTAACAATAGCTAAGTATTGTTATACCAGTTTCAGTATTGCCAAACTTAAGTGTATAAAAATCATGAGTCATGAGATTTTTAATTAAATGTTAATTTTAGGTTCTTTTTCTTTGCCTTCTGGTCTTTGATCCTCTATGGTAAGCAGTCTCTCCAATGTGCTCAATGTCATTGCCTGTCCAGGAGTACTCCTATTGTCAGTAGTTTCAACAAACTCAGATTGCGCCTCCCCGCCCACCCCAGGCTGTTGCCTTGCTAGCCAGCCTATGTTCTAAACTACATCTGCTCCTGCCTCAGTTGGCTGCCTGGTGACTCTGACAGTCTGTCCTTCTTAAACAAGATGCTTTTATTAATAAAAACAGATATAACTAAAGGCAAAAAAAGGGCTTTATTTGATTACTAGGGAGCACACCCTATCTGGAACCTTGTACAGCACCACATAGCTAGTGGCTGAATAACATGCTGTGAGTAAACATATCACAGTACTGTTGAGCAACAGATACCTTACCAGCAAAGCCTCCTTGTAGGTAAAGCTGTCTTAACTATGATTACATCAATTTTAAGTTAATAGGTTACACCTTTACTACTGAAATGTTTAAAACAACAGTACATTTTTAAATGCTCCATTAAAATAATATATAATGAGCAGCTGTGAATGTGTTGATGTTTGTCACTAGGTGAGTTGGTTATTTTTATTTACCTTTACCACAGTTATCTGTAAAAATTAGCTTTAGTGAGAAACTTCAATAATTCTCCCCCTCACACACCCCCTCAAATGGTGCTTCTTTTCTTTATGAGAGATGATTATATGTTTGTGTGGTATAGTGATGTGGGAAAAAATTAATTCACTGATGTTTTAAAATATAAAAGTGCATTTTTATCATTTAATTTTAACTTAACTGGGATAAAAAATATACAAAAAGACAGTACATCTAAATCACTTCAAATGTTTTCATTTAATAATTTATTTTGTTTCTCCAATTCTCTGTGTGTATTCATAATAAGAGAGAAGAATTAGGAAGGAAGTGGAAAGACAGTGTCATAATGTAAGGAAAAGAAAAGTAATCTCCTTCCTGAATTATTTACTGTATCTATCTCCTCTTTCTTGATTTTTTAATTATTTTGTAAATTTCTTACCAAGAGTTTTTGGTAAATTATTTTTTAACTTGGAAAGAATAATATTACTAATAGTTATTGAGCAAAATCTTGAGAAGAGATTTAGGGGCTCAACCCTGCTCCCACTGAAATAAATATTGGTTTACATTAATTTTACTGGAAGCAGGCCTGGGCTGTCAATTATCAGCTAAAAATTTATCTGAATTTTCCAAAGATTACATGTAATAATTGATGCTTAAACTGATATATTTTATTCCCAATAGGATTTTCATA
The DNA here is from genome assembly GCF_020497125.1 of Mauremys mutica. NCBI lineage: Eukaryota > Metazoa > Chordata > Testudines > Geoemydidae > Mauremys > Mauremys mutica. The sequence goes on from NC_059073.1 coordinate 171,457,560, forward strand.
CATATAATTCAGATAGAAGAAAATTACTTTTTATCCTATAAAGAAAGGCTTTTATATTTATTTTAAAGATATATTTTCTGGAAATGTAGTATTTTGGTTAGAAAAACTCTGCAGCTTATGAAGTTGTCTGTTATTTTGCTGTGATTTTATACACAATGGAAGGGTGAGGAAAAGGTCAGCAATAACTCTGCTGTTGCATTTTCACTGGGAAAAAACAAAATATTGATCGATAAGAAAATGGAAAAAGCACAACTATTAGCAACTTACTTGATCTTCTCCGACCTTTACCCTGCCATGTTGATTTTATTCTTAAATGTTATGTCTGCTTTTCCAAAGGTTTGTTCTGTTTAGTCTTTTGTTTAATTAATACATGATCTTCTTTACTCTCTCTAATGTTAAAACAAGAAATATGTTTTTATTTTCTTGTTGAACCATTGTCCTTCTTACACTCTGCACTGCATGCTGGATAACACCTTTATGTATGAATTGGTCTGCTTAAAACTATTAAAAATCACAGTCAATAGGTATTTAACATCACCACAGAACTCTGCGGGTCCATGGAAAAATTCAGCTTTTTAGACTATAAATTCTCTAAATTAAACTTTAAACTTCTACCAGGTGAAATCATGAAACAGTCATCTAGAATACAAGGACTGTCTTCGGATCTGAAAATGTACTTTTGTAAATGTTTGTTTTTATAATCTCTCTTCTATATGAAGATTTAAGAGAACAAACCATGGCCCTGAACCTTGGCATTTTAATATATATGCAACTGCATATATTAAGCAATATATGCAATGCTTAAACCATTTCCTGTAATAAGATAATACGCTACACAAAATGTACTCAGAGACCAGTATAGAATATTACAAATACTGTACCTCCATATTTTGTGCATGTGCACATAATAACACATGCATACTTGATACACTGATGTGCAAATGAGTTTAGTGTGTAAGATTCATGAACATAAGAACATAAGAATGGCCTTACTGGGTCAGACAAAAGGTCCATCTAACTCAGTATCCTGTCTTCCAACAGTGGCCAGTGCTAGGTTCCCCAGAAGGAATGAACAGAACAGGTAATCATCAAGTGATCCATCCCCTGTTGCTCATTCCCAGCATCTGGCAAACAGAGGCTAGGGACACCATTCCTGCCCATCCTGGCTAATAGCTATTGATGGATCTATCCTCCATGAATTTATCTAGTTCTTTTTTGAACCCTAGTATGATCTTGGCCTTCACAACATCCTCTGGCAAGGAGTTCCACAGATTGACTGTGCGTTGTGTGAAGAAATACTTTCTTTTATTTATTTTAAACCTGCTGCCTGTTAATTTCATTTGGTGATGCCTAGTTCTTGTGTTATGAGAAGGAGTAAACAACACTTCCTTATCTACTTTCTCTACACCAGTCATGGTTTTATAGACCTCAATCATATCTCCCCTTAACCGTCTCTTTTCCAAGCTGAAAAGTCCCAGTCTTATTAATCTCTCCTCATATAGAAGCCATTCCATACCCCTAATTATTTTTGTTGCCCTTTTCTGCATCTTTTCCAATTCCAATATATCTTTTTTGAGATGGGGCGACCATATCTGCACACAGTATTCAAGATGTGGGCATACCATGGATTTATATAGAGGCAACATGATGTTTTCTGTCTTATTATCTATCCCTTTCTTAATTAATCCCAGTGTTCTGTTCACTTTTTTTGACTGCCGCTGCACATTGAATGGATGTTTTCAGAGAACTATCCACAATGATTCCAAGAGCTCTTTCTTGAGTGGTAACAGCTAATTTAGACCCCATCATTTTATATCTATAGTTGGGATTGGAGTCAGGAGGTCGGCACTGTATCACAAGCTTTTCTTTGAAGCCACAATAGACAATATGAGCCATTTCAATATCAAAACAATTTAAAAATAACAATAAGATGCATGTCTGCTTTAGTATGTAGATGGAACACACATTTTTCCTTAAATATTTTTTACAATGAAACAATGTTTAATTTCAAGAAGTTAGGAACTTCCTTGGGTGAGGGTGGTGGAGCATGGCATCTGCCTTTCTCCATAGCCACTTTCTTTTCTCAGCCCCCAGATATCCAAGCAGATATCCTAGCTGTAGGTAATGTTGCCTTAACATTAGCTCTGGAGGAGTCCTCTAAGTGACAGTTACTGTGCAGCTGCAGGGAGACTAGGCCATTGGCAGCACAGTTCTTCCTAGACCCAATTAATCATTGCGGGATGGAGGTTTGCTGGCCCTATGTGGAAAGCAATTCCCTTCCTGGTGGATTCCCCTCTTGTCATCTTTTCAGGCCCCTGAAGAACCTACATCTTGAAGGGATGCTTTTCAGACAAATCTGCATAGTGGACTTCAGTTTTTTGTCCTGACTGGCTTTTACCCATGTTTTTTCTTGAAAGAGAGAGTGATGCGGCCTCATAATAACGTGCAATTAATGCCATTAACTTGCAATAACAAATAAATAAACTAATCTTTATAGTTTCATAAAAGTATTAAATAAATCAATATGTCAGTAGTTTAGGCCTTGTCTACATGAGAAAGTTGTACCAGTTTAACTAGAGGTATAATTTTAACCTGATTTAACTAAACAGATGGCAAAGACTGTGTTAACACTCTTATTTTAGGTTAGTTTAAGGGGTGAGGGATAGCTCAGTGGTTTGAGCATTGACCTGCTAAACCCACAGTTGTGAGTTCAATTCTTGAGGGGGCCATTTAGGGGTCTGGGGACTGGTTCTGCTTTGAGCAGAAGGTTAGATTAGATGACTTTCTAACCCTCATATTCTATTTCAGTTTACTTTATACTAATTAGAAATTGATTTAAAATAAGCTGAAGCGAGCCACTCTTAAACCAAAATAAGTGTCCGCACAGGGGTTTGAACTGGTTTAACTTAATAAGTTGGAAAAATGATTTAAGTTAAACCAGTGCAACTTTCTTATGTAGACAGCATCTTGTTCATAAAGAAAAGGCTCTAGATGGTTTCATCCCAAGAATTTTAAAAGAGTTGGCTGAGGAGCTCTCTGGTCTGTTGATGTTAATGTTTAATAAATCTCAGGAATACTAGGGAAATTCCAGAGGACTGGAAGAAAGCTATTGTTTAAAAAGAATAAATGGGATGACAGATAATCATAGGCATGCTAGCATGACACTGGTCCTGGCAAAATAATGGTATGGCTGATATGAAATTACAACCATAAAGCACTAAAAGATGGTAATATAATTAATGTCAGTCAATATGGTTTATAAGAAATAAATCTTTTCAATAAAACTAGATAGTAGTTTTTTATGTGATTACAAATTTGGTTGATTAAGGTAATGTGTTGCTCTGATAGACTTCTGAATGGCATTTGATATAACACACACATTCTCATTAACAGCTTAGTATCATTCAAAACTGATATGATAGGTAAATATCAAGCAATTGTTAATGGGGAATCATCATATGGATTTGTTTTCACTGTGGGGGTCTCACAGTGATGGATTTTCAGTCCAGTGCTACTACATACTTTTGTCAATGATTTGTAAGAAAATATAAAATAATTTTCAAACTTTGCAGGTGACAGATATTCTTGGAATAGTAACAATTATGAAGATAGGTCACTTATACACAGTGTTCTGGATTTCTTGACAAGCTGGGGACAACCAACCAACATGCATTTATAAAGCTAAATGCAAAGTCATACATCTAGGAACAAAGGGTGGGGTTCACAAAGGAGAATTTGGTGCTGCAGTGCTGAGTGGCCTATCTTTTAGGCATCTGGCCCCCTAGTGGAATTCACAGCCCTGAGTTAGATGCCCAGTCTTCCCTATAGAATGCATGGATTCACAAAAGCCAGCACACTGAGTTGGGAGCTGCTTCAGTTAGCCATTAGGAAATGGCAAGCAGTCTGGCCTTAATATTTAGATGCCTAACTCTGAGCCAGAAAGAGACAACTATCTCCATTTGGAATTCACTTCTGTGAACCCTAAGCCAGGGCAGCCCTTTTTTCAAGAAAAATAAGGAAGAGATAAAGCTCTGCTTATGCCCACTGAATAGATTGTTTGCCCAGGATGTGAGAGACCCAGATTCCAGTCCCCTTGAGCCAATTGAATATTTAATTATTTATACACAGTGGATTTGTCCAGAAGGAGAGTTTGAGACATACCTCTGAACATAACTATTGGATCGAGCCCCAAAGACTAGGCGAGGAATACCTCATTCGTGAATCCAGTTAAGATTTAGGAGTGAGATAGTCACCAAGCTGCTGCGTGGTACCAGGACTTCAGTGGCTGTACACATGTTGAGTCACTAAAATTTAGATGTTTTGGGGACTTAATGGCAGAAGTTTAAGTGCTTAGGGAATTTAGGTGCCTACAGGTTTAGGTGTCAGCTGAGTAGGGGTTTTCTGAATGCCAATAGGCACCTAAATGTGGGACTTAGGCCCCTAAAATGGCACATAGATACCTAACCACCCCCCCTACAAGTGAATGCCACCCAAAGAATGTGGGCCATGTTTTACAGCTTTCAGAATGGGGAACTGCAAGTTGGAAAGCAGTGATTAAAAAGGAGATGGGGTCCTGGTGCATTATTAGCTGAACACGAGCTCCTAGTCCAATGCTTGAACAAAAGGGCTAATGCTATCCTTGGATGTAAAAACAGGGGAATATCAAATAAGGGTAGAAAGAGGGATTGTCTCTGTATTTGACATTAGTAAAACCATTACTGGAATGTTGTATCCAGTTCTGGCATCCACACTTCATAAAGGATGTTGAAATATCAGAGAATGTTCGGAGATGAGCTACAGGAATGATTTGTGGACTGGAAAACCTGTCTTACCATGAGAGATGTAAGGAGCCCAATTTTGTAATTTTATTGAAGAGACATACAAGAGGTGACTTTATCACAGTCTATAGGTACCTACAGTGGTAAACCCAGACAAACAGCTACGGGGTGGTGGTGGTTAGTAATTAGTCCCAGGGGGTTAAAGGCCTCTCCCTATCCACTGAGGAGAGAGAACCATGGGGAAATAAGGTTCAGCTGGAAAAGGGGTTACCAGGGAACTAATTAGGTTCAGCTGGCTCCAACTGCTTGAGACCTTTTTTAAACCCTCCCCTGGGTGGAAGGAGGTGGCATGAGAGAAGCAGGGAAGGTGCCAGTAGACTAGATGCAGCAAGGCACTGAACCCTTCCAGGAAGGAAGGCTGCACTCCCTCCCGAGAAGGGAAGGAAAACAAGAACAAGGGACTGACTGAGGAAAGGAATAGCCGGACCCTGTGCTACCTGTAAGGATTTGCCTTGCCCAAGCCTGTGTCTCCAAGGCCGAAAAGGACTGAGCCTGCTGAGGAGAAGAGGATACTTTGCCACACTACCTACAGGAAGTGAGGATTTTTGATAGTAGAAGGCCCTTTCATTTAGCAGACAAAGGTATAACAAGATCCAACAGCTGGATTTTGAAGGTACACAAATTCAAACTCAAAATAAGGCACAATTTTTAAACAGTAAAATTCTGTGGCCTGTGTGACAAAAGGAGATCAGATTAGATTATTATCACAGTCCGTTCTGGCCTTAATATCTATTAATCTATATGACTATGTGAAGGTGATCATCTTACATATAACAACATTGCTTGTAAGAGCCTTTGATTGTGATGCCCGCCTTTAATTATCTTATTATTATTTGTCTTCAATTTTTCTTAAGGGTGCACTTTTGCCTAAATATATCTTAGATCCCAGTATAGTACTGTGCTTCTTTTTCATCCAAACTACTGTCATTTACTTAATGCTTTCATTTTGAATTATTGAAAAACTGGTTTCAGATGTAAATTAATTATGTATATAACTATCAACATGGCAAAAGAGGTTGTGAAAGAGTCTGACCTCATTGAACTCTGGGTGTTTTTTTTTTAAATAATATTGTGACTTCAAGCTAACAAGGGTGATGGTTAGATTTACTGTAATACAAGTTACTCCTTATAAAGTCTGATTTATTTTCCTTCAGAGTTTTGCATATTTCTTCCACTATGTGAGGTTAGGAGGAAGAGCCACAGATAAGAAAGTATCTGGAAGACTCAACAAGTTATCTGCCTTGACCTTTGGAGAGGCTTAAAGGGAAGTGTTGTCACTCTGAGGAGATGTAGAGGTCATACTAGGCATAGAGCCAATCTGCAACTTTTTTTAGAGTGTGTCAGAGTCAGAGCAAAGTGAAGACAGACTAGACTTAATCTTTTAACCTAACCTGTCAAAACTGCATCAAGTCAGCACTGCCAAATCTGCAGCCACCTCATAACTCAAAAAGGTATGCATGATTGCATTTATGAATTTGCTTTTGAAAAGCGGTTTTACGGTTTGGTATTCAAAGCATTATGAAACCTGGGCCACATCTCTGTGTATGCAAACATAAAACTAAATACTGCCTACTGCATGAGTAATTCATCCAAATGAGTCATAAGAAGAAGATATGCAATAGATTATGGCATAAAATATTTGTAGGGGGATATTTACTTCAAAACACATAAAATAAACATTTTAAATAAATTAGATTTGTGTAATTTTGAAGAAAATAATAAACATATGCTATTTGTAACATTCAGAGAAATTACTAAGGTACACAGTTCAGCATATTAGTCTGATATTTTGTATTAAGTGCCTGTGCAGAAAATACTGCTGCTATATAATTATGACTATCTCCATTTTTAAGGGATATATAGATATTCATATAGATATTTTTTATCTTTTTATATTATGCATGAACTTGCAAATGACTATGTAAGAAAGCATTCTTGTGAAAAATACAGTTTTATGCAAAATATCAGGCCAGATCCTAAGCTGCTGTAAATTGGCATAGCTCAAATGACTTAATGATGCAGTAACCACAAAATCACCACAGTTGTTACAGATGAATATACTAAAATGATTTGTACCTGATTTTAAGAAAATACCACAATAAAAATTAGAAATATTAGAGACTAAATGTTGTGTAATTTGTGAGTTTTAGGTTTCAATATGCAATCAAAGGGTAAGAAATGTAGTGATTTTTTATCTGTCCTTTGGGTGGAAATTTTAGATTCTAAGTCTTATTTTTCTCTCACAGAGAAGTAAATCAGGATTAATTCCAATGAAATTACACTAGTATAAGTAAGAGCACAATTGGACTCTAAATTTGTTTTCCTTATAGTAATTAAAATGTGTTTATGTCCCACCCTCCTGAGCTCAATAGTCAGTAAAAAAACCTTATCATACACATTTAATGTTTTGTCACTCTGTGGGTAACAGGAGTAAATTTTTGGATTGTATGAAGAAAATACACATTTAATAGAAAATAGTATCATAGTTACTATTAGTTTAATAGGAAATTTAGTCTGATATTTCTAGCTTCTGAAAAGGAAAAATGTGATCAAAGTAGTATGGATCCTCTTTGCAAAGTTTTCTAATGTAATCACTTCTAATGGGAGGAGCTGATTAAATTGGAAATCTGTTAAACGTGGGCAATAATAAGGAGAAGAGAAAAATGTCTGGAGCTATGTCATTTGAGAGTGTGGAGAATCTGAATTTGGACAGTCTGAATTATGAGTGAAGTCAAGGAAAAAGGAGATGATTTTCAACATTTTATTGCCAGGGATATTTCTTAATGAACATGTACCACTGGTTACCTGAGGAAACTCTCTGCACTGATTCTGAATTCCATTATCAGAAAAAGCAGTAGGTTGTTGTGATTTCCCAGTACTGTAAGAGGAAGGTCCAAAGAGCAGTAGTCTGCAGGAAGAAGCAGACTTTACAGTTCTGAGTGATGGAAGTAATGGCCTGTTTATAAAGCACTTCAGCAACTTCGTGAGGAGACAAAAATTAGCTTTGCTACCTGGATGCAAATTTAAAGGGCTAGTTGAACATGAAGTGGGGGGAAAAAAAAGCCCTTATTCTCCTAAAATCAGAACTAATTTACTTGTATTTAAGAAGAAAATAATGGGAAAAGGAGGCACGGTTACCTGAAATGTAAAGAAAGCTTATTGTTCCACGCCTTATGCATTGGAAGAAGGTCAGTTTATATATATATATATATGTGTGTGTGTGTTAAATGTCTGTTATATATATACGACCAATGTCTGCATGGAAATTATTTACTACATTAATCTTATAGCTGCTTCAACTACTGTCATTTGCTGGTAGTCATGGGTCATCCCAAGATGCATCAAGAAAAATAGACTTCAAACTGTCACCAGGCTAAAGATGCATAAGTCATGGGAAGAGATAGATATTAGCCAAATGGCTGTTTCTTCTGAGGCCTGGTGGTGGGAAGGATTACTTATTTCACAATGTTCCTGCAGAAATATCCAGTTTCCAGTACACAACTCACAAATCATGCTGAGTTCTTGGATTTAACATATATAGAGCAAATTATTATCATCATTATCAAAACAGTGGTAGATGGAATAGTATACAGTATACTCCCGTTTACCTGAAACCCTATTATCCAATCTTCCACATTATCCAAATCCCTTCCTCGTCCCCCAGCATGAGCCATGCTGCAGAAGGCACATATCTCATATGTCATGCTGAGGAACAAAGAAGGGATTTGAATAATGTGGAGGTTTGGATAATAGAGCAGAGGCCCCTGGCCAGAACAGCGAGGAGGAGAGGGGAAAAGGCCCTGATATGGGGGAGGCCATCCTGCTGCTGAATGGCTCCTGTGGCCATGCAGAGAGCTCTCTGGAGCCCCATTGGCTTGGGAATGAGTGAGCTTGTCCATGACAGCAGTGCTGCAGAGGGGTCCTTGTGCTGCTGCACCTTGTGTCAGCAGGGATTGGGTCTCACTGGCCCCATAACATGTGTGGAGCCCTTTGCAGCTCCACTGTCACAGGAATGAGTGAGCAGGGCAGGACAGAGAAACCCAGCCTGGGCTGCAAGGAGAAGGACAAGCTTTTGTCCATGGGGGAGGCCTCCCCACTGCTGAATTGCTCTTGCCCTCTTGATTATCTAACTCCCCAAAACCCATGTCCCCCGTGCCAGTCAGGTAATCTGGAGTAAACTGTACTGTACATTATACATTTCCTTCTTGAAGGTTAGAAAAATGTCTATGGGTTCACATTGCACTGACTGAACACACACAGAGGTACAAAAAGAAAAGGCCTGCGCATAGATATAATCACCCGAAACCCTCAGCTCAACCTCTCCTCAATAGCCTGAGAAATAAAAGTAAAGATAAGATGCCAAAGCACAAGCCTTGGATTCAGGAGGTGTTTTCCCAGTTTCATCACAGATTGTCTGCGTTCCTTTGACCCATTTTTGGATAGGATCCAGAGGCGAATGACAAAGATGATCAAAGGGGTGGAATGCAAGCCGTGTCAGCAAAGGCTGAAGGAACTGGGTATGTTTAGTGTGGAAAAGAGTGGATTGAAGGGGGACATGATAGCGGACTTCAAATACTTAAAAGGCTGCCATAAAAAAGATGGAGAAAAGTTGTTCACTCTTGCCACAGAGGGCAGGACAAGAGGTAGTGGGTTCAAACTTCAGCATAGCATATTTTGATTAAATCTCAGGAAATACTTCCAAACAGTAGGACAACAGAACAGACTGCCTAGGGAGATCATGGATGCTCCTTCACTGGAGGTTTTCAAAAGGAGGCTGGATCACCCTCTGTCTTGGATGGTTTAGACATAACAAATACTGCATCTTGGCAGGAGGTTAGACTACATGATCCTTGAGGTCCCTTCGAACCCTATGGTTCTGTGATTCTATGATGTTATATAAACATATAGCAACCACATGGTAATGCATACCCTCCAGGTTTCAAACCAATTAAACTTCATATTGATATGTCGTCCAAGTGCAATTACCATGTAATCTCCAAAGCAAAATAATCTCCTGTGTATTCTAATAGTTAATATTATTTAGTTGTACACTAATTCTATATACTATTTTGTTTAAATGGAAGTGCCTATCCTGAAATGATTTATTTCCTTTACACAACTGGTTTTCATGCAGTAACACTGAAAACACATGTAACATGACTTTCTAATGTTGCTTGAACAAAAGAGGCAATTTATCAACCTGGATTACTTGTAGCACAATGGGTCACCTTATGAAAGAGACACCAAAGAAGTGTAAGTGACAATGGTGTGGTGAATGAGGGGGGAAACGATACATTTTCAATGTTCAAAGAAAGTTATCCATGAATCCCAAACCTTTTTTAAAACCCCTATGAACTATATGAGCAAGTCGGTATGGGCTTCATGCAGGAATTGCTGGGTGAAATTCTATTGGCTACATTATGCAAGAGGTCAGACAAGATTATCACAATTGTTCCTCCTTGCCTTAAAATCTAAGAATTCATAAAGCCAACACTGGCTTTATGCATTAACAGTTGGATGCAAATGACAACAATATTCAAGCACTCCTTGTGGCCCATTGAGCCGTGCACTAAGTTAAACTGAACAACCCGCCTTCTCTCACAGCTGCAGAAGCATTCAAGAAATCAAAATCTGAAGTGCAGAAAGTGTGGGAGATGGAAGACACTTGATGGAGAAATAAACAACAGAACTGCAAGCTCTTGTTGATATAACACCCAAGGTTTTTTCAGGAGTTAAAGTATATTTACGGCCCAAAAAGAGGCAATAACTGTCCAATCCTGTCCACTGATGGCACCACCCTCCTGACTGAGCACAGTATGATACTAGATAGATGGAAAGAACATTTTGTGACTCTACTCAATTATGAGTTGAGGTAAAATAATTAAACAGTAGACTCAATTGAGCAAAGACCTGTTCAATTTGAACTCACAGATCCACCATTTTGGAGGAGACTGAGAAACGGCAAATGGAAAGGCAGCTGGAGCCAACGAAATCCCTGCTGAAGTGCTGAAATATCATAGTCCTACACTTCACAAAGCTTTGTTAAACCTATTTACTTTCTGCTGTGAAAATGAGGTTTTACCCCAGGATTTCAAAGATGCCAAAACTGTAACAATCTAAAAGTGCAAAGGGGAGAGATGTGACTGTGGCACTTATCATGTCATTTTGCTCCACTTCATCCCTGGTAAGACCTTTTGGTAAGCTGCTGCTGAAGAGGCTTCAGGTTATTTTGGATGATGTACTCCCTGAATCCCAGTGAAGTTTTCATTCATCACACAGCACTGCTGACAGTTACGGGAGAAAGCTGCTGAACAAAAAAGGCCCCTGTATGTTGCCCTTGTCAACGTTAGTAAGGCATTTGACTCCATCGGACGCTCTGCTCTTTGGTGCCTTCTTTTAAAGTTTGGCTGCCCAGACAAACTAATCAACCTTATATGATGCTTCCATGGCAATATGCAGTTTGTGTATCAGTGGGTGCCAATTCATCCTAACCCATCCTGTAGCCCATGGGATTAACCATGGCTGTGGGCTTGCTCCTACATTATTTACTCTGTTCCTGGCTGGACTGTTAGAAGTCATCGCATGTACTACCACTACAGGTGTCGCTTTAACACAATTTGATGGCAGACTTCTACACCTCCACTGATTCAAGACCAAAAGCAAATCCCAGCGAAATGAACTAAAGGATTTATTGTATGCCAATGACTCAGAGTCGGTCGCCCTTTCTGAGAAAGACCTGCTACATTTGCTGAATTCCTTTGCCCCTGCTTTATCCATTTTTGGCCTTTTTTAATGTAAAGAAAACAGAAATCCTGTACCAACCATCTCCTGGCAGAAGTCCATCAGTTCCATCACCACCACAAATAAAAATGAATGGCTTCCGATTAAACAACATCAAGTAATTTGGCTACATAGGTAGCACAATTACCAAAGACACAAGCATTGACAAAGAACTTTCAGTACACTTAAAGTCAGCTGCCTCAGCTTTCAGTCATTAAAAAAAAGACTATGGACAATATGAGGGGTCAAAGTGTTCACAAAATGTCAAGTTTACAAAGCTGTTGTACTTCCTTGTCTTCTATACTCGTTAGAGATCTGCCCCCTGTATCTTCGCCATATCCAAAAACTTAACAGTCTGCAACAATGTCACCTATGCAGCATAATGGGAATCAAATGGTCTGACAAAATAACCAACAAATGAAGTACTAAAGCTAGAGTGAGAAGAGTGAGAGGAGTGAGAGTGAGCCCAACAGCAAAAGGTAGGATGTTTGTTCACCAATGCGAGAAGCTTAGGTAATAAAATGGAGGAACTGGAGCTCCTGGTCCAAGAATTGAAACCGGATATCGTAGGAATAACCGAAACATGGTGGAACGATAGCCATGACTGGAGTACAGGTATGGAAGGGTATGTGCTGTTTAGAAAAGACCGATGCAAAGGTAAAGGTGGGGGAGTAGCATTGTATATCAATAATGAGGTGAAATGTAATGAAATAACTAGCAATGCAATGGTTAATACAGAGTCTGTGTGGGCAATGGTCACATTAGGGAAGAAAACTACCAGAGCCTCACCCGGGATAGTGATTGGGGTGTGCTATAGACCGCCGGGATCTAGCTTGGAGACGGATAGAGAGCTCTTTAATGTTTTTAAGGAGGTAAACACTAATAGGAACTGCTTGATCATGGAGACTTTAACTTCCCAGATATAGATTGGGCAACAAATGCTAGTAATAACAATAGGGCTCAGCTTTTCCTAGACGTGATAGCTGATGAATTCCTCCATCAAGTGGTTGCTGAACCGACGAGGGGGATGCCATTTTTAGATCTGATTTTTGGTGAGTAATGAGGACCTTGTTGAGGAAATAGTTGTAGGGGACAACCTTGGCTCGAGTGATCACGAGCTAATTCGTTTCAAAATTAATGAGAGGATAATCAAATATTGCATCTGAGACTAGGGTTTACGATTTCAAAAGGGCTAACTTTACTAAATTAAGACGACTAGTTAGGGAAGTGGACTGGACCAACATATTTTAGGAATCTAAAGGTAGATGACGCCTGGGGTTACTTCAGGTTGAAATTGCAGGAGTTGTCAGAGGCATGTATCCCGAGAAAGGGAAAACGGCTCGTAGGTAGCAGTTTTTTTAGACCGAGCTGGATGACCAAGCGTCTTAGAGGGGTCATTAAGAAAAAACAGAAAGCGTACCGGGAGTGGAAAATGGGAGGGATCAGCAAAGAAACCTACCTTATTGAGGTCAGAGGGTGTAGGGATTGCAGTGAGAAAGGCAAAGCGACGGGTGGAGATGGACCTAGCGAAGGGGATTAAAACCAATAGCAAAAGGTTTTTTAGCCATATAAATAGGAAGAAAACCAAGAAGGAAGAAGTAGGACCGCTTAAAACTTTAAACGGAGTGGAGATTAGGGATAATCTTGGAATGGCACAATATCTGAATGAATATTTTGCCACGGTCTTTAATGAGGCTAATGAAGGGCTAAGGAATAGTGATAGAGGGACCGATGGGAATGAAGATATGGGGGTAGACATTACGGTATCTGAGGTGGAGGCCAAACTTGAACAGCTTAACGGAAGTAAATCGGGGGGGCCCGGATAATCTTCATCCTAGAATATTAAGGGAATTGGCGAGTGATATTGCTAGCCCGTTAGCGATGATTTTTTAATAAATCTCTAAATTCGGGGATTGTACCGTTGGACTGGAGATTAGCTAATGTAGTTCCTATATTCAAGAAGGGGAAAAAAAGTGACCCGGGTAACTACAGGCCTGTTAGTTTAAACATCTGTAGTATGCAAAGTAATGGAAAAATTTTTGAAAGAGAGAGTGTTTAAGGAGCAGGAGGCCGATGACAACTTGGAAACATTACAGCATGGATTTACGAAATCTAGATCGTGAAAAACCAATCTTATCTCAATAATTGAGAAAGTAACAGATTATTTAGACAAGGGAAATGCGGTGGATCTAATATATCTGGATTTCAGTAAGGCGTTTGATACGGTACCGCGCATGAGGAATTATTGGTTAAAATTGGAAAAGATGGGGATCGAAATGAAAATCCAGAGGTGGATAAGGAGTTGGTTTAAAGGGGAGACTGCAGAGGGTAGTACTGAAAGGGGAACTGTCGGGTTGGAGGGGGGTTACCTGTTGAGTTCCTCTAGGTTCGGTTTTGGGGTCCTATTTTATTCAATCTATTTATTGCTGACCTGGGAACCAAGAGTAGGAGTGGGCTGATAAAGTTTGCGGCCAGACACCAAGTTGGGAGGTATTGCCAATTCGGAGAAGGATCGGGATATCCTCCAGGGAGATTTTGGATGACCTTGTAAACTGGAGTATTAGTAACAGGATGAAATTCAATAGTGAGAAGTGTAAGGTTATGCATTTAGGGATGACTAACAAGAATTTTAGTTATAAGCTAGGGACGCACCAGTTGGAAGTAACGGAGGAGGAGAAGGACCTGGGAGTCCTGGTTGATCGTAGGATGACTATGAGTAGGCAATGTGATGTGGCCGTTAAAAAAGCTAATGCGGTCTTGGGTTGCATTAGGCGGGGTATTTCTAGTAGGGATAAGGAAGTGCTAGTCCCGTTATATAAGGCGTTGGTGAGACCCTCATTTGGAGTATTGTGTGCAGTTTTGGTCCTCCCATGTTTAAGAAGGATGAGTTTAAAACTGGAACAGGTACAAAGAAGGGCCACTAGAATGATCCGAGGAATGGAAGGCCTGTCGTATGACAGGAGACTTGAGGAGCTCGGTTTGTTTTCCTTAACCAAAAGAAGGATAAGGGGAGATATGATTGCACTCTTTAAATATATCAGAGGGATAAATACCAGGGAAGGAGAGGAATTATTTCAGCTCAGTGCTAATGTAGACACGAGGACAAACGGATATAAATTGTCAGTCAGGAAATTTTAGGCTTGAAATTAGACGAAGGTTTTCTAACCATCAGGGGAGTGCAATACTGGAACAGCCTACCGAGGGAAACAGTAGGGGCGAAGGACCTCCATGACTTTAAGATTAAGCTAGATAAGTTTATGGAGGAGATGGTATAATAGGATAACGGGCTTAGTCAATAGGTCAATTAAGTGCCAAACTGGTACTTAATTGGGTCATATTGGGTCAATGATATGATATTCTTAACCTCTTTCAGAGGGTATGGCTGGAGAGTCTTGCCCGCATGCTCGGGGTTCAGCTGACCGCCATATTTGGGGTCGGGAAGGAATTTTCCTCCAGGGCAGATTGGCAGTGTCCCTGGAGGTTTTTCGCCTTCCTCCGAAGCATGGGGCAGGGGTCGCTTGCTAAAAGAGTGGGTAGATCGGCTAATGTGGCCTGCATCTTGCAGGAGGTCAGACTAGATGATCATAATGGTCCCTTCTGATCTTGAATTCTATGATTCTATGATTCTATGATTCTAAGCGTGGAAGCCATGCTAGTGCAAAGGCAATTGACCTGGATTGGCAATGTTATATGTATGGATAACAATTGACTGCCTAAGAGTTCTGTACAGTGAACTTGGAAAAAGCAGTAGGAAGGTTGGCCATCCCAAACTCGACTACAAGGATTGCATCAAGTGGCACATATAGTCTGCTGGGCTGGACTCAATGACCTGGGATAATATGACCCATCACAGAGAGCTTGGCACTCTGCTATGAAGGATACAGAACAAACAACAAAATACCGTCATGCCACCTTGGCCAACAGTATGAGGGAATGTAGACACCAACTTGTCCTGGCACGTCTCGTGAACTGTATATGTGGAAACTGATTTCCAGTCATAGTCATATTTGAATACGAGCGACAGTCATTATTATATTACATTTGCATTAATAAAATACTTCAAATGACTGTGTAATGGGGGTCTACAAACCCGATACTGAGCATAGACAGAAAAGCAAGGAGAGTCTCTCCTGTTTACAAGCAAGCAGCTTGATCACTCCCTGGCAGCTGCCAGAGTTGCCAGTCATGGACACAGGCACCACAACTGGAACCAACAGAGAAAACAAGACCTGCTATAAAAAGGAGAGTACAGAGAAGGAAAGGGTGGCAGAAGAGCCTGGGACATCAAAGGGATGACAGCCCTGCACCAGGCTGCCTCCAATAAAACAGCCAGGAGATTGAAAGAGATCAAAGCCCTAAAATTGAAAGGCTGATAGAAAATTGACGTTGAGAGTCTTGGAACTGATCTGAGTGAGACCCAAACTAAGGAAGGTCAGTGAGGAGAAAGAGATCCCTAGAAAGACCTCATACCAAGAGATGGAGGCAGATCATATATAAATAAAAATAGTGTATAAATCCCAGTTTACCTATACTCCTAATTTAACTCAAATTTGACACCACATATCTTCCCAAACTCTACTGCTTCCTCTCCAGACCCCCCTTCGATCCCCCCCATTCTCGATCCACAGGGTCCCCTACCCGAGCTCTCCTGTCCCCCTTATATGTCCCCCTGTCTCAGTGGTGCCAACTGAAGGGGCTGGGGGTGGGAGGCAAATGCCCTCCCAAAGACTTTTACATTTGCTCAAAAGTTCCACAAGCTGCAGATTGGTGGAGGGGCATGGCCCAACCACTCTTAAGCAGTGGTTTTGTACTACATTTGTTCAGCTGCTGCCAGAGAAGTCTGGAGTGTCACTCTGGCTTCACGGTCACAGTGCTACTGAAATTTGACCCAGCCACCCCTCCATACAGACAGAGGGTCATCCAGGACAAGTTGCAGTGAGTGGTGTGATCTGGTGCAAGGGAGTCTGTTCCTGTATGGCAAAGCACAGGGGATTCCACTGAGAACTTGACTCTGATGGTATCAGCCAATGTTCTGTGTGGATAAGAGAGAGAAGACTCCCCCGCCAAGAGAGATCTACAGTCACTGCAGGAGAGTGGGGGAAAACAAGCAGGGACCAGAATGGGGCCCCTGCTGGGAGGCTCAGGAACCAGAATTAACCCCCCAAGAAATATCTGAATTGGTGCCATTGCCCTATCCTATTGAACCTCACACCCAAACCCCATTTTCCCCAGAAACCCTGCCCCTACCCCCTCTAAATAGTCTCCCTTCCCCACTGAGCCCAAGCCTCCCCTCCTCATAAACCCAGGGACCCATCCACTATCCCCCATACATATTCTCCCAACCTCCCATTAATTCCCCCCTCCACTGGGATGGAATGTCTTGTGAGTGGTCAGTTCCTGTTTCGGGATGGGAGGGGAATGCCTGGGAGGTGTTTGCAGCATGAGCCTGCCCCACACTCATTAAGCAGTGGCAGCTTCTATCCCATGGTGCTGGTCCCAGCTCCCCACACTGGATGTTGAAACCTGATGCATGGAGTTGCAGCAATGCTCAGGTTTGGTCCACCTGACCCTCTGTGATGATGGAAGGAGGCCAGGCCAAACTTGAGCAGCACTGTGACTCCATGCGCCTCTTGCAAAGCCACTCACTGAAGTTTGGCTGGCCCCCAGCATCAAGATGTAGGGGCAGCTGGGACAAACCTGAGCGGATGTGTGACCCAGGGTCCCAGCTTACAACACCACTCACTGAAGTTTGGTGCACCTACCCCTCTTTCCCCCCCCCACCCCCCCCATGATGGAAATGTGGCTGGCTCAAACCTGCACAGTGCTTTTTTGTTTGTTTGATTTCATTTTTTACTTTGATTTTCATTTTATTTCATGTTATTTCACATTTGTGAAAAACACAGGGCTCTAGCTGTGGAGTATTCTGGAGTAGGTCTAGCTCAACCTTTCCTGTTGAAACTGGTCTACTTTGTATAATTAAATATTAATTGGGCCAAAGTGTGAGTGTAAGAATGACCTTTACACCAGTAGTTACAGCACTGTCCGAGGTGGGCAGGGGACACCCAGGTTTCAGTCCCACTGCTCCAATTAATGCTTAATTATACCTGTACAACAGGATAGCTATATCAGCAGACCTTAGTGTAGACACAGTTTATACCAGCAAAAGAGTGCTTTTGCCATTTTAGTTTATACCAGTCACTGGAGCGAAGTGAATTATATTGGCAAAAACAACTGTTATACTGATATAACTGATGTCTATAGTATGGCTTTTGCTGATATAGAAATGTCATAATACAATCTGACCCCTACCCAACATTACTGTAGTCGATTACTTCTGCAAATATATTGACTTGGCTATACTTACACAGATTTCATTGGTCATCCAGAAACTAAAGTCACTATTTGCTAGACATGGAATTCCTAAAGTCCTCATCTCTGATAAGGGCCTCAATTTACCTTGGAAGCTTTCCTAGCATTTGCACAAGTCTTAGATTTTGAACTCTGTACTAGTAGTTCACATTACCCCCAGCGCAATGGGGATGTGGAGAGAGCAATGCAGACTTTAAAAATATTTCTGCAAAAATCCATGGACCCATGCACTCCTTGCATATCTGTCAACACTGCTTATGACTGGACTGTCTCCAGCAGAGCATCTGATGGGAAGATGACTAAGGATGCCTTTACTTGTGGCATCCAAACAGCTTAAACCTAAGTGTCCCAACCTGAAGGAATTTTGAAAATGGGATGCTGAAATAAAAATTCAGCAGCTACGAAACGTCAATGTTTTTCACACACCAAAAACACTACCTGCACTGAGAGCAAGGAATAAAGTTTGGCTCAAAAACTCCCAAACATTTGGAACCATGCAGAACTAGGGCAAAACTCACAGATCCTAACTAATGGAGACTCCAAAAGGACTTCTCCTGGGGAATCAGGTTCATTTACAATATTTCCCAACACAACAAAGAGAGAATCTGGAACCTGCGGGTACTTTGTCAGGAAGTGAACCTCCTCCACAGGAAACTCCACACACCAACTGTACAGAAGTGAGAATGCAGACCCCTCTCAAAGATTTGATCATTAGAATGCTGCTCAAGACTACTTAAATGCAATTGATGAACATAGTAACAAGTAGTAGTTTTAAGGAAACTGAAGTTATCTTGAATTGTTGTGTGTGTATATACATTGGTTTATAATTTCAATTTTAATCTTTTATTATAAAGGAAGAGGGATGTGAAGTGGTTACAGAGTTTCTGGTCCTCCACAGTTACCAGAGAAGACCAGGATGTGTTTTAATGGGGAGCTTAATAAACATATGAACTTCCTGGGTAGGGAGTTGCTCTAATTGCTGCTGAAAGCATGGTGGAGTGAATAGGTGATAAAGGAGGTGAAGATCTTGTACATTTTAGCAACTGTGGAGTTGGAAAGTTGAAGGTGTTAATGTAGTTTAGTGTGGCATTGCTGAAAGAGGGCTGAGCTCACATTACATGGACATTTCCTGGTTTTCAGAAGTTTGACTTTTGCTCAAGTCAATGCTCTGCAAGCAATCTTAACTCTTGTGTTAATGTAGGTGTTTTGCCATTTAATTTCCCAGTTTTTTTTAACAGGAAAGATATGCTGTTTGTGGTAATTAGTAGTCATTTATGCAGTTATACATATCATATCCCACAATTTGCATACTGAGTCAGCCAGTTACTCCCTCCACCTCACACATTAGCTGGGCTCCACCATCCCTGCTTCAAAATACCTCCTCCACCATGCCGCTATCCCATTCACTACATTCCCACCTCCAACCTGCCCCACTCCTCACTACTGGACCCAGTATCCCTGAAGTCTTCACTCCTTGGAATACAAATGTTTACACTGTTGTTACTTCCCCACCTCCTATAATCTGATGCACATACAGTGTTTAGAGCAAAGGACAACTCTGTTACAGTGGAATGGTGTTCCTGGTTGTGCTTCAGAATGGCTGGATGATGGAATTTGTGGCAGAGCAAGTGAGAGAAATCACAGATAGGATTTCTGTTCCAAAATGCTAACAGTTTTTGATATTTGAGAAAAAGCTCCTCTGATCCCTGTCCAATATATATACTCCATCTCCAAGAAACAGTAAGGTGTCACAGCTTGCATTGCATTGTTTCTATGCCATACAGTACACGTTTTCTAGACAGCCAGAAACCTCCCATTTCTTGATAAATGTTCCTCCAACACTCAATAATAGCTTTCATATTGTCATTATAGCGATCATTCACGCACTCAGCCAGATCAGAGAAAACTATCCAAGTACCTGGACACAAATCTCTGATGCAATCTAGATTTCTCCTCATACATTGTATGAGGTGAACACAAGGAATAAGGCCCCAATCATTTCCATCCAAGTGTATCATCCCACAGTGCAGTAAATTACACCCTCTTCAGTCACTGTGCAAAGTGGGCAAAAGATGATGTCAACACTGGCCACCTCTCTCCACCCAAATCAGTCTAGTCAGCAATCCTCATGTTATGGGGTACTCCTTGCCCTCCCAGTATCCTGCCTTCTGACAGTTGCCAGTGTCAGATGCTCCAGAGAAAATGAACAGAACAGGGCAATTTTGAGTGACCCAGCCCCTGTTGTTCAGTCTCAGTTTCTGGCAGTTGGAGATTTAGGAACACATGAAGCATGGGGTTTCATCCCTGACCATCTGAGCTAATAGCTTTGATGGACCTATCCTCCATAAACTTATCTAATTCACATAGTCTCTCCTCCTTCACCTAGAGTTTCCTTGCAAAACTCCCCTATTCGCTGCTCCTGTTAGCTAGCTCCTTATTTTCTTTTATCTTTAATAAAAGGTCACTAGGATTTTTAATGGTGTGTTTCACATGGTACTAAGCAGGCTGAAGTCTCCTGTATACCAAACCCCAAACCTTTTTTAACACTGTTTAATGTTGAACCATGATTTGGTTCTGTTAACACATATATTCCATCTAAATTAATATAACAACCTCCAAAGATTTAGTGCCATGCACTACCTTTGAGTAAAAACTCAACAAACTGAGACCATTTTGAACCATATCACATCAATAATTTGATCTCTAGCTCTGCACAAAACAAGAAAGCAAGCAAACAAACAAATAAAATCCACTACCTAGAAACTTTTTGAAAATTAGCTATTTTTTCAAGACTCCACACCCCTACCCTGCACCCTCCTGAGGCACACTGAACCTCAAAGGAATCCAGCGAAGCATGTATCAAGCAGAGTGCCTGAAAGGGTCAGTCCTGGGCTGGTTTTGTTCAACATCTTTATTAATGATCTGGACAATGGGATAGATTGCACTCTCAGCAAGTTCGCAGATCACACTAAGCTGGGGGGAGAGGTAGATATGCTGGAGGGTACGGATAGGGTCCAGAGTGACCTACACAAATTGGAGGATTGGGCCAAAAGAAATCTGACGAGGTTAAACAAGGAACCTGCACTTAGGAAGGAAGAATCCCATGCACCGCTACAGGCTGGGGACCAACTGGCTAAGCAGTAGTTCTGCAGAAAAGGACCTGGGGATTACAGTGGACAAGAAGCTGGATATGAGTCAGTAGTGTGCCCTTGTTGCCAAGAAGGCCAATGGCATATTGGGCTGTATTAGTAGGAGCATTGCCAGCAGATCAAGGGAAGTGATTATTCCCCTCTATTCGGCACTGGTGAGGCCACACCCGGAGTATTGTGTCCATTTTTGGTCCCCTCACTACAGAAGGGATGTGGACAAATTGTAGAGTCCAGTGGAGGGCAACGAAAATGATTAGGGGGCTGGGGCACATGACTTATGAGGAGAGGCTGCGGGAACTGGACTTGTTTAGTCTGCGGAAGAGAAGAATGAGGGGGGGTTTGATAGCAGCCTTCAACTACCTGAAGGGTAGGCTGTTCTCAGTGATGGCAGATGACAGAACAAGGAGCAATGGTCTCAAGTTGCAGTGTGGGAGGTTTAGGTTGGATATTAGGAAACACTATCTCACTGGGAGGGTGGTAAAGCACTGGAATGGATGACCTAGGAAGGTGGTGGAAGCTCTATCCTTAGAGATTTTTAAGTCCTGGCTTGACAAAGCCCTTGTTGGGATGATTTATTTGGTGTTGGTCCTGCTTTGAGCAGGGGGTTGGACTAAATGACCTCCTGAGGTCTCTTCTAACCCTGATATTCTTTGATTCTATGATTCTATGTGAGCTGTGGAAGATCTTTAAACAGAAGTAATGACACAACCTTAACTATAGTGGTGCTCCTGTGTTACTATAATAACAAAAATAGTCCCAGCCCCAAAGAGCTCCCGGCTGAAGTAAAGTGTTGGATGTGTGCAGGGTTTGTACATGGACAGGGTGCAGTGGCAGAGCTGTGGGGTACAGGGTAGAATGGGTCAGGGCGGTTGGAGTACACTGGCAGATCTGTGGCTGAAATGGGTTAGGATGCATTGGCAGAGCCAGGGGTGGCTCTATGTATTTTGCCGCCCCAAGCACAGCAGTCAGGCAGCTTTCGGGCAGCATGCCTGCGGGAGGTCCACTGGTCCTGCGGCTTCAGCATACCTGTGGCCGAATTGCCGCTGAAACCACAGGACCAGTGGACCTCCCACAGGCATGCCGCCAAAGGCAGCCTGACTGCTGCCCTCATGGTGACTGGCAGGCCACTCCCCGTGGCCTGCCACCCCAGACACACGCTTGGTGCAATGGAGCCTGGAGCTACCCCTGGGCAGAGCTGTGAGGTGCAAAATGTTCTAGTATCACTTGATATTGGGATGTGTTTGCATAAGTACTCTGTGCTTAGCATGTCTTAGGCCTGGTCTACACTACGGGGGGGGCGGGTCGAACTAAGGTACGCGACTTCAGCTACGCGAATAGCGTAGCTGAAGTCGAACTACCTTAGTTCGACTGACTTACCCGTCCTGACGCCGCGGGATCGAAGTCCGCGGCTCCAAGGTCGACTCCACCACCGCCGTTCACGGTGGTGGAGTTCCGGAGTCGACCGGAGCGCGTTGGGAGTTCGAACTCTCCGTGTCGACCCGCGCGGTAAGTATAGACCTACCCAAAGGAATATGTATTTTTGCAATATTAGCCCTGTTCTTGCCAAATTCTGTAAAGTTGCAAGCAGGCAGAGCCTGACATTTGCTAACAGGCTAACTTTTGCTAACTTTGCTTTATATCAGGAAAGCTTGCCCACTACTTTAGCTTAGGCCTCATACCAAACCTCTATTACAAAGGCTTATATCTCAGGCTCTCTTCCTACTAAAACTCTATTGACATATTGTGGAGCAGTGGGCACTATCTAGGGATTATCTGCTCCATATCCCCACTGTTAGCTGGTGGTTTTTGCTTGTCTTTTTTTTAGGCCGTGTCTACATACAAAAGTTGTACTGCTTCAACTATACAGATATGGTTAAAGCAGTACAACCCCCTCTAGTCTGGATGCAGTTATCATGTAAATGTGCTTCTTATATTGGTATTGATTGTTCCCACACAGGAAAGAGGGTGCGCTGTACTGGTAGAGCTGCACACTTGGAGTAGTAGCAGTATAACTATTTCAGTAAAAACATTAACCCCCTAAGAGAAATAGTTACATTGACACAAAATTCTTGTGTAGACTAGCTCTTAGTTGACTTGGGTTCCTTTTTGATCCCTTCCCTCTCTTGAGAGGGTGGCCACCAACCAAGGTCAGGTAAAATGATGCCTTATATGAAGCACTAAATGTACACACAGGTTTTTTTAATGAAGTTTATGGTTACATGCCAATTATTTGAAAATATGCAAATTCATTCCCCACATTTTCACACAATAACATGTAAGTATTTCTAATTCCCCCCCTTCCACCCTCAAACATTGCCAACACTATCTCTGCCCTTTCCCTGTTCTGCCCACCCAGTCCTCATCCACCTGCATGGAAGTGGGAGAAGCAATGGTTCCCAAACTTTAACATCCTGTGATCCCCTTTCATTAAAATGTCATGTCTCGCAAATCCCCCTCCTAAAAATGAACATTTCCAGGGATTTTTTCCTTTACCTGATTATAAATTATAAAAGCAGTGATCTTGGAAATATAAAATTTGTTTTTATGACATGCTTATTACACACTATTTATTATTAATTACTATTTATCATTACATTATGAAAATGGCAACACTCTTAGGAGTATCAGATGTGAAACAGCATGAAGGTATTTAAGAAACCAACTCAAAGAGTTCCTCCTACTCAAGCATTCAGGTCTTGAGCAGTCCAGGCAAACAACGCACATTACAACAAAACCTAAACTTG
Organism: Mauremys mutica; assembly: GCF_020497125.1. Lineage (NCBI taxonomy): Eukaryota > Metazoa > Chordata > Testudines > Geoemydidae > Mauremys > Mauremys mutica. The sequence goes on from NC_059073.1 coordinate 171,481,440, forward strand.
TTCTTCATAATAATTTTAAAAACAATACTAGCTGCCTGTTTAATTTTAAAAACAGCAAAAGATATCCACCTCCCTTTCCATTTCTTATAAGGAGTCTTCAAGTTTAAATCTCCTCAGTGTGATAGATATGGTTTCTTTGATCTGCTTAGCTCTTGGAAGTCCCCAAGGCTCCGAGCTGCTGGCCTCATGCTGTCTTGGGTCCCTCAGGACAGCTGTCTGCCATTAGGGATTTTTTTTCCCAATAACCCTTTGTAACATTTTGTGAACCCCCAGGGGTTCACGAACCCCAATTTGAGAACCACTGTCATAAAGACTGCTCTCACTGCTGTGCTGTGACTCACAATGCGAGTAATCCACTTTAGGGAAGTGAGGGAGCATATTCCATCCCTTTACTTGCCTGCACTAGTGTATTTTTTGGCACAGTTCTACAATACTGGTACTCTAGTCTGAGGAAAGGAATGTCCTGGTATTTCAGAACAGGATTGCTATACATTGCATTGACAGTACTGCACGGGAACTCTTACACAGCATCTACCTACAACTTTATCAAGTTCTATCAGTATCAGTTTTCACAATACCACGTACATTACACTGCTTATATTTAGAAAAAATTCTAAGCATGGTATACATATAATGTTATAATTTGTAGGAGTAAATATTGATTATAGGAACTGTTTGAGAATATTTGTAAAAACATTTTCCATTAAGAGAGAAAATGAGTGTTTTGAATTCTGAGATTGGATGCACTACATTTTCCAATTATTTTATTATAAATATTTGAATTTGATCTCTTTAACATGCATGTGTTAACAAATGATGAGTTGGTATAAAATAGTTAAACTGCATGAGACATACGTTGGATGAGACTAAATTCAAAAGATTGCATTTATTTTTAATAAACTTAAGTATGACATAAGATAAAACATAGCTGCATGCTTTAATACATATAGACAGACACATGAATTTACAAAGATTACTTAAGAGGTCTTCTTATCTTCTTTCAGAGTCCCCAGAGAAATAAGATGACATATGGAAAGTGTTCTTTTAAGGTAATCGTATAAAGAAAACTAAACAGACAGAAATACATTAGTTGTTGACTGCAAGGTCAAAAGTCCCCAGACATGTTATGGTGAAAGCCAGCATGAGATTGAGTCCATACTAAAACAGGCTTGTGTTCCTGCTCATCAGTTCTCTCCATTTTGAACAAAATGTAGCGTTTTCAGTATTAAAATATGTTAATCATGGAGCGGTAGAGTGATTGTTTTAAAAAGGGAATTAAAGTGATACTTCCAGGTTTAAAACAATATATTTTAAAATAATTATTCTTATATTTGTCACTAATAACTCCTGAGATTATAATTAATATCTAATTTGTATCCTAATTACAATAGTTCTAACTAAGGTAAAGCTCCCAGTTACTTCAGTTGAAGGTTAAAGCTCTCACTTCACATTTATGACGTTTTCTTTTTTAACAATAAAGTAGTCATTTTTTCACCAATTTTGTTTCTAGTCATTTTTCATTTTCTTCTTCTCATGTACAAGCACAATTCTGCTATGATGAAGTTGCAAATGCATCTAGGGTGTGAAGTGGCTGTTTAAATTTCAAAAAGAGACATTTTTCATTAAAAATTAATAATAATGAAAACATTTTTAAGATTTGTAGAACCTTTTTTCCAGAAAATCTGTTTGAAGCTTATTTACTTATTTTAGCACTTCCTGATTTACATCAGTTCTACAATTTTAATAGTTACAGGTACTTAAGTATGACATAAGTATGATATCACTCACTGGCCATGGTTTTTAAAAAATGAGCTAAAATTAGGCTCCTAAATCCATATTTAATCACCTTTATGTGGGTGAGTGGCCTGTAAGTGATGTTTATATAGTGAGCGGTCTGATTTTTCAAAGTGTTGAGCACACAGTAATTCTCAGCAATTTTACCGGGAAATGTATCGGGCCCTATATGGACAACATTTCTGCTATTATAGGTATTCATTCCACATTCTGAATTCTAAATAATTGCATTCATCATAAAATTAATCTGTTTCTTACATTCTTGATGCATGGGCCTTCTTTTCTAGACTGAACCTTAATGAGTAGAGCTGCAACAGTTTGTGTACCACCTGAGCACACAAGTTCAAATATTTCTGTACTTTCCTTGACATTCTCTGGATTCTCATACATTGCCAATTTCCTATGAAACTTGTCCTTGGTTTCTGTCTGTTATATGCTATTCATGACAATATATTAAATTAACATAGTCCTTTGTTCTGTAATATACGTGGCATGGCTGTGGATTTTTTCCTAAATGAGATTGTTTTCCATAATTATTCATCAGATCATTTGTAAGAACAAATATTACTGTATGGATTGTCTGCAAATCCAGAGCTATGCTTTGTGTTATGTGTGATTGGCCACGTAAATCACATTTTTTGTTTTGTTTTTGTTTCTTGATTGGATATCCTAAACCTTATAAACAGGAGCAGTGCCTGAACAAATTTTTGGAGATTTGAATCTTTCAGGGAGGAAAGAGAACACTTTAAGGAAATAAAGTAAGCAGGCCTAGGGAATTTTAGGACAGTTTACATATTTTTCTATCCTCATTTGCAAAAGAAATAGCATTTTGTTTGTTTACATTCATTGAGCACAGATTTAGAAGTAGTTTAGTTCCTTCCTGACACAATAAAGTCAGTGGAAGCTTCTGGGTGCTCAGCATTTTAAAAAATCAGGCCATTTATTTAGCTGCCTAAATAGGGGTTTAGGGCTAGATTCACAAAGGAGACTTATTGCAACACCTAACTTTAGGTGCCTAGACACGCAGTGGAATGCACTACCCTGAATTAGGTGCCCAGGCTGCCTATACAATGCATGAGGAAGGTTAGGCCACTAAGAACAGTATCCCTAAAAGCCAGCATGCTGAGCAGGAAGCTACTATATTTTCTAGTCAATAACAGAAGAGGGCTGTGTCCTAAATCCCACTTGTTTCAGGGAATTAGGTGCCTGTCTCCACTTGGGATCCACATCCAGAAACCCTCTCCCATGACAAATACCTACGTGGTTTCTTGCAAGAAGACTGTGGTGCATGCCTAACATGACACGAAACACCCAGGATATGGGGAAGGAGTCCTCCTTTATAACCTTTAGCCCAGTGTTGAGAGCACTCACCTAGGATTTATGAGCCCCTGATTCAATTCCTCCCTCTGCCTGGTAAGGAGAAGGAATTTAAACTTCGGTTTTCTCCCTCTCAGATGATTGCCCTAACCAGTGGACTATAGAGTCATTATCACACTCTGTGTGGCCCAGTGCGCATTTAATTATTTATATACAGTGGAACATCTTCAACTGGAGAGATTGGGAGCCAGGCACCCCCACCAGAATACTCCATAACCCACTCGGTTAGAACACTCACCTGAAAGGTAGGATACCCATGCTCAAATCCCTTTTCCTTATCAGGTAGAGTGAGAAATTGAACCAGGGTCTCACACATTTTGGGAGAAGGCTAAAGGTCATAGAGAAGACAGTCTCCTCTTCTCCTACTCCCCTCTTCTGTTTGGGGCAGAGTTAGGTGTGCTCTGAGTATGCCAAACAGGATGGATCTCACAGGAAAAATAGGCAGGGCAATGGCTGGTTTGAAACTCCTGCTAGGGCTTAAATGAGAGAGAGGCATGTGGGTGTTTCCTTGAGGGAGCATGCTCAAGGAACATGCAAATGCTCAGCAACATAAACTTAGGTGCCTATGAGACTTTAACTGTAAAAATGTGGGTCCTTTAGATGCCTCCAGAGTTAGGCGGCAGCTGCATGGGGATTTTGTGAATGCTAGTTGTGCCTTTATGTGGACTTAGGCACATAAAAAGGCAATAATACCTAAGTCCTTTTATCAATCTGGCCCTTAAAGTCTAATTTTAGACACATATTTCTAGAATGCAAATAAGAGGGAGTTAGGATGTGATGAGTAGATGGAAGTATCTACATCTTTCCTGCAAATTTAAACAAACATTACTGTATATTTTGCTACAATTTACTACAGATTTCTTTTGCAACCCATTCATAAGTTATTCTAACATTAGACCAGTGATAAGATAGGAACTCAACGCTACAGATTCTGAGGTGTTTTCTTTTTTCTGTTTTAACCTAGTCATTATGAAGGAAGTTTCTTCTCTCAAATAACCAAAAGCTGTATGTTTTACTCCTTCTTGGCTGGAATATTGCTATGGGTGTACCAGGTACTGAAGGTTTAAAAATCATAGAATATCAGGGTTGGAAGAGACCTCAGGAGGTCATCTAGTCCAACCCCCTGCTCAAAGCAGGACCAACACCAACTAAATCATACCAGCCTGGGCTTTGTCAAGCTGGGTCTTAAAAACCTCTAAGGATGGAGATTCAATTCCTCCCTAGGTAACCCACCCCAGTGCTTCACCACTCTCCTAGGGAAATAAGAAGAGAGAAGGAGAGGCAAAGTATTCAGCTGCTCCATGAACCATATAATTTTCAGGAAAATGAAACTGCAAGTCATATCACACTTCTGGTGAATATATTCCAGGAGAAAATCCTTCTCTCAGATTCATATTGCAGATCTAAGTCCCAATACTGCTCTTTTGTCTATCTGTATAGAAATCTCTACATATCCAGAATTCCAGTTGACATAAATGGGAGATCAATGCATATAGGAGAAGAGAATATCAAAGTAGAGATAGATCTGAGAAGAGCTTGCCCTAAAATTTTCAAGACTTATATCTATTAGCTTTTTTCCCTTTGCATATTTATGCCCATACAGACACCTTTATTAATACTTGAGTGATCTGATGCCTTTTTGATGGTCAAGTGATTACCTCCCAAACAATATATATAGCCAGAGCCAATTAATCTTAACCTTCACAGATTTGGTAGTGTAATCTCTTGTGTCTTTCAATTTGTTAGTTTTCAATATTAAATTTCAATTACAGTTTAAATAATAGAATTAAATTCATAGAAATAAGAGATAGCAAAATACCTATAATAATAGACTTTGTCCTTCTAAGAATGTTTCATTGTTGCCCCAATTTTATAGGAACCCCCTGAATCTCACATGAACCCCAAACATGTAACAAGAAAGCTAGGTGACATTGAAGAGATTAAAAAGTAACTCCAAGCTGTTATATTTATGCTTTGTTCATCCACTGCTCCCAGACTGAGCCTGACAAGATGCAAAAAGCTCTGCAAAACTCTTTTTGCTGTGTTGATTTAACCTCCTTGCTCTTTTGAGGGCTTACAAGAAGCAGCTCCCACAGACAGTAGCCTAGAAGCAGCCAGTGGGAGGAAAATTTTTGCCTGGCAATCCTGACCAAGAAGCCTGTTAGCAGGCTTCAGAAATGAGAAAGATCCCCAGGTTATCAAAGGTCTGCCGACCCTGGATGCCTCAGATCTGGACAGCCAGTGGAGTCTAGACTAGAGAAGAGGAGTCATTGTCCTTGGGCCTTGAGCCTGACTGACGTGCCAGTACAGCCAACTACAGGCCAAGACTAGCTTGTACATGGCTACGATCACCCAGAAGGTTGCTGAATCCAGGCGAGTAGTACTCAGGGGAAGGGAGCGAGAGATGCAGCTCCTAAGTTAGGAAAGGAGTCTACTGTATTCTGTGTGGGTAAGAGAAATCGGAGACTGGGGATCAAATGCAAACCTCACTTGGTCAGCCTCCTCTGCACAACAAGCCTGGGGCAGTGGTCTCCAGGAATTCACCCGACCCCAAAGGATGAGCTCTCTGTGACAGACACCGCAACTCCCTACCCAGCTCCAGCCCACTAGTACTGTGAGGACTACAGAGATACATGGTAATTGCACCTGCATGACTCCTTAATTCCCCAACTCCGCTTTATTTTTTATGTTTATTGTCAGATTTTGATTATTTCAGTGAAGGGAGTCTTTAATTATTGGTGTGGGGTTATGGATTCCTTTGCTTATTTATAATCCCTGATTTCCCTTGCCTTTCCCCTTTATCCTGGCTCCTACATATACCACTTCTTTAAGTTTCACCCTATCCTTTCACCTTGCTATAATAACAACATATTCTTACAATTAGTTAGTTCTTGATTCCTGAAGTTATAATGACTGTAAATGTCCTAAAGGATATCGGAACTGCCTATTTATTTAGTTACCTCTTCCCTAGTGGTGCGACTGCATGTGTAAAAGTAAAAAGCAAGTTGTCTCATATTTACATAGTATATAAAGACCAGAGTCCACTGGATTTCTGGTGCCTGGAGTGCTCCAGGAGGAGACTATATTAAAAACATATAATTTAATTCAATCTAAAACATTTTTTTCAACTTTGTGATTTGCCAAAAAAAACGAAAGATTTAATTTTTGGTTCAACTTGAGACTAATTTTTTAATATATTTCAGAATTGCCAGCAAACCAAATAAATATATATATTATTTGCCCGGCTCTAATCATGAATTTGCTTTTTCTTCCATTTTGTTTTTATGAGATGTATTTTTGCTGACAGGCTCTGAATGATGCTATGCTTTATCCCAACACATAAGTTAGAAAAGTTTCTAAATCTTTCTGCTATTCTTCATCTGATCATCTGAATGTTATTTATTATATTATTGAATATATCACAGTGATTGTTAATAGGAAGCTAGGACAAGCTCTGGAGATCTAAATTACTTCCCAGACCTATTTTGCACAGCGGAGTATTCTGAGGCCCATTACTGTTATCCATTCTGGACGTCACAGTGGGATGATGGTCATAGTTGGGAGAAATGGCCCCAATTCTCTAACTAAACAAAGATGGATTCCTCTTAGGATTCCACGATCAAAGAGGGAACCAAAGTGCAAAACTCCTTGATAATGAAAGAGCATAATTCAATCATTAGGCCATGTATACATGTACACAAAAGGTGCTCCTACCTAGGCTATAACTCAGCCAGGTCAAATAATTAAACAGTGTTTGACTGTGTCTACATAGGCATCAGGGGTGCCTAATCTGACTATAAAAAAAAAATCAGTTTTGGTTTTGAAAGTTTAAAAGGAGAGCATAATTCAGGGAATCCCCACTAAACTCCCACTCCCCCCAAAGGGAGGTCTTGCATTGCTGTGAGATCTGGATAGACAGAGAGTTCCATACTGATGTCAACTACCAAGAATGGAGCCAATACCCAGGAGGAGTCCAGTCTAGGTAACCCGCAAGTCTGGTAGAAGTCAGAAGAAGACTCTGCTCCAGCCAGGAATGAAGAATAAGGTAAGGGGAACTGTTGGTTTAAGCTGGCCAAAGTAACAGCACTGCAACATTCCATCTCAAGACTCAACCTCAGCATACCATGTGCCTTAGAAGGTGCCAGGGAGGAAGATGGGGTTGGGGATGAGTTGTAAATCTTGGGAGATTAGTTTATTTATTAGTTAACCATAACTTTCCTTCCCCAAAACCTATTTTCCTGTTCTCAGTAAAATCTCCGTTTGTTACACTGTTATTTTGGGTTTGCCATTCCTTTGCTGGGGTTTGTGTTATCGTTTGTGTACTAAGCTTTACACTTCTTGTCAACTAATTTGCTCAAGGGACAGCCCTTTTATCCATGGCACAGTTTGGAGTCACCTTGGGTGGAAGATTGAGGTGCAAAAAAGAACCCATAACCCAACTTATTCAAGAGAGGCGAGAAGTCACTTCTAATATTGATGATAGCAAGCACCAGGGAGAGAGAAGCGAGGAGGCTTAAGCCACATCTCAAATAAGGGACTACATAGGTCAAAAGCACTGCATAGGTCAAACATATCAATGTCTATTGACACACCTAATGGACTCCTGAAATCTGTCTATTGGTAGTTGTAAGTCAGTGACACTAATACTGTTTCTGTTCCATATCACTGTAAAGCCAGGCTGAAAGTGATCAAGAAAGACTGAGGACGGCTGATGACACCGGAATTTTCTCACCACTGGCTTAGCAGTAATCCTGTCCCTAAAAAAGAGTCAGAAACACACCAACAATTGGCAAGGCTGTTGAGATCCAATTTTGAGAGCAAGAGAGAGAAAGGCATTCTGCCCTGCGGTAGTGGATATTGACAGTCTCTAGCAACAGGACTAAGACCTCTGCACTAGATTTTAGCACCTACAAAGGGACTGAGTTTTATTCACAGGTTGCATTGCAGAAAAAACTTAGCATATCCAGAAACTCGCCAAGCGAAATTGGCCAAATATCAACTAGCAAGATATAGCATTTATCCCCTCCCACCAGAGGTTTAAATTAATAGATTCATAGACTATAAGCCCAGAAAGGATAATTAGATCATGTAGTCTGATTTACTGTATAGCACAAACCATATAGTTTAATACAGTTGCCACTGCATTGAATCCAATAATTTGTGTCTGACTAATGCATAACTTCCAGAAAGCCATCCAGTCTTGATCTGAAAATTCAAGAGACAAAGAATCCATCACTTCCTTTGGTAGTTTACTCCAATGGTTAATCACCCTCACTGTTAAAAATGTGTGCCTTATTTTTAATTTGAATTTCCTTGGCTTTAACTTCCAGTCATTGATTCTTATTATGCCTTTCTCTGCTGGATTAAAGAGCTCTCTACTGCTTGGTATTCTCCCTATGAAAGTACTTACAGACTGTGATCAGGTCACCTCTTGATTTATTTTTTTTTAATGAGCTGAACAGATTGCGCCCTCTAAGTCAGTGGAAGATACTTTCTCCAGCTCTCAAATAATTTTTGTGGCTCTTTTCTGCACCCTCTCCAATTTTTCAACAGATAAAGCATAGTGTGTGGGAGTTCTCCCTCCCTCCTTCCCCCCAATTCTTGGCTCAAAGGTTGGGTCCTCTCGCCCTGTCTGAACTCTTCCTTCCCCTTCATCTCCCTTACTAGTGCAGAGATAATTTATCAGGCCAAGCAAGTTGAAGTAGGAACAGCAGGTGATCCTGTTGCATAGCAAAAGAATTTCTGCAGCTCCCAGACTTCCTGGTGGTATAGCAGTTGCCTGTGATGGAAGTTAGGCATTCCCTGTTAGGCATTCCCTGTCTGCCTTTTCTCCTTCAAAGACAGATTTGTCCACCCACCAGAGATTTGTCCATCCTCCACATCCGCTCTAGAATGAAAAGTGAAGAGGAGACCATGCTGCTGGCTTTCTCTCCCATCCTGGTGGGGAGGAAGAGAACAAAAGATACTCCAACCTGCCCCTCAGTCTCTCCATTTCCCTATCATTAACTTTTCTTTCCCTTCTCCCACCAATGGTATGCAGTACTAGAAGAAGGGGAAATGACTATGTCCTGAGATTTGTCTAGGGCCTGGTCTACACCACAATTTTAGGTCAAATTTAGCAGCGTTACCTTGATTTAACCCTGCACCCATCCACACGATGAAGCCCTTTTTTCGACTTAAAGGGCTCATAAAATCGATTTCTTTACTCCACCCCCGACGAGGGGATCAGCGCTGAAATCGGTCTTGCCGGGTTGAATTTAGGGTCGTGTGGATGCAATTCAATGGTATTGGCCTCCGGGAGCTATCCCAGAGTGCTCCATTGTGACCTCTCTGGACAGTGCTCTCAACTCAGATGCACTTGCCAGGTAGACAGGAAAAGTCCCACGAACTTTTGAATTTCATTTCCTGTTTGGCCAGTGTGGTGAGCTGATCAGCACAGGTGACCATGCAGAGCTCATCAGCAGAGGTGACCATGGAGTCCCCGAATGGCAAAAGAGCTCCAGCATGGACTGAATGGGAGGTATGGGAACTGATTGCTGTATGGGGAGATGAATCCATGCTAGCTGAACTCCATTCCAGTAAACAAAATGCCAAAACATTTGAAAAAATCTCCAAGGGCATGAAGGACAGAGGCTATAACAGGGACTTGCAGCAGTGCCGCATGAAACTTAAGGAGCTCAGGCAAGCCTACCAAAAAAACAGAGAGGCAAACAGGCACTCCGGGTCACAGCCCCAAACATGCAGCTTTTATGATGAGCTGCATGCCATTCTAGGGGGTGCAGCCACCGCTACCCCAACCCTGAGCTTTGACTCCATCAATGGAGTAGAACACAACACGGAAGCAGGTTTTGGGGACGAGGAAGATGATGATGAGGAAGTTGAAGATAGCTCACAGCAAGGAAGCGGAGAAACCGGTTTCCCCAACAGCCAGGATCTGTTTATCACCATGGATGCGGAGTCAGTACCTCCCGAACCCACTCATATGCTCCAGCTTATGGTTGAGCTTCAGGAAAGGCAGCAGGAGCACAGACCGCCACTCCAGCCATTGTCTAACCAACCGCCCTCCTCCCTAAGTTCCATAGCCTCCTCACCCAGATGCTCAAGAACGCGGTGGGGGGAAGGGCCTTTGGCCACCCAGCCACTCCACCGCAGAAGATTGCCCAAGCAATACAAGTCTGGCATTCAATACGTTTTAAAGTGCAGTGTGTCCTTGTCCTTCCCTCCTCCCCGATCCCACTCGGTGCTTCCCTCCTCCCCAACCCCTCCTGGGCTACCTTGGCAGTTATCCCCCTATTTGTGTGATGAATTAATAAAGAGTGCATGAATGTGAAGGAACAATGACTTTATTGCCTCTGCAAGTGGTATCGAAGGGGGAGGGGAGTGTGGTTAGCTTACAGGGAAGTAGAGTGAACCAAGGGTGGGGGAGTCATCAAGGAGAAACATACAGAACTGTCACATCGTACCCTGGCCAGTCATGAAACTGGTTTTCAAAGCTTCTCTGATGCGCAGCGCACCCTCCTGTACTCTTCTAACCACCCTGGTGTCTGGCTGTGCGTCATCAGTGGCCAGGCAATTTGCCTCAGCCTCCCACTCCTCCATAAACATCTCCATCTTACTCTCACAGATATTGTGGAGTGCACAGCAAGCAGTAATAACAATGGGAATATTGGTTTGGCTGAGGTCTATCTGAGTCAGTAAACTGCACCAGCACGCTTTTTAACATCCAAATGCACATTCTACCACCATTCTGCACTTGCTCAGCCTATAGTTGAACCGCTCCTGACTACTGTCCAGGCTGCCTGTGTATGGCTTCATGAGCCATGGCATTAAGGGGTAGGCTGGGTCCCCAAGGATAACTATAGGCATTTCAACATCCACAACAATTATTTTCTGGTCTGGGAAGAAAGCCCCTTCTTGCAGCTTTTGAAACAGACCAGAGTTCCTGAAGATGTGGGCATCATGTACCTTTCCGGGCCATCCCATGTTGATTTTGGTGAAACGTCCCTTATGATCCACCAGTGCTTGCAGCACCATTGAAAAGTACCCCTTTCGGTTTATGTACTCGCTGGCTTGGTGCACTGGTGCCAAGATAGGGATATGGGTTCCGTCTATCGCCCCACCACAGTTAGGGAATCTCATTGCAGCAAAGCCATCCACTATGGCCTACACATTTCCCAGAGTCACTACCCCTGATATCAGCAGGTCTCTGATTGCATTGGCTACTTGGATCACATCAGCCCCCACAGTAGATTTCCCCACTCCGAATTGATGCCCAACTGACCGGTAGCTGTCTGTTGTTGCAAGCTTCCACAGGGCTATTGCCACTCGCTTCTCAACTGTGAGGGCTGCTCTCATCTTGGTATCCTGGCGCTTCAAGGCAGGGGAAAGCAAGTCACAAAGTTCCATGAAAGTGCCCTTACACATGCGAAAGTTTTGCAGCCACTGGGGATTGTCCCAGACCTGCAACACTATGCGGTCCCACCAGTCTGTGCTTGTTTCCTGGGCCCAGAATTGGCATTCCATGCCATGAACCTGCCCAATTAACACCATGATGTGCACATTTCTGGGGCCCGTACTTTGTGAGAAGTCTATGTTCATGTCTATGTTATCATCACTCTTGTCACTGCGCTGCTGTCACCTCCTCGCCTGGTTTCACTTTTGCAGGTTCTGGTTCTGCATATCCTGCTGGGTAATGCACATGGTGTTTACAGTGCTCATAATTGCCGAGGTGATCTGAGCAGGCTCCATGTTCCCAGTGCTATGGGATCTGCGCTGGAAAAAGGTATGAAACAATTGTCTGCTGTTGCACTGATGGAGGGAGGGGCGACTGATGACATGGCTTACAGGATTGGCTTACAGAGAATTAAAATCAACAAAGGGGGTGGCTTTGAATCAAGGAGAAACACAAACAACTGTCACACAGAATGGCCCCCTCAAGGATTGAACTTAAAACCCTGGGTTTAGCAGGTGGTTGATTTCATGGAGGGAGGGAGGCAGGGGGAAGCAAATGAATACAAATGAATACAAACAAATCTGGTTTATTTCTTGTTTTGCTCCACTCCATCTATTTTATACATCTTAGGCTGGCAGGAGACGGTGCAGTATGACTGCTAGCCATCGTCAGCTCCTGGGTGCTCAGCAAAAAATGGTGCATTACAATTGCTAGCCATCGTCATCTCCTGGGTGCTCACCAGAAGACGGTGCAGTGAGACAAAACTTGAAAAGGGAATGACCTGGCTGAGTACTCCCATGTCTGCCCAGGCGCCCCGACCGACCTCACTGAGGTCGGCTAAAAGAGCACCCCAAAGTACAATGACGACGGCTACCAATCATAATGCACCATCTGCTGCCAAAAGGCAATGAGCTGCTGGTGTGTAGCAATGTAGTACCATGTCTGCTGGCACCCAGGAGACATACGGTGACGGTGAGCTGAGCAGGCTCCATACTTGCTTTGGTATGTTGTTTGCACAGGTAACCCAGGAAAAAAGTGCGAAACGATTGTCTGCCGTTGCTTTCATGGAGGTAGGGAGGGAGGGGGGTCCTGACAACATGTACCCAGAGCCACCTGCAACACTGTTTTTGCCCCATCGGATAGTCATTGGGATCTCAACCCAGAATTCCAATGGGCAGCGGAGACTGCGGGAACTGTGGGATAGCTACCCACAGTGCAACGCTCCAGAAGTCGATGCTAGCCTCAGTACTATGGATGCAGTCCGCCGACTTAATGCACTTAGAGCATTTTGTGTGGGGACACACAATCGACTGTATAGAAACGATTTCTAAAAAAACGACTTCTATAAATTTGACCTAATTTCATAGTGTAGACATACCCTAAGTCTGTCTTTTCCTCACAGCGGAGATAGGGAACTCCTCTCATCTTATCATCCTCCCACCACTCAAGGCTGGAGGGAACTTATTTCATAGAGTTCATGGCCAGAAGGGACCATTAGATCATTTTGTCTAACCTCAAATTAATGGCCTGTGTTACACAGGTCATACTAGATGATCTAATGGCCCCTTCTGTCCTTAAACTCTATGTAACTATGAAAGACATAGAAGAAAAGAGAAAACATGAAATAAATTAAAGGAAGGAAGAGGATGAACAGAAAATTTGGGAGCTATAATAATATTATTATTTTATTACTGTACAGAAAATCTGGTACCAAAATATTGCAATAAAATTCCCATGAATGTTTGAGTGAGATGTCAGGGAACAAGACTGTGTTGAGAAGGAGACTGGAGATACTGGTTGCAGATAGGATACAAAGACAGGCAATCGATATTTCTATTCTTATGTACTCAGGAGGGGATAACTTGCTTTAATTATAGATTTTTGTTCATTGTTAATGCTGGTATTTGGGAGGTTTGTACATATATTAATGCAAATGTATTATGGGAAACATGAATAGGTTTGGGAGTGTGATAGTTTTGGTTTCTATTTTGCATGGTTTTTGGTTTTATTTATTTTAACTTCAATTTCATGCAAATGCACAAAAATAATATAACTTGTAACTAGTACAATACAGTAAAATACCAGATACAAGTGTATTTTTATGTTCCTAAAATCTTTCATGTGAAATAGCCTTTAAATTGCTAAAGTGTATGAAATTGCATCAATTAATGCTTGGCTTATATCCCTAGTTTTATTTGATGTCTTTACATCAGTGCAGGGGTTTACTAGGGATATGCCCTCTCCCAACTCTATACACTGCACATACAGGGCTAAATTCTGCTTTCAGATAAACTAATGTAATTATGCAGTAACTCCAGTGAAATTATTTGAATTACAGCAGGGTAAATTCTAAGCAAATAAGGGCAAAATTTGCCCAACATACTTTTATTTGGCTGGCTGTAGGACTGCCTGAAGGCATGAATTTCTTCTAGATAAAATTCTTTGCTTGTTTTCATTTTCTTTCCTGTGCTACATTCTGTCACCATCAGATAGCATAACAACACATCACCATATGACATTGAGACCCATCATGATGGTCAATAAGGCGTGTGAGTCCACCTGCTATTTTCATCTATTTTAGCTACTGCCTATCAACAAGTGCTTTTATTGTAGAGCTGCCCAGACTGTTCTAAACCTGATTTATTTTATCTGCGAAGTTAGCAGAAAACTCCTCAGAGTGAGAAATATCTGATTTGCTTCCAGGTGAAGGCAGGTCAGATTTATTAGCTCATCTACCACCTGGAACAGTTTCACAGATTGTGACTTTGTGGATGGTATAGTGTAGGGAAAGAGTGTTTTTTGTCCACCAGCACAGCTACGACACTGGACTTTAAAAAATCTCTATGCTACCTTCAGACAGACACAGTGCATTGATGGCATCCATGCTCCAACTTCTGCTTCATGTTTAATCTATCATACACCATCTGTATAACAAAATGTATAGGAAGGTGATATTGTTGGAATAAAAGGAGACATGCCTTCTATATAAAACTTCTGATAAGCAAGAAAGAAAAGATTTTATTCACTCAGATTCTCAGTGTGAAGGTGAGTGAACAGGTACAGGCCATCAGAATTGGTGAGTTGAGGTACAGGCCATCAGAGTTGGCCTGTACCTCAACTTCTACTGTTGGCTGGATGGTTTAACCCTCCAGCTAACCCCCAAACTCCTCCTTCTGGAGTAAACCAAAGAGACAATCCAGAAGGAAAAGCAAAACTCTATTTTTCAGTCCCTTGATCGGGGTGGGGGAGAACAACTCTTCCCTTTTCTCCAGGTGCATCCCTCTTCTTATAGGGTTCCCAGATAGTTCTTTGCTCAGTTCCTCTCCAGCCTTCCTCCCAGTCTTCTTCCTTAAGGCTTTTCTTTGGCAAGATCACCTTTCTAGGCCTTCCAGTAGTCTCCTCTTTATAGACACTAATAACAGATCCTACTATCTGCCTGATAACCTTTAGACTGAGGAAAGTAGGGCTTTTCTACCCATCATGCTTTGTCAGTAGCCTACAAGTCCTTTGATCCTTCTAAGATCCAAGCTAACTCCATGAACTCAACACACTTACAATCATAATAAATAAAGACTTGGGCTAGATCCACAAAGAGGACACAGGCTCAGTGTTGCAGTGCCTAAGTTTAGGTGTTCTGTTACCTACTGGAAACCAAGCCTTAAATTAGCCCCCCAGGCTCCTTATAAAATGCCTGGGGAGAGTTAAGTGCTTAGGAATGGGATCCACAAAAAAGAGGAATCTGAGCAGGGAGATAGTGATGAGAGGGATAGGGCCTAATACCTGCCCCCTTCATGGATTTAGATATCCAACTTTGTGTTGGAGGGAGAAGCTATCTCTATTTGAGATTCACAGCTGTGAAGCCTATCCTGGACTTAGGTGCCTAAGCCAGGTCAGGTCTTTTTAAAGAAAATATGAAGTGGTGATGTTACCCCATTTATGCAATATCCCAGTGGTTAGAGCACTCACCCAGCATATGGGAGCTCCAGGTTCAAATCCCTTCTCTGCCTGAGAGGAGCAGGGACTTGACCCAGGAAATACTTAAATATTTGTTGAGAAAGAGTGAAAATTACTCTGTAGCCTGGTAGGTAGGGCACTCACTTTGGAGGTGGGAGACCCAGGGTCCAGTCCCTCTGCTCCAATTATTCTTTAATTATTTATCCAAAGTACAACAGCTTCAACAGGAAAGACTGAGGGAGAACCACATCAGAATAACCCATAGCCCAGTGGTTAGGACACTCACCGGAGAGGTGGCAGAGCCCAATTCAAATGCCTTCATCTCAGCAGGAAGAAGGAATCTCCCTAATCCTAATCATTGGGTTAAAAGTTCTGAGGATGGTCCTCCTCTACCACCTGACTCCAGGAGAGGGGTTCACAGCTGAAAATCTCAATCAAGGGGGTCTACACTTGCCAGTGTACATGGTTACATGTGCTATATTGTGCCATAACCCCACGACTGTCCACACCTGAGGCCCTGAAATATGTTTCTGAAGGACAGTCTAGTGTGCAAACAGTAGCACACATGAGTGGTCGGTATGTACACGACTCCACTGTGGCCTGGCCCCACTGTTCTACAGTGCAGTGCAGATGGTGGCAAGGAGGGCATGCCAGGTCATGGATAGCAATAGTCCTCCAGGGCCAGTCCCACAGTGCATTGACCCCTTTTGCTGCATGACACTTACTCAAATGTATAAAGGTCCCTGACCCCTACATTGCCAGTAATACTAGCGCCTCCACGGAACACTTTTAGTTCTGTAGTGAACTGTATTGAGCAGCACTAGCAATCATGAAGCATGTTCCAAGAGCTGCCACCCAGTCTCTGGAGCACACCCGGATGCTGATCAATGTGTGGACAGAGTACACCATCCTCCGTGACTTTTCCCATACTGGAAGGAACATACACCTGTACCAAGAGATTTCACAGAGGTTGGAGAATATGGACATTCATGGGACTCAGTCCCACTATTGGGCATGCATGAAGCAGCTCAGACTCCTGTAGCAGGGGGTGAAGGATTGAGATAGTCACTCTAGGGAGAGGACCTAGCACACGATGAGCTGGATTGAGTGTTCTCCAGGGCTGAGAGTGCTGAGCCTGAATTCAGTCACAACCCACTCTCGACTCTGCCAGCCTCAATGTATGCCAGGACACTGATGAGAGGCAGGGCGAGGAGGCAGCAGGGACCTTGGATGAAATCCCAGAAGAAACTCCCAGGAGACCTGAAAGAAGAGAAACATGTGATTCTGCACCTCTACCTGGCAGACCTGGTTGAGGAAGCTCCCCCTCCCCCCATCCTTCCCAAGGAGCCTGAAAAGGACCCTGAGCTTTGGCAGGAACTGGAATCTGAGCCCAGTAAGTTATAATATGCCCCCACACTTCCCAGAAATATCACCTCCTGCTCCAGTAATACATGGCTGAAGCCTGCCTCCTCACCACCCCATTCGTGCTCCACTCCAGCCTGGTCCCCGAGCAAGACACAGCTGTAATTCAGTGATTTTATTGAAATCACATGAAGCACTGTATTTAGTGGAAGCTATAGCAGAGTGTTAATGAGCAGTCCTTGTGTCCCTGCATTTGACTAGTGATATTCCTTGGGCTGAGCCAACTGCGGGAGGGAAGGGATGGAGGGAGGCTTTTGAAAGTGCCTGGATGGGAAAAGAACAGTTTAATGATACATGGTTTCTCAAAGGCTACCCATTGGGCTACCCACATTTGCCATACTTGCCTGTCAACTACCCTTCTCTCCAAATCTTTCCACTGTAAACACTATAAACATTGCAACATTTTAATAAAATTAATGCAGCTATCTTATCACTTTTAACTTCAGACCCTTCCTTGTGGGCTGCAAAAGTTGTTTGAAGGAAGGAAGCTGTAGCAACTGCATTCCTTGCAGCCTTTGGCCACACAGTCACACTATGTGGAGGGATGTAATTATCTTCCAAAGAAAATGAAATATAATGGTACCTTGTGTTTGACTTGCCAGGACATTCTGAAGCCAAGAGAGAACCCATTCTGCTGGGAGAGCAGGATTGGCACCCCAGAGATAGAAGAGGAAGAAACCAAGTGCATCTGGAGGACCTGCTTGTTGGCATTGACAGAAGGAGTCAGGAATAGTCAGATTTTCTTAGGGCAAGGGAAGAATGGGCTCTTAGGATGAGACATTCCTGCAAATGGGGAGACAGCACTGGCAAAAAGAGCACAGAAAGAATGGGATCATGCACTCATGCAGTCCCTAGTCTAACTGGTAGCAGAATGCTTTCGGGCCCCACCCACTGTGGTGGCAGCTGCTCCTCTAGGGGGATAGTTACCACTTTCTCCTCCTTCTCCAACTATTGCCCAGGCTGCCGCTGAAGTGGTGAATCCCAGCTCCTTTCCTGCCAGGGAGGCGCATGCAGGATGCTCAGCACCACATACTCCTCAGTCAGCCAAAACCCCTCTTGGGGGAACTCCCAAAGCATTCAGGAAGTGAATGATGAACTTGATCCAGTCCCTGTAGCCCTGCATGTGTTCAGACCCCAAATTCCACACAGGACATGTCCATATTTGTCCCTCTCCACGATATTCTGCAACCGCAGCTGTTCTCCACTTGTCATGGCAAAAGGGAGGGTAAGGATGAGGAAACCTCCTCTGAAAGTAATATTTGCCCACTTCTGAATGAATTTGGCTTGTTTTTGTCTTTTTGGGGGTTCTTTTTTGTTAATTTGTTTCTGTTAGAAACCGTTCTATGTCCTACATATGTATGTAAATAAAAGTAACTCTTCCCTTCACTTCTGCATGCACGTTGTTTTCTGAGTATGATCAACATGATACTTCCCAGAGATTTGGGATGAGGTAGCAGGATTCGCAGCACGGCTGCATGATTTCTGTAAAAGTGTGGAACCATGGAAATGCTAACAATTTCACGCCTGCACCTGCAGCCAGGAATTCACTAATGTTTAAAAAAAAAAAGGTTCATGGCAATAAAGTATGCCGTAACATAACTGTTGATATCCAAAACACCACAATAAAAAATAGAGGAGAATTTTACTTAAAGCTCTTTGTATCTTTGTTAAAAATTAAGTGACAAAGGAAACAAAATTAAATAGTTAAGATATCTGATGCTGAGCATCGATTTAATGACTCCTCCACACCCATCAAATGATTACCACTGGCAACTATGGCAGTACTCATGCCATGGGATCAATCATGCATATACCTGATAAGAACAGTGCACTATGGTGTCAGAAAGAATTGTGAGGAAGGAATGTGTTAAGTCCCCAAACCTTAAAGAACTGTTTTTTTAATTACTTTAGCATTGCTGAAGTGCTCCCCATAAGTCAACCCAAAACAGAGCAGTTAATACGTAATGAAAACATTGCTCAATGATGGCAGTACAAAACCACTGTCAAAGTTGTTAACGTTGAGGTTCCTACCCCAGCTGTCTGCTTTCAGTTAGTACATTCACTGCAGGGGATTGAAACTCTCTGAGGTATCTGGCAACAGAAGTATGTGGCAATGCTTTTTCAAGCAGCTCCACTGCATCACAATTGTGTACCTTGGCACAGTTCTAAGTCACTTGCTGGTTCTCCACTGTTCCATTATGTACACGCGCACAGTATCACAAATTTTCCTGGCCTGCAGGGAACCAAGAACAGTGTGCACATCTGTGGAATCTGGCTACCTGCACAGGCCTTAAAAACAGATCTGACTGTGAAAGCGTCTGTAGCCTTGCATATGTTATGCAAAGACAGCATACCATGATAATTCAAACTGTGTTGGCCACATTGGCATCCAGACAAGCTCAAAGGCATCACCAACAGGTTTTCAGACACAAATGCAGACACCACCACCATTCTGAAGCTATTCGGTCTGTAGTTCAATTCCCTTTTCCTTGGGTGGGTGATGTCGGGGTAATGCTTCAATGAGCCACAGTCAGAGATGGTGTGCAGGATCACCCAAAATAAAGGTAGGCACAGAAACACTGTACATAGGCACATTATTTGGGGGGAATAAAGACCCTCTTCCCCACCTCCACCCCCAAATTACAACCTGGACCTCCTGAACACCCTGGTATCATGGATCTTTCTCCTGTGCCAGTATTTGTGTACATGAACTAACACCTGTGGTCCACCAAGCCTCGGAGAACCAGTGAATATTAACCTTTATGGTTCACATATTGGTGTCCTCTTTTGGTGAAATGTGTATTCTGTTGATGGCCCCCGCACAGTTCACAAAACCCATCATCTGTATCCTGCTATAATTTCAGGGATTTGGGTTATGGCAACCACCCATGGGTAGATCTCAGTATTGGTAGCCTGACAAACCTGTACAGCCACCATCCTGACAGTTGACTTCCCAACTCTGAATTGGTTGGCAACTGACCAGTAATTGTCAGGTCTTGCCGGCATCCAAAGGGTGATAGCCACCTGCATCTGCACTGGTATCCATTTCCAAAATCAAGTGTTCTGGTTCTTTGGGGTTTCTGCAAGCTGCGCTCACAACTCCATGAAGTTCTGCTTCCTCATTCTGAAGATTTGCAGCCACTAGTTATCATCTCAGATTTCAAAGGACACCACACTATGCTGGTTCTTCAGGACCAGAAGCAATGCTCCACCCATTACCACACCATTTCAGTTCTGTTATTCAACACATCTGTTCTATGGGTCCCAAGGGGAATTTCATTCCCCATCTGAGAATCAGCTGTCTTTGCTGTCTGAAATCTCTTTGGACCGATTCCACCTAATATTTGGTACTACATCACATGAATATATGTCCTATGAACAATAGCAGGAACAGATCCACATCTTCATGGACCATGTCTCCAATGCAGTTTGACAAAAGGGAGAGATGACAGGAAACTGCTGTTGTCAAATGCATGAAGGTGGCATACAGTTCCAGCAACATATAGCAAGGTGGTTCCAACAAACAGGACTCTGGGATATTGCCCCTGAAAGATCAGCACTAATGTTACATACTAAAAAGGGGCAGTGTGGATGAAGGTACATGTCTATGCACAGCCTATACCTATGCCCAGCACAGCATAGTTAGACACTTGGCATGGGTTCAGGATACATGCTCTATCAGTACACAGATGAGTAACTGTGTACACTTGCATGTGTAGATAGGTGCTTCACTGCAGCCTGTGCATAGGTGCCAAACTCCCTGAGAGACATAGGGCTTAGCACACACCCCTCTCCTTGGAATCTCCCATTGAGCTAAGTTATTGGGCTCTATGCCTAGGATACTTGCTTTGGTGAATACCATTCTTAGGTTCCTTAGTGAACATTTTGGCTTTAACCTCAGTGGGAGCAGAAGCAAATCTTTAAAAAACAAACAAATAAACAAACAAAACCTTAACTAAATTATAAAATTATTTAGTGCGTAAGGTCCCAGTACAACAAGGGACTTAAGCATGTGCCTATATTTAATCACATGAGTAGTCCCATTAGCTTCACTGAGATTCCTCATGTGTTTAAAGTTAGGCATTAAGAGCCTTGCTGAGTCAGGGCCTGAAGCAGGGGTTTGAGAGTCAGGATGCCCAGATTCTAATTTCTGGCTCTGCCACTTTCTTGCTGAATCACCTCAGCAAGTCATGTAACCTTTCTGTGCCTCAATTTACCCTTCTGTAAAATGGGTATAATAATACCTGCTTCACAGAAGTGCTTTGAAAATTAATGTGTGTAAAGGGAATGAAAAATGGTATACAAATGCTAAATATTAAATTTTGCACATTGTGGAAAATCTAGATAATGTGGTACCTTCTATACACATGCACACACAGCACTGGCCATAAAAAGCTCCCTTTTCCAGGTTTACATCTACAAAGGTACAGGTAGGAATTAAACTCACAAGTGCCACACAAAAAAGCATAAATGCTGAAAGTTTAGTTCTAGCTCCATCAGATTGTGATTAGATCTAAACTCCTCCAAGGGAGGGTCTGATCACATAGGCTCTGAATAATTCCCTTTCCCCGCTGCCATCTTCCACTCCCAAACTCACACTATTTGGAGATCTTTCCAATACCACCCAAAGAATTTCAGCCCTTATTCTCATTTCCAGGGCTTTTTGGATGAAATTATTAAAGTAAAAGTTAACATTTCTTGGCATTTAATACAATACAAGAAATAAATTTCAAATTATTTGAAGGGCAGATTTAAGGACAAAGGGTAAATATACATCACTAAGACTTTATTAAGTTTGAGGTACCCTCACAACCAGCCTGTCTCTAATATACGTGCTATTCCAAATCCTCTAAAGACAAAAAAGTCTTCTTACTGTGTGGATGAACTGAAAGCTATTTCATTCTGTTGTGTGAGAAATGTACTAATTAAAAGTCTTTACTAGTCAGACATGAACACAGAGTAAAATTTATTTTAAAATTATGCTCATAAAAGTTAAAATAAAATGTTTGTATGATTTATTTGGTTGTCTTTTAATTGACTACAGATAAAGTAGGTGACTGCTGCAATGTATTCTTTCAATTAGAATATCTAAAGTCCAACCTCTTATTAGCTTAATATTTAAAATTTCTTGAGATAGCTACAGATAGTTAAGTGCTACTATTTATTAAAAATATATATATTATTATTTAAAGAACAGGCTATCTGCCCAGTTGCAGTTTTGCATGCATGCCTGGGAAAAAGTAGGTGACATAAATCACATGCATAATCTCAGGAGACAATCATTTTAAATCTTAATTGGCTGCCTTTTAAATATCATTTAAGGTCTCGTTTTCTCTGCCTCTCTCTCTCTAGTTAAGAAGGTGTTGTGTCAAAGTCTATTACCTTGCTGGACGTCTCTCCCTTAAGTTTTTTTAAAAAATAGAACCATCAGCAGAGGTTTGAGAGGTCGATAAAGCTTTTAGATTTGGAGATGTTTTCAGGGAGCCCATTTCCTGCGGCTAAGAGTTGTTAATGGAGCTTAAGGAATTATCTTATGACTCGGGCTAGGAGAGCCGTATATTTCTTCGCTCCTGTTCCCTTGTCGAGGCTGAATATGCTGCTGTCAAACTCGCTTAATGAAAAGTAACGCGTCGCTGATTACAGTTTTATTTGGGCTCTATGTAAAAAGCACTGTTAATTTAGCATCCCCTCCTTTGTGTGTTTGAATTTGCCATGGCTGAATGATTTAGAGTCTCTCAGTTTCAGACCGTTTTCTCCATGTTTTTTTTTCTTTCTTCTCCCTTCTTTTTGATCTCCTCTTTATATTTCTGCTTTGTATATCTATCCAAGTGATATGGCTTTCTTTCTTAGTGCCCCTCCCCCCTGCCACCCAAGCCAAGGAACAGTTGAAAGTGATCTTTGACTTGTGCTATTGGATCAAATAGAAAAGATTAATTTCTCATAGTCTTTTGTTCACACTTTATGGATGCTTTTGAATGATCTGTTATGCCTGACCGCTAATCTCTAGACAAGGATAAAAAACACCCCAAAACAAAATTCTGATTCCATACAAAGAGCATCCTATATACCTGTAGCCTACCGCAATCAGGTCCTGTTAGATAGCCGGTGCAAACTTATTCGAACTTGTTTTATAATGACAGTGACATAGCATTAAGGGGTAAAGTAAAGTATTTTTCTAATTTATAATATTGGAACGTTTTTGCCTTGAATATAATTTTATTGCCTTTATTTTAAATATTATTTGGGGAGTTCTTTCCCCAGATTTGAATGTAAGTCAATATTGTCAGTTATTATCTCCAAGAGCATTTGTTACCATTTTTCAAAAGCCTGGCCACGATATATGTGCAAAAGTGCAAAAAAACTCTATAGAAATCAGACCAATTTTAATGCCATATTGTTGTTTCCTCTGAGGGTAAAATTCCTGTAATTATACACAGAAAGTGTGTTTTGAATAATTTAGCATTCCGTACATGTGTTGATTTTATGTGGTACAGCAGATTTAGAGAAATACATTATCTGAATTATATTTACTTCATAATGTTGTCTCTACATATGGCTTTGTGTTCCTGTCATACTCACTTGGCTATCATTGTATTGGATAATGAAATCTTCGGGCCTCCCCCCATACATCCTCAATAACACCGAAGTTGAAATCTGCAGCGAAACATTAGCACGTACACACGTACTTACATATACAACACGCGTATAGACACACACGTACAGGTTTGCTTTAGCATAGCTACCACGGACTCCAGTATTTTCTCTTATGTGGTGCTTATGCTGTCCCATTTGCTTCTACCGCTGGTTTGATGGCGGAATACTTGCGCCCCCTTCCCTCTCGTCCCTTCTACCTTATGTTGGTTTTTTTAAAATTTGCTTTGTCTAAAGGGCTTCAGTGGAAAGCTCTCCGGCCGGCCTGCTGCATTAAAATTCCTGCCGGCCCAGACTCTAGCTGAGAACACTTCTCCCCAGAGACTCCACTTTCGCTATTACTGTCAAGTACCCTTGACTCTTTATTTTTGCCCTTTTATCTATTACAACTAATTCGAGTTCTTTTGCCCTTTTCAGTTTAAGACGTGGCTTTCTGTAAAGCCTCCCCCTGCCACCGAGATCTCCGGGTGCAGAGCCTTTAGAAATTGAGGGGTTTACTGTCAAAATGAAAATTTCACTTCAAATTATCTTGGCTGATGCACGTTTTCCAGGCCGGGGGCTCCTGTCTCAGCCTTTTGACAGCCAGATCAGCAGCGAGGTTCAGTGATCTCGATAATATCATCCAAGAGAGCGAAAGTCAATACAATGACAGGGAATATGACTGGATACAATCCAATTACAGCTGCTTTCAGAGAGGGGAAGGGTTTGATCTACTCCCCACACCCAGATTCCTTTATTCAATTGCTGCACTAACCGGTCTCACTCTAAAGTTTGCGGGCTGGTGTGTTTTATATTTTAACTAGTTGCTGTCTCGAGATTTCTTTACAAACTCCTGGGGCTAGCGCTCTGTTTCATTTCTGGTCTTTGTTTTAATTTTGGGGGGACGAAGTATGGGAAAGGATGCAGGGTTTTTGTCATGTTCCTACTTCAATCCCATTGTGAGCGTTTAACTCTTGCCCCACCAGTTGATAGGGCTCCTCTGGATTATAAACTGGTATTTTAAGAAGATTAATTTTCTTATTTCTGTCAGGTTTGGTTTATCATTTCTTTATTTTCCCCTGCTTGCAGAACAGAAAGTTTGTTTCGACTCCGGGATTGAAAGGGAAATGTTTAAAACGCTTGTTATTTAACTGGTAAATTGGCAGCGAGACCTCCTGAATCACACGGAGAACGAGCTCTTTCTCTTGGCTGCACTCTATTTAATGTCAAAACGGTAAAGCATCTGTCCTGAAGTGCTGAAATATTCATGGAGAATCAACGATTCTTCATACTATCAGAGGAGCTTGAAGCTAAAACGGTTCTTTAAAATATCAAATTTTCCATGTGAATCAATTGCTTCGCACTCATAAAAAGAGATTCCCCTGCCACAGCGGCAAACCCTGGGTCCCGGGGTGATTTTCCCCAGCCTAGTCTCCAAGATCCACCTCCCCCTTCTCTGTTCTCGGGTTTATGCGGCGGACACTGTCTACCCTCATATTAGTGGGCAGCTGGAGTCTACTTTTTTCTCTCCTCCTTCTGTCCCCCCCCCCTTTATGTCAGCAAATCTAGAGCACAACTACACTTCTCTCTCCTCTCACATTTTCTTTCTTTCTTTCTTTCTTTCTTTCTAATATTGTTTTAAAGGATGAATATTTAACTCCTGTTATTGTTTTTCTTTTCCCCCTCCTTTCCTGGATGACAACTGTCAAACTCAACAAATGTAATGATGGATGGCCCTGTGTTTCTCTAGCAGAGAAGGGCTCTTGAGACTGGACATCCATATTCCAGTGTAACACACAGTATTCATTAACACGGCGTTCTTTAACAGAGTACAACCTGGTAAATGTAGTGTTGTACTTAAAAACATAACAATAACTACCTGTTCAAAGGAGAAATCTTAGACCGTTATTTGCTCAAGGATCTCCGAGTTTAGAACATTCTGGATTCCTTTATACACACAGAAAGAGAAAAAAAATAAGGCCCAATGAAAAAGTATCAATATTTCTGATTTAAATAAATTTGTTTGTAGTTATGCTAATGATTTATTGACATTTCATGAACTTTTTCTAGTATTAATGCAATCATCTTGACATTTCTTTAAATTACTGGAACATCCATGAACACACATTCTAAAACTGGAACATATTTATTTTGTAACGCAAAACGCCACCACTAATTTTTACTTCTGAAACAGACAATTTATTGGAGTGAACATACTTTTTTAATATATTTGTCAAGGTAAATTTGTGCAATAGTGTAAACTTGGTATAAGTGCCGTTTGTGAATTATATGTAACAATGAAATCAGAAGAAAAAATCTGAGAAGTCTTTATAACTAATATTGGCATGCCTTAAATTAAATATCAGAATTTAAATTTCTCGTTTGTAAACTTTTGGATGTAAACTTTTAAGTACGCCTACACTATAGTACGTGCTTTTAGACATGGAGTTAAATTATTTTCACGACATTGATCCCTTAAAGTCGCAGCCAACAGAAATTCTTCAAAACAGCAATGAATAAAGTCTGCCCGTTTAACTAAGCAAACTGAACTTAAATCCTTATCTTTGTCATTTAAAAAAATTATATTTAAATTTAAATTCTTCCAAATCTCTTTTCAGTGTATCCCACTCTTCAGGTGTTAGAAAGTTCTTTGCCACTTGGGGTGTTGTTAAGAACAAAACATTTTGCTTCCTGATTTGGGAAATGCAAGAAATTCTTTATTTGAGTCCTGGTGGGACAAGTTTGACAGTTGGCCTTTTAGCACGTTAGTACTGTTCCCAATTGAGCGTCCTAAAGATCCCGTTTCCAGAATGGCCCCTTTGGTAGTAGCCCAGGAAACTGTTGTGTTGCTCAAAGCTTGATTCAAAGTACTGTGTCTGAATATGGGGTCATGAAACACCCCATCCACCCAGTTCCTGAGATTGGTGACTGGGGAATCCTGATGTCTGTCAATGACACTAACAGGAGCAGAAACTGCAACGGAGGAGGAGACTCCTTGGCGTTTCAGCATGCAGGAAGGATACTCAGTTTGGTTTAGAGAAGTGGCAGTGTGAGCCAGGGACCAAATCCTGGGCTTTGTCTCCAATATTTGTTGCCCTTGCTGGAAACACATTTTCGACTCACAGCTTCTCTGCCTTACATTGATTAAGTCTTGCTCACATTCGTCCACCACATTCTTGAGACAGTTTTTAGCCCTTTCCAGGTCTTCTTCAATGGTGGCCGCTGGGATGGGCGTCTTTAGAGAAGGCTCCTTGCAATGATCAGTAGCACATGGGTCGGCTGCCCTTATCTGGCTGCTCTCCAGGTGCTGGAAGGGCTGTTTCAATTCGCATTCTGAACTCTCCGACTCAATGGGGTCAAAGTCATCCAAATCACTCAGTTCCAGCTCTTTTTCTTCTTTGCTGGTGGCCTCTGCAGGAATGGGAAAACAGTAAAGCATACGGAATAAATAGCACCACAGTGCTTCTTTAAAGTAATACCATCTCTAAAGATCCGGAGTACTATTTAAAAGGGCGTTTCTAATAAAGAATACAACTGCAATTCTGTATATATGTTTCTAGGCTATGTGCAATTCATAAGCATATCCTATCCGCTTATGCAACAACACTCATGATAAAAACAGTCAAAAGGGAAACTGAAAACTGATCTGGCTACTCTAGAATTTTGCTGGTTAATTGTAAATGTATATTTAATAAGATACCATCGTTTTTATCGTTCTTCATATTGTCTTCCTGTGACTCTTCCTCCTCTTCCTCTTCGTAGGATCTCTTCTCATCGGAACACTTGTTCCTTGGAGGCCAGGTCATCTTGTTCTCCTTCTTGAGCCTCCTCCGGGCATTGGCAAACCAGGTGGAGACCTGGGTGAGGGTCATCTTGGTGATGATGGCCAGCATGATCTTCTCGCCCTTGGTGGGGTAGGGGTTCTTCCTGTGCTCCTGCAGCCATGCCTTCAGTGTACTGGTGGTTTCACGAGTAGCGTTTTTTCTTCGGGTGCCTCCGTCCATGGTGCCATATCTGTAGTTCACAAGACATATATGACACCATATGTAGATCATGTCAAAGATACAGCGAGGTGGTCTGTGAGCACCTGATCCAAAGCCCACTGAAGCCAAAGGAAAGATACGTGGAATTTGGACCAGGTCCTAGGAGAGAGCATTAGCTGAACCTTCTTCTAGCACTAATCACAGTCAGAGGAATACTGTATCAAAACCTGAGGGGTCGTAAAAGGCTTTTAGTAATGATTTACCCCAACAATTCAGTGGTAAGAAAGAAGCAATGATAACGTACCATTTTAAAATAAGAAATACTGGGCATAAGAAATGTTTTAATTCAATTGTACAATAACCTTTGAAGAATAAATAGAAAAGAAAATGTCTATTTTTATTCAAGTAAATGGCAAAGTCCATTTTAACAACTTGTGTGACAGAAACATCTTAGAAACGCATAGACCCGCACACAAAAGTTCTGCTTTTCAGCTGTTTGATAAATCCTGCTCAGATAAAATACATTTAAGTGACCTCAGGGTGTAACTGTTAACAGAAATATATTTCCTCTTTATTCCTTTTATTAGTAATCTCTCCTACCCTTTTGTTCCTGAAATTGTAAAAACGTGACGCAGAAGACACTGGACTGCACCTGAATATTTAATGCACATCATTCAGGAAAGGTCATCGGCACCCAGTGGGCTTAAAAGGTTGAGATGGTTTAAGTGGTTTTGTGCTGTTTTAAAACTAATAAACATACCGAAGATAAAAGGACTGTTCAATTTAACACAATATAGGAAAAGCTAATTAATAAAAAAATGGCTAGTGGAAAGTATAGCTCCTTGAAAAGTAAAGGACCACGTGCTGGGTTGGGAGAACAATTTGTTTAAACATAAACATATACTTAGAAAAAGTTTCTATAAAATATTATGAGAGAACCAAGATAAATTGGTATGATCACTTCAAGTACTCCCAAGGTATTTAGGCCTCATTATTTGAGTTTTTCAAAGCTACTCCCATTTGTTAAAACATTCAGTTTACTATAGTAGAATAATGAAATTAATTGAATTACATGTCGAAAAGGGGGACGTAGGATACTTGATACATAGTTTGCTAAAGTCAGGGGTCAGGCACAGGGTTACTGATGTAGCCCCAGAACACTGCTCAGTGCTGACAAACACAAATTTGTGGATATTTAGCCTGTCCCCCTCTCCACCGCCCCTCCCCCCATGATTAATTTAGAGATTGAATGTTAACATTCAGAAGAAAGCTTTGGTTTTTACTACACTGTTTGAGCAGCCTGCCCAGTAGGTCCCTCTTCAGTCTCCAGGTAATATACAAATGTAAGGTTTGTCAAAGGAGAAATGTAGGCTTCCATTTTGTCTAATTATTTATTTGCCTGTCTTACCTTGATTAATAATTCATTGTTAAACGGACACAGTGTTTCACTGTTTAAAATGTCTCCTGCTTAGAAAAATCACTCGTCGTTACGTCTGTTTAATTGTTTGTTTCTTACCTGTCATATTGATACTGACTGAGTGTGTGATCGTAGGGATAGTAGGCAGCCGCCTGGGTAATGCCCGCATGCGCAGATCCACTCCCATCCTTCGCGTCGAAACTGTTCTGTAACACAAAATCGAGTGTGTCCTTTCACCAGTTCCCACCCCCAGTCCCGCCGCCCCGTCTCTCGCCTTAGAAGTGGCTAAGGGAAGTGAATTGGCTTGTTACATTTATGGTAAAAGGTAAAACAAATGTTACAATGTTGCTATGGAATATATTGTTTTCCACAGCAGTGTTTGGGTCCAAAACAATTGCCTCGTATTTGATTACAATAATGAACCGGTGTCCCTTCTTATTAACAAGTATTCTCCTAACCGAAATAACTAGCGAAAGCTTAATTCACAGTTCCCTTCTCTACAGAACCGAGAGCACATTACATGTATTAACATTATAAAACAATGACCTAGAAAGTGACAACAAGCGTTTAAACTTTTAATGACATCCTAGCTATTCACAACTATCTCCTTTAATTAATCAGAAATACAACGTGCAAAGGAAATGAAAGATGAATGGCAACTTTACTGCTGTGGTCTTACAGTAAGATATGTTTTGGCTGTAGCAAAGGTCTGGAATTTCAGCAGCCAGTGAAATCAATACACACATTAACCCATGCTATAATGATGCCAAAGAAAAAGCTCATTCCAAGGTATATCGATTGTTCTGCTCCTCTGTATATGCAACTTTGAACTACCAACCTAGCTATATCGTTCATTCCAGTGTCGTTCATCAGTTTCACAGAACTATCTTTTAACTGTAGTATCATGTAACTGTTAAGCATACTTATAATTAGAGAGAGCGCTAAAAAGGCAGAGCTATGCGTCGATAGTCAGAAAATAGGCTTACGTAAACAACTACATGTATTTAGGTATTTAGTAGAACTACTTAAAGTGGTCTCTGTCCTGAAAACATGACTGACTTAATATAGCAATCTAAACATAACAGCACGTGAATTTTAGTCTGAGTGAACAGTTCCAATTCAGAAGAGAGGGGAGAACACAGATTTCCTCTAGGGAGGACTCTAACACGCAAGCCAAGAAGCGAGAAGATATGTTTTCATTTATCTTTTGAGCTGGGATTTGTTTTACTAATGAGTGACAAGAAGATTCTAGGATTGCTTACCAAAGAATAGAAGGCAGAAGCTTCAGTACCATAGGTAACGTAGTTTCCATAGCCCTGGGTACTTGTGTAAGGATTTCCATAGACTCCTAAGGCAGCTGCAGAATTGAGCTCATGTCTGGCTGTGGCTAACAGCCTGCTTTCGTACACAGGACAATAGACTGGGGTCTGAGCCGAGGCTGCAGCGCCTGAATCTGTCAGAGTCCTGCCACTAGACTCACAGCAAGTTGTCAGGGAATTGGTGGTCATCAGGAACTAAGGGAAAGGAGGAAAACTTTTTAAAACCTGCAGATAAGTTTTGACATTTGTTCCCTTTAAAGGCAGAGGAAATTAAGGTTTCGGGAAATGTACAGATTAGATATTTTATCAGTTAAAAAAGGAAGACACAACTCTCAAGTGTTTGATGAAAATCTCTACAAGGGGGCGGCTACGTCAGGTTTTCAGGCTGCTTATACTAAATGCTTTTAAAAGTAACTTTTATAATGGGTTGTACAAAGTGTTGACATCATTTGTCTTCACTTGCAGCACAATGCTCCCCATCTGCGTTTTTAAACCTTTTTTTTTCTAAATCACTCATGCATATTTATTTTGACTGCAGATTTGTAACAGCCCTACATACATCTATTATTAAACCGCGGGTTTCAAATATCCCATTATGTTTCTACAATAGATATTTCAGTAACTTCCCTTTTCAGTGTGTAAATAGTAAACCTAATCCGGAAGATAAAATATTATTCTTGGAGGGTTTCCATCCCCCTTCTCCTTTCGTCTCGCCTCCCCCGCCCCCCAGAACACCCTAAATACTGTATGCTCCTTTCATTTTACAAATATGCACACAAACTTAAATATCTTATAAACAGACTGAGTGCGTAACCAATTTCACGCTTTCACGTACTGTAAAGGAACACTGCAGCTTTTAGCACTGAACGGTAGAAATCAATAATGACTGAAATTCAATCAATTAACGTTTGCGGACAATAGAGTCTTACCTGGGGTGCAGAAGAGTAAGGGTATCCAAACTGAGGATATGACATGGTACAGAGGCTCCCAGTTATCTAGAAACAAGGAGAGACGTCTGATCTGCACGCTATTGCAGCCTTGCTCTGCTCTATTGTACCAATTGATTGGTAACCACAGGTTCCTAGATGCTTATAGGACGAAGCAGAATACCATATTTAATTTACCTACATGAATCTTAAACTTTTTAAACTAAAAAGATGTATAATAAATGTAGCATTTTTTCTACAGCTACAAACTAGAAGTAATTTCTACATGTGGCCTCAGAGATTGACAAACGTGGCGACAGAAATAAATGTTTTGCACACACGAAAAAAAGAACATAAAAGAAAAGTAGTTCAAACAGTTCAACTCAGATACACGTTTTATAAACAGCAGAGACTCTGACGTTACATTAAGCCTACTCAATTTGACCCGTTTGCAAGTTTAACATTCATTTGGGTAGGTTTGAGTTTGTGTTAAGAATATACAAAGCAGAGTTTGGAGAGCACCCAAACATCAGATACTTGAGTTTATAGTATTTGAATATGGTTTTGTAGGACGACTGTGAATGGTTTTGATCTCAAGAATCAATATTACACCAACTAAGATCCCCCCCCTTAGTCACTGAAGGATGGCAAACCCTTTTAATTAGAAATTAATTAATGAGCAGCTGCTTCTGCCCACCCCACCACAATAATTAGTCTCAATTACAAACGAGACATATGAAGAGACACACGAGTGAGTCTTCATTTAAGATTTAATCAACAGTTAAAATTAGCAGTAACACTGACAATAAACCACATGGCATGCAGTTTTGGGGTGGGTTTTTTTGCATTCTTTAGTCCAGATGCGCGATTAAATTTAAAACCACTATAAATATACGTTCCACCTGGGTGTTCACATTGAAAAGAATTTGATCACGGTGTCAATATTTGTAATTGTGTTAGAAAAGTCAACTTTTACCTTCT
This sequence comes from Mauremys mutica, assembly GCF_020497125.1. NCBI lineage: Eukaryota > Metazoa > Chordata > Testudines > Geoemydidae > Mauremys > Mauremys mutica. The sequence continues at coordinate 171,513,695 of NC_059073.1, forward strand.
GTAGGGTCCGATCCTGCTTTGCTCATGCATTGAAGTGACAGTAAGGTGCCGCGAGAACGCAGGGTCGGAATGGGACAATGATACTTTATGTGGTTGGATGGCGAATTTATCAAAGAACCGTGTGTCTTTATGGGTTACAAAATATTTAAAATGTAGAGTTAGCAGCTTTTTACCCGATATTCTGGGAAAACTCACACTCATAGCACTCTTGATATCACCTCAACTCTGCCTTTTGAGATGAGTTATTAAAATAGCTTTCTTCGGTGTTTTAGACTCTGTTTGAAGCGTAGCATTCCCCCTTTAGAGGCGGGTGACCTAGATGATATAATTTAAACATTATTGTTTGTGTGAGCATGGCAGGTCAAACAATTTTACAAATCAAGGGCCTAATCCTATCCCCACTGTAGCCAATGGTAAAACTCCCATTGTTTTCAATGGTATCAGGATCGGTCCCTTCATTGTTTTCAAGCGCTTTTAGACTGTATTTCGTTAATCTCAATAGCTCTCCCACTATGGATCTGGAGCAGAAAGAGTCCGTTTATACATGAGAAGTGTTTTAAATCGCTCTGTGGAGCCAAATCCCGCGGTTTCACGCCCGAGATTACACTCCCATTTGATTTAGTTGGCGTGTTGCTTGAGTGGGGATGAAAGGCCCAATTCCACTTGCGGCTGACCATCCCCAACTCCCGCTGATTTCGGTAGGGACTGGGGGACCTTCAGCACCTGGCTCCGGGTACCGGGACTGCAGGAGCTGGTCTGAACCGAAAGGCAAAAGGCAGAACCATTTTACCCGCTCTGTGCAGCGCTGCAGTTTCTGACACTGCCCTACAGTTCTAATAATCCTTTTTGTGAAACTTTGTTGTTGAAAGCCCATTGCAGAAGCGAGTTGTTTACTTTTGACATACTCCTGTCATGGTAAATAAACAGGGGGAAGTAATCTCCTTTCAGAATACCGAATTCCCATGATCTGTACAAACTCCTCGATTTACCCAGGCTACCAGTTCTGTCCTTTCTGTGGGGTATAACGGCATCGCAAAGCAGCTAATGTGGCATTGGGAGTCACCATAGGCGAAGTGATCTCTGCTGTGGCGGTAGTAATTGTCAATAATGTATAGGGAGTAAACTGCTAAAACTAAGGCTCCAAAGAACAACAAACTGCCAGAGCAATGTGGCAGCAAGTTAGCCAGGCATCCGTGAGCCTTTTGGAGGAACTAGAGAACAGCTCGTTGCGCTTGAGCCGTGGCTGATGGTGCAGTGGCGTGCTGCTCCATGGTGTGCAGACTTGCTCGGAGAGATTCCTGGGTTCAGACATGTGAATAGCCCCAGGGTCACACTCTAATTAATGATGATGTTCTCTTCTTCTCCCCAGCTGGAAGACTGCCTCCCAGAAACGAATCTGCCCACTCTGACAGCTCGATTGAGGGTGATTGATGACTATCTGGAGACCACAGTACACATAATACAATATCTGCTGCGTAATTGCTTTAATTTACAGATGAAAATACTAGTTCTAGGATTGGGTTAGACTATAACAAGCGGTGTCCTACGGCATCTTAAATAGTTCCCAAATAACAAATAGATACAGGACATGCAAATTATTCAGACAGTTTAGTGTCTGTAGCCGGGAGAAATGCGTAAAGAACAGGAGTCAAATGACATTAATAATTGTTTTTGAATTCCGCATTGATTTCTTGGGAGAGTGTGTTTATTCCTTTCTCACCTGCAATGCTAATATCACCTTCTTTCTGTGAATGATAATGAACTAGCCATTGGGGCTTATGCTACAATGAAACTCTTACTTATTCTTTCCAGTTACTCAGCGTTTCCAGAACACAATGCTACTTTTAGTTATTTATTATTACAGATAATATAACGTATAACCTTCTGGAGGATTTTATGAAAAAAATAATTGAGAAAATCCACGAATGTATAAACATGATCTTCCTTAAGAGATTTGCATTGGCTTTTTCTTACATAAACACTGGAACATTATGCACTGGTGCTGGGGAGGAAAACAGCTGCACTTATCTCAAGAGTGGCTCAGTGCAAAGCACTGTAATTAGCTGATAGAGCTGGAGAACTGTTTGGAGAAGCTGTAGCACAATCTTACAGTTTTTCAAACTGCATGTCTTGTCTTTTTCTTTTGATACTACTGCAGACGTCAACCCAGCAGTGACACCCATAACACAGCAGGATTGATATTTAGATGAGTCGATTAATCTTTACAATACAAGACCAGATTCAATATTTATATTCCTTGTCTATTTATACGTCTACAATGTCTTTCACTACCCTGTATCAGGCAAATCCGCTGATATCCGGTTTTCTGCTCTGAAGGTTCTCTTATTAATCACTATAATAATTTGTCATTTTTTCTAGTCTGCCTGTTATATTACTTTACCCTAACTCCGCATTATACCAGCACCAATCGGTACTCCCAAGAAAACTGTCTTTACATTTTTTAAATAATTTACATAATAAAACGGGCATTACCTTGACACAAAGTGTTGCTCTTTTGTCACTTACAGTCTACAAATAATGGTTCTTTGTAGATGAGAAACTCAACGAAGTTATATTTCATCATGAATTTCTAGTGCCAGAGCACAACCATGCAATAAGTCCAGCAATGATTTAAAATCTTTGTGGTTCTTGCACATGAACAACATAACATTGTTCAAATCCAAGTAAAGACGATTAATGCTGTGGGCTATATCCTCAAGCATTTGGAAAATGCAAGCATTTGGTATGTAATAAAAAAATATTATTGCCAAGCCCCTTTCTTGTACAAAAGAGTGAACAGCACTTGAGCAAAATAACCAACCGGAGCTATTTGCTAAGTTAAAGAAAGTAAAACCGTCTAAATCAGCATGAAGTGCTGCAGAGTTTCCCAATGCAAGAAGTGCAAACACAAACATAGCTTTGAGAGCCAAAGCGTAACGAAGTATGTCTTAAAGGTTTACTACAAACTGGTTGATTTTTCTTCTTCTCAAAGAAACTGGAGCCAATGTTCAGACAAGTTTTATTATGAAAACATGAAACAAGAAGGAAACATCGTGATACTTGAACAGGCCACAGCAGGTAAAACAGGGAAGCTCTTCTAAGGCTAAGGCTTTGATGGACGTCTTCAGGGACGCGATCTAGCTGCGGTTATACAGCTACAGCTTCACTGGATATATGCCCAGTTCCTTCTGCTTTGGAGGTGTCATTGCCTCGCCATGAAATATTTCTGGGCGACGGTACATACTTATGGGCTAAAGAGATGTTAGTAAGATCTTTCGGTCGCCTTTGCTTTGTTTTCAAGTTAATGATTTAAACTCTCTGTCTGACAAAGGTTGTGAAGCGCCTCTACGTGTTGCCCATTTGGGATCTGACATGGAACTGAGGGCAGCCTGCAACATTTCCGAGTGAATTAGCTCCCATCAAGTCAGTATTGACATTAAATACATAGATTTTGAAAAAAGTGTCTGTGAAGTGTAATTACATACACTGCAATCTACATCAAGGGCCAGTGAGTTTTTCATATCTCTTGTGCACACATATCTATAAGCCCTCACTATGATCTGTGATTTCTAGAGTTATGATGATGACATATACAATGATTGCCTAAAAGGGCATCTCTGATATTAATTAATTTACCCAGGTTACAACTACATGTAAAATCAGTTGCTTAAACGTATCCACTTGGAACAGTTTTATTTATAGTCTTTTCTTAAATCCTCTTGACAATCTAGATTAATGCAAGAAGGATCACATTCTCACACTAGTCTTTGTATTTATTAACTTTTAACACTTAAGAACTTGAGCCAAGATACACACACGCACGTTTTCAGCATCCAGGAGCAGCTGAAACAGAACATAGGCACTCGCTGAACGGTTAGGTGGACCCTATTGTGCAATAACATTTCTATGCTCTGTAGATTGCGCAGACTACAGCCACTATTTCATTAGCAAAGCGAAGATCACACAAGATTTTTCTTTTCAATTTCCAAAGTGCCGCAGGTTCCTAAGCATTCAAACGCTCCCTCCTTTCCCTCTTCGAGCTGTTGGCAATGAACAGCTTTACAATACTTCAATGTGCAGATAAAACTTTCTTACTGCAAGATCAAATTCGATTCCTTTCAAAGTTTGACATATAATCCAGTACCTTACCTTAACATACGCTAATATCCACATCCCTTACCAAGAAATAACATGCATGCTAGATTATATTTGTACTTTGTCCTAGGTAAAGACTGCACAAAGCCAAATGATTTATCACAGGTAGTTTCTCTTCTCCCTAGCAGTTAGTTTTCAGCTGGCTTGCTGGTGAAGCAGGCTCTGAGGGGAAAAAGAAGAAGAAGAAAAAAAAGCCCTATCATCAAAACAAGCAGAAGGTTTCTTTACCTGAGATCACGCCAGGCTTCGACTAAAATCTTCTAGCGAGAGCTTTTCCATGGCAGGAGATCTCGTCTCTTGTCTGCAGTGACTCACTTTGCAGAGAGCTATAGAGAACTAATGTAGACATTTCTCAGTGTATAATACCTGACTGGAGTGGAATAGTGCTTTCAGTCCCTAGGCGCCACAATCACTTCACTAACCCCCTGTACTAGAGTGACGTTCAAGTGAATAGCTTCACTGATCACACTCTTTCCTACTGATTAACACTTTCCAACACGACCAGACCCTCAAGTTTCAACTTTTCCTTTGAAAAAGGATGCAAGCATTCCTTGATTCCTCGGGTTATAAAAGCTGTTTATGGCGAGGGGGACACCATAATTAATAGCAGGTTAGTAAAATTAGTGCTGCCACGCCAAATGTTGTCCTTGATTTAAACAATAATTGCATTGATTCTGAAAGGACACGGATGTCCTCCTTTTAACCTAATGATCTGCAGGTTGTACACGCTGTAAGGCAACCATCTACCAGAGATTTGATTAACTGCGCACACATCCAAACTATAGTTTATCTGTACAAGTAAAGATTGCAAGACGCTAAACTTACAGACATCTCTCTTTTTTGTCTCCCTCTCTTTTGATGAGGTCTTAAAGGCAATCGTTACCTGTGCAAGTAGGGAATGTGTACCTGGACCGCTTCAGCTACTGGCCTTAATTTTTTCCATAATTGCTTGGGCAGTATTGTGGATCTCAGGTACTATGAACTGCAGCAGCAATTCCCCAGCTACACATGGACTGTGAAAACCACCTTCCTTTACCTCCTCTGTCCAGTTTGGCTCCATACAAGAAAGACAATGGTCACATTCAGAACGTTTCAGTTCGGTAGTATCCTGCAATGCCTTTCATCAGTTGAAGATCCTTGGCAGTCTTTTATTAGGAGCCCGATCCTGTCCCCATTTGAAACCAATGGCAAAACTCCCATTGATTTCAAGGGGAGCAGAATCGTAGCAGTGGGACCAAAGCTACGGAGGTTCCAGCACCAGCAGATTGAGAAGGGAATGCTATGTGCTCATCTAGTGGTTTCCTATTCTTGTTTGTCCTAAAGTCTCCAGCGATGGGCAACAGCAGACGGGGATTCTAAGGAGAAATCCATCGGGGTGACCCATTAAAGTCGAGGTTTCTCGACTGTGAACTTGCTACACACAAATAGGGCCGGCGTACTGCCAGTGGTCACCCGGTATCATGATGTTAAAGTAACATGCAGGCTAATGACTTTTTACCGCAGGCTGGGGTGATCAACTATGCCGCACCAGAAATCTTTCAGGTTCCTGCCTATTGCTGCAGGGCAATCCCAAGGAAATTTAGCTGATATATATTGTAACTCTGCTGTGGCATACTGTATCTTAAGTTTTACCTCAGATCCACACTTTCTTTCCTTGGTTGTTCAACAGTGTAAGAACAACTCAAGATTCTCAGAAAGGTGTTTGTCTGGGGGGATCAATATAATTTGTGTTTAAATGTATAAGCTATAGCAGATGTCTCAATAGGACAGAAGAGGAGAAAAGGTCTTTAGCCTTAAGAAATAATACCCGCGTGTATCATACCAAATTATCTGAGACTGGGAGGGGGTGGGGATGAGAGTCTGAGAAAGGGGAGGGAAAGCCCATTTTAATCTAATATCTTCATATAAGTAATTACAAAATGTGAACACTAACGTTAATATGCAACTCTGCATATCAACTTGTTTTTGCCAGAACTATTTCATGACAGTGTCATTTACATGTACCTATGCTTACAAAGTTCAACACATATTGCACATTGTAGTGAAATGGCATTTTAAGTTTGATGAAAATTATAATAGAAAGGGTCTTTTCGGATTATCTTTGGGAAAGCAGCTTCAAAGGCAAATAAAACACCAAAATAAAGGAAATAAAGAAAAAAACACATTTTCCTTATCTGCACATAATGGACAGCTGTAAACACTGCCAATCACGTAGTGATCTTTTGCATTTTAAAACAAAGTAACAAAATCACAGCAACCTAGTTCCTGATTTGCCCTCGCACTGTTAGCTTAATTTCAGAGAACATAATGTAAATATCTGATTTCAGAAAACATTACAGAATTACCAGGGGGATTTCTAGCATTCCTATCATTAACCTGAAGAATTTTAGCCAAGTCCTTGTGTTTTAATTTAACACATAAAACACCTAAATCCAAAGGTGGGAGGCACTTTCCCATTCACGTTCCCATTGAGTGGAAAGTGAGCAATACCTTTCTCATGTTCAAATGAATTGTTTGGCTCCGTTCTAGTTCCATGAGATGACATAGCTACTTATGCTAGTGGAGCACAAACCCTTCCTTTGGCTGCAGCCTTTGATAATTTCCCTGTAGTAGGAGGGGTGCCTCCTTTTAATTTGACAATGGAGGAGAGGTGGATGTAGGGAATGAAGGTTTTATTCTGTTTGATAAAGCCATTGCCCAGAGCCTATATTTGTGCTAAGGAGCCTCTCCATTTCATTCTCTACTTTCCCATTTCACTCTTCTGCCTTGTAAAAGTTTATCTTTTAATCTGTAGAGGCTACCTCTCCAAATAGCTCTCAAAGAAAAGCAATCTGTTTCAATATTTTATAAAGATGATTTGGTGGAATATTCACTTATGTAATCCCTAAGTGAGAAAATGTTCTTCAAAATAATATGGCTCTCCCCCACTCTCCCCTCCTTCCAGGCAGATCCTCATCCTTTTGGACTGGACTGAGATGGACTTCATATTGTTGTCTGGATTCATACACATAAAAGACAAGGGGGAAAGACTATTTTCCATTTGCAACAATATACAGATGATTTTGACCATAAAAGATTATCCAGGCTCAATGCTCTGGAGAAAGGTAAAACCCCATCAAGATCATTACTAATATGAAGTAGCTGAAAATTCCTTCCCAATTCTAAATGTGATGATTCGGAGCTGAATCTTGAATAGCAAAAGTCACTTTGGCTTGAGTGGGAGTTTTGCTTCCACAAAGACTGCAGGACTGGGTCCTTCTGTAGTTCCCTACATGCCTACAAGGATTGTACCTGTCAGATCAACCAAGAAGGAGAGATATTGTCCCCTTTCAGCACCCACATCCCATTACTTTTTTCCCAAACTATAATTCTCCAAATGTTATTTCATTTTTGTGCTGGCAAACCACCTGGAATAGAATTTGACAAAATACTTCAGTTCCTCTAGAGCTGGGGTACCTGCTGCTTTGTCTTCCTCTCTGCTTGACAGTTGCTACAACAACCAGGTGCAACTGGTAATTTCAAAAAGGGATAATTTAAATTTATTAATGCTTATTAACAATATTTTAGATTAGTATAGCAACTTTACTTCAGGGGGAACAAAATAATAGATTTTTCATTATCTCAGTGATGGTAGAAGTGGGTGAGTAGATGGTAAAAGTGGGTGAGGGCCAATAATTTTCATATAATTACATATTCACACATGACTGAAAAACACCCATTTATGTGGGGGACATGGTCACTTTTTAACAATGTGCAACACCATTGTACAACTCATTAGGACAGGAGGTAAAGCAGAATACCGTGTGAAACTGAAACTGCAGTGAGAATTTATATAAACAGTGTATAATGACCTGAATGGGAATTTGTTGAGGACATGGAGGATTTGTCTACTCTGCGGCTATTTGCCACCAGTGTATCTACAAATGTAGTGGCACCAGTGCAAACCTCTAGCATAGATGTGATGCACAGGAGTATTTTGTGACTTTTTTTACCTTCCTTCCAAACTGGGGTTACCACCTTGCTGCACAGGTGCAAAATAGTTTATACTGGTACAAGGAATGCATTCTAGTGGCTTGTACTGGAGCAGCTGCATTGGTAAAGCTCCATCAATGGCTACAATCCCAGGCTAGACACGGCCTGATGTTAATAGTCTTCTTTTGTGAAAAAGGGTTATTTAATTATTAAAAAATGTGGTTAAAACTTTAGTTTTACGTGTCATTAGAAAATCAGCATCTCCAACAGGACCAGACACAGAAAGAGGGACACCTACTGACTTGCCAAAGCCTGTTCTTGAAGCAGCACCCTGCATGTTTCCTTAAGGCATTCCTCTTGTGAGAGCTGATAAGATAAAGATTAGTCTTTTACATTTTTCTGCCTTTACTTTACAGAATATTGAATCATATATAGACAAGGGCTAAAAACATACATCAGGCTCATAACTCATGCACAATATGAGGAACCCCCCAGAAACACTGAGTTTAACCTTTACCTAATCAGGAAACAAATGAAATTGTTTAAATAGCTGGGATATTTACACAGTAAAACCAGATCATCTGGGATATATTAAGATGGTGAAATAAGCAATCAGATTTTCACTATAACTGTTTTTCATTCCCCTGTGGTTTTGAAACACAGATTTGCGCTCATCTCAAAATAGCAAAGTTGATCTTAATGTGCAAAAGGGACATTTCTTTTTCTTTCCTCACACGAAGCTCATAATGTGATGTTCAAAAGACTGAAATACATTAGAAAACCTTTAGGGGTTTCTGTGAAAAAAGGAAAGGCTATTAATTTGAACAATGACTCCAATGTGTTATTTAAATATGCAATGTTTATCTAGTACTGACCTGCATTAGTCAAAATCCATAAAACCACCCTTTTGTACAGAATTATATAGTTAAAATGTAGAACAAGGATTTTTATTTACTGGCAGGTCATTTTGAAGCTTTTATATTTCACAAAGATATATGTTTAAAAATAATTTGCTTCATGCAGGCAATAGTTCTTTCTAAAGTCTATGTTAGACTGCTTTATTTGTGTATCCACAGTGTTTAGAAGATCTTTATATCTCAGTGTAGATAATATTTATTGGAATTAGACAGTATAAAGGCTTTCATACTAAATTTCATGTATGAGTGGGTGGAGGGAATTATTATCAGATAGGGAAATAATATAATTCTATATGTTTAAAAACCCAATCATCTCAACACTCACTGATGTAACTGGGCAGTGAGAGTGCTCAGCCTCATGCCCAGGATACTTAGAGCTTCACAGAACCAGGATCATTGACTGTGATGGGAGTTTTGCCTCAATAAGGAGTGACAGCCATGTCCTACAAACCTTACTCATGTGAGTAGTCCTACTGAAGTGGAGCCCTAAGTAAGGAGTACAGGAATAAGGTCCTTGATCCATGGGAAGATGCAATAAAACTAGAAGAAAAGAGGACTAGAAGCCCGATCCTACACATCCTTTCTTGTGGGAGTAGTGCTATTGACTATGGTGCTACTCACATGAGTAAAGACTTTTCACATGAAGGTTTTCAGGACAGAATCAATTGCCTTGTAAAACAGTGATACAATTAAAGCAACATTTATATATTTCAGTTAGACTAGCTTTTAATAGGATAAACAATTTCTGCTAAATTATTCTAATTAGCCATTTTAATTCTTCCTGAAAGCTCTCAATCATTGCTTCAGAGGAATAATATGTAAAACTGAAAATTATTTTATGACACTGATTATAACTACAGAAAAATAATCTGAGAAGTCAGGAATAATTTACCATAACAGGAAATTCATTATTGACTTGTTTAATGTAGAAGTTTAATTATGATTGCATATAATTATCATGTAAATATCATTGTGATCACTTTAAGAGGTTATTTATAAAAATGTACCAAAACTCTGAAGCAGTCTGAAAAGATTTTTTTTTTTTTTGCTTTGCTTCCCAAGTCTCTCAAGTACACTATATGTTTTAACTTAAACCAAAGTATAGCCAAGGGCAGACAGGAGTTCCAACAGTGACCAGTCTAATACTCAGTGCTTTTAATTACTGTAGCAGTAAATCACACAGGAATGTCCTCCAGGAACTAAATGATTTTCTAAAAACATTTGAGAATATTTTTGAAATTCAATTAATTGAAGGCACCAGATAAAAGGTACATATTCTTAATGGCTATAAAGTAACCCTAAGGGATGTAACTGAGCTCCAAGCTTAACTTCAAAGTGTGACCGAAATACTTACTGTATTACTTTAAAAGTATTCAGATCAATGAATCAGTTAAGATTACTTATACATTTACCAACCTTTTCATTTTCTTTTTGAATATGATAGAAAGAATTGCTCTGGTTTCCCAGGATAAAAAAAAAGCTGTTGAGACCTGTAAAAGAAATTGTAATTAAAGCCAGCCTTCAGTCAAAACTGGTATTATGAATTTTTAGTTGACACAAGATAAAGGCCAGCAAAACATAAAAGTGGTTTGATGAAACATACATTTACATGTCTGATACAAAAACTTAACAGGTTTGTATTTCAGGCTTTGGGGTGAAATCCTGGCCTTATTTAAGACAATGAAAGTTTTGCCATTAACTTCAATAGAGCCAGGATTTTACCCTGGTATTTTGCTTTTGTTTGAGCATCAAACTTATCAAGGAAAATGTTTGATTTTGGGCCAAATTCTGTTTTGTTTACTCATGGGAGTAGTCATGTTGATTTCAATATGAACTTGATCATGCAAGGTGCTGAACAGCTCCTGAAGGCAATGGATAGTATCAGCTCCCATGGTAATGGTTTGGTATGCATGGTAATGCTCATCACCTTGCAGAATTTGGCCATAAGTGAATAAGGCATGCAGGATTGGGCCCATTGTTAATAAATGATAAGGTATCATGGAAAGAAAGAATTGAAAACAGAAATTACCTGAATTGAGAGTGGTGCACATGTAGTACGCTTAGTGAAAAGTATTAACAAATGTGTAGTTGCTGATGTGATAAACCCAGCCAATTTTTTAATAGATTAATCTATTCTGATCAGTTCTTCTTTTCCCTCTGTATTCTCCTACCTTAACTATATTCCTACTTACACAAATATTTACACTACATGAAATTGAGTGCTGGTTTTATAGACATTAGTTATTTATTGTTTCAGGTCACAAAGTTCAATATCTAAGATTATGAAAAGAAGTGATGTACTGTTAATACCAGTTCATAGAGGAAAAATAATTAAAGATGTGTTATTCGGTAGTGAAGGAAGATTAGAAATAGCTGAACTTGAAATATATACACATGCTTGCATATTCACAAAAAAAGATGCAAAATAGAAGAACAGGTATCCATTGCAGATGACAGAGCTAAATTCAGAATTCAAAACTGCAAAAATATTGGAGGAATAAGTGCATCTCTCTCTCTCTCTCTCTCTCTCTCTCATAACATTCAAAAGTACAGACATAAAGCTAGAGCTATCTTGTATTCTTTCACACACTTTATAATCTTGTGTCCTAACCACACACCACAGGGGTGAAGGGTAAATGTAGGGGTCAGTGAACATTGGGAAAATTCACAGTGGATTACAATCACAGAATCACCTGTGCTAAGGAGTTCCGTGGTGGTCCACTCTGCAAATTTACATGTTATTTAATAATCATTTTAGGAGTGTAACACTCATTAAAGTAAAGAACGAATAGCACTAGGCCTTGTCAAGTCAACTTCTGCTGTTCTTTTCATGAGACTCTTTTAATCAGAGACTACAAATTGTAGCAAAGAGTTTGAAGAATCATTTTAAATGTCAAATATCTATAAGATCCAGAAAAGATTAGTGATCCCCCAAAATACTGCATCTGTGAACTCAACCCAGATTAGGGCCAGTTCTACATACATAAAAGTCTAGAACAGCACAGTAAATTCCTGTTTGGGTCACCCATCGCTCCATGACAGAGGTCAGTAGCTCTAAAAAAAGTCTTATTTTTATAAATAACTTTTCAGTCATAAGACCTTTTCTCTGGAGCAGTTAGCTTGACTATCTCAGCAGGGCTGTATATTAAGAAGCCATTGGGTCTAACAAGGGAACACATAGATTTAGGATTAGGTCCACCACAAAGTTCTGAGAAGATGTAGCATATACCTGAACTTTTTTTTGTAACTATTCTTTTTTTTAAAATTGAAAAAAAAATGATTTAAAAATGACTCCATTTTTAGCTGTGCTGAAAAGGTTGAGTTGCTGCATTATAGAAGAAATGCAGTATACAAGAAGTTAGGTTATTGTATTGAGATTAAAGCTGGGTGAGCCTAGGAAATCTTGTCTGGGAAGCAAGATTCAGACGAACACATTTTAATTTTAGTTAAGGCGTGCTCAGTAAAGAAAAAAATACTTGAAAGAGAAATTGTAGGGCTCACAAAAAAGTCAATTTAGTCAAAATATTAAATATACACAAAGCTGTAATAATGTGATATGTTTTATTAGCATTTTATTATTCAATTATCACTCCTCTTCCTAGAGTCCAATTTCACATTAGATATAACTACAGATCCTGGGACTCAGGTAACAAGGGATTCCTGCAGGAGCCTTCACAGTCTTTGAAGGAAGAGATTTCCTTGAAGCAAAGGAGACCCTGATTTCTTGTCACCACTGCTCTCCAGAGACAATTGCTAGCGATTAAGGAACATAGGTCAAAATTCTAAAGTAGCACAATACCCATAAGGATTAAATCTTGCTTAAAATTTAACCACAGAGCTGCCCAAGTAGGGATCTGAGGCTCCTGAGCCTGTTCTTGTGCCTATGCCAGGTGAACTTTGAGGTGGAATTATGTCAGACTAGTATGTCACCTGCTTTTCTTGAAAATAAGAAAACCTTGGTATTGAGCACAGAGCTGCAAGGAACCATGGATCCCACAGCGCCAGTGGCAACACTAACCTAATCTAGAACTGAGGTTGACATAGTACCAAAGGTGTTGATAAGTTTTGGGGAAAAAATCTTAGTTGAAACAATCTAATAGATCCTGTGGGGGAGTAATTGGGGCTTGGTAACAATGAGCTGTCCAATATCTCTATCACAGGGGATTTTTGACAGATGATCCATATGCAGATGATTAATTTGAGTGGGGCAGATGTGAGGAAGTCCTATCCTTTATGGTACCTTTAGAACATAGAGAAGCTACCCTCACCAGGTCTGTTTGGATTCTACAAAAGGATCTCGGATGGACCCTTTCTTTTCTGAACTTTTTGGTCTTTTAGAACCACTGCCAGCGTACAAGGTTTTTTCTCCAGCTTCATCCAAATAACTCAGAACTTTGGCTGGTAAAAACTGTTTTGATGGTTCCTTATGGGATCTTTTTAGCCTGGAATTTTGCATCAGGCTTTGGCGCTGAAAAAGACTTAGCAGCCACCCCACTTATATATGTTATGAAGGAATATATAGATTTCTGTGCTCACAAAAAATAATTTTACTCTCAAATAAGATATCTTCATCTGTGTTTCTTTAATTACTGATATATTTATAAGGGCTCTCCAGCCTGACGCTTTCTGTAATTAAAAAGTGTTCTGGATTGCTATTTGGGCAATAGCAGTTCATAGTACTTAGTATCACTACAACAGCTTATGAGGGCACTTTATAATTGCCAAAAGAGACCTTTATAAAATTTATAAAATATAGTGATTAAAATTGCTGTTTGGGGGCTCAATTTCCAATTCCCTTTCTCTGTATTTCTCTTTCACTGAGGAAGAAAATTTGCTCTTGTCTTTCTTTTCACATGAAAAAAAGTGAAATTCAGAATGAGAAATGAGATAATGCCAATAATAGTCTTGTTCTCAATGTTACTTTTCATTTCTGGTTTTGTTTTGTTTTTTTGGACTTCCTGCTAGTTGCCTGTGACAATGTAGATTTTTTTATTGTAAATTTAATTGTAATTTTGTGCAATAATTCCTTTTTGGGATGGAAAGTTTTATATGAAACCAGGAGAAAACGTTTCAATTGTAATGGCCCTAATTGTAATGGCTTGCACTCATGCCACTTGAATTCAAGTAGTTATTCTAATTTATCGAGTTGAGATCTGGCAACTATTGTATAATGCCCCAGAAAGCTGAAACAAGATGGAATTTTGTTTACCTCCCAGAAGAAGTGCAAAGACCTTTTGTTTAAGCAAGCAACAACATTTTTGCTTTGTACACCACACACAAAAGTGGATTCCAAGGTGAGGTGATTTTAAAATAACCAACTGGAGAAACTTGACAAAGTTGTAACTTTATTTGATAGGAGTTTATCAGACAAAGATTGGAAGAGGTGGTGGAAATAACAACAACAACAACAGCAGCAACAAAAGGATGAAAACAATTCAGAACAGAGCCAGAACACACAAACTTCCTTCTCTCAGGCTTTCCTGTACTGGTACCCAGTTTGTATCAAGGGTCATTTGTAAGTTTTGCTAATTTATTTCTTACTTTTCTTTGTAACAAAAGTTTGTGCTAGCATTACTAGGCTATTCATTAGATTTGCAATGATGCAGATTCTATATAATCTATTTGTTTTTGTTTCCGCTATTATGTTTTAACCTTGTAAATAGTGTAAAATAAATGCTTTGGGCAAAATTTTCAAAATTGGGTGCTTAAAAGTATGTTCTCAAATGCATATTTATACACCTAAATAACAATTGTTTTAGGTGCTTAAATAAGAATTTAGGAAATTAACTTTGAGTTTAGCAGGGTTTTTTTTTTTTTTTTTTAAAGGACTGGACATTTATATGGATAATGAAAATATCCAGAATAACCCCCCTTCTTCCCAAATCTAGGAGTGTATATAAACCCTCATACTTCAGGGCACAAGGCAGCTTTTGACTGAGGGGGTTTGGAATAAATTGTATAATTACCAACTTTAGAGGTTGTCACAGTTTCAGGGTAACAGCACTTGTATTCCCCCTTCATGGTCCCTTGAGAGCACCCATTTGAGGTTTCCAGCTCCCTGCCATACCCTCTCCTGGTTGGCCACCTGTGTCTCTCTCCATGCTGCATGGGGTTTTAAGGCTGCACAGCTCGCTGCCTTACACTGGGATATCCACAGGAAGCCAGTCTAAAGTCCAGAGCCTATGCATTGCTCTGTCTCTGAAGGCTACGAACAGTGTATTTCTGGAAGTTACAAGTTACCACACAGATCTTTCTAAGGAAGGAGGTTTATACTTAAGATAAAAGCATTACAGAGAAAACATATAAAAACAATATAAGTTTCTATACACATGCAAAAAGTTTACCAAACCCTCAGTCATATGGGGCCCTAGAAGACCAAAGTCTTTCCAACCCTTCTGCAAGGGCTGGGACTTGCTTGGACATAAGGTCCTATCCAATTGCTGGATCAGAAAGAAGTACCTGAGTGACTTTAAACCCAGGTTTTTTTAAAAAGAAAAGCTCTGTCTTTGTCTGTTCATTTCTGGAAAAAACATTTTGAAACAGTATATGCGAGTCTCCCCAGGTGGTGGTACCTCTCTGGAGGTGTTTACAACTTGAGTGTTTGACAAACAAATTGATAAACTAAATAGAAATAAGTCACCAGGATCAGATGGTACTCACACAAGAGTTTTAAAGGAACTCAAATATGAAATTGCAGAACTAATAACTGTATTCTATAACCTATCATTTAAATCAGCTTCTGTACCAAATGACCGGAGGATAGCTAATGTGATGCCAGTTTTAAAAAAGGGCTCCAGAGGTGATCCCAGCAATGAAAGGCTGGTAAGCCTGACTTCAGTACCAGGCAAACTAGTTGAAACTATAGTAAAGAGCAAAATTGTCAGATACATAGATGAACATGATTTGTTGGGGAAGAGTCAATATGTTTTTTGTAAAGGGAAATCATACCTCACCAATCTACTAGAATTCTTTGAGGGGTCAACAAGCATGTGCACCAGGGGGATCCAGTGGATATAGTGTACTTAGATTTTCAGAAAGCCTTTGACAAGGTCCCTCACCAAAGGCTCTTAAGCAAAGTAAGCTGTCATGGGATAAGAGGGAAGGTCCTCTCATGGATCGGTAACTGGTTAAAAGTTAGGAAATAAAGGGTAGAAATAAATGGTCACTTTTCAGAATGGAGAGAAGTAAGTAGTGCTGTCCCCCAGGAGTGTGTACTGGGACCAGTCCTGTTCAACATATTCATAAATGATCTGGGGTAAACAGGGGTAAACAGTGAGGTGGCAAAATTTGAAGATGACACAAAACTACTCAAGATAGTTAAGTCCCAGCAGACTGCAAAGAGGTACCAAAGGATCCACAAAACTCCATGACTGGGCAACAAAATGGCAGATGAAAGTCAATGTTGATAAAAGCAAAGTAATGCACAGTCGAAAACATAATCCCAACTATACATATAAAATGATGGGTTCTAAATTAGTTGTTCCACTCAAGAAAGAGATCTTGGAGTCATTGTGGATAGTTGTCTGAAAACATCCACTCAGTGTGCAGCGTCAGTCAAAAAAGTGAACAGAACGCTGGGAATCATTAAAAAAGGGATAGATAATAAGACAAAAAATATCATATTGACTAGATATAAATCCATGGTACACCCACATCTTCAATACTGCATGCAGATGTGGTCGCCCCATCTCAAAAAAGAAATATCGGAATTGGAAAAGGTTCAGAAAAGGGCAACAAAAATGATTAGGTGTATGAAACAGCTTATCTGAGGAGAGATTAATAAGACTGGAACTTTTCAGCTTGGTAAAGAGATGACTAAGGGGGGAAATGATTGAGGTCTATAAAATCATGACTGGTGTGGAGAAAGTAAATAAGGAAGTGTTATTTACTCCTTCTCATAACACAAGAACTAGGGGTCACCAAATGAAATTAATAGGCAGCAGATTTAAAACAAACAAAAGGAAGGTTTTTTTCACACAATGCACAGTCTGTGGAACTCTTTGCCAGAGGATGTTGTGAAGGCCAAGGCTATAACAGGATTCAAAAAAAGAACTAGATTTGTTCATGGAGGATAGGTTCATCAATGGCTATTAGCCAGGATGGACAGGGATGGTGTCCCTAACCTCTGTTTACCAGAAGCTGGGAATGGGCAATGGGGCACTTGATGATTACCTGTTCTGTTCATTCTGGGGAACCTGGCATTGGCCGCTGTCGGAAGACAGGCTACTGGTCTAGATGGACCTTTGGTCTGACCCAGTATGGACATTCTTATGTTCTTATGTCTTTTAATAAGGGGGAGGGATAGCTCAGTGGTTTGAGCATTGGCCTGCTAAACCCAGGGTTGGGAGTTCAATCATTGAGGGGACCATTTGGGTATTGGCCTTGCTTTGAGCAGGGGGTTGGACTAGATGATCTCCTGAGGTCCCTAATAACCTATGATTCTAATCACCCCACCTCTGTTTTCAGTTCATGGTGGAGCTGTGCAAACCCTCCACCGTGGAGTTGCATAGAATCTCTGCCTCATAGTGATATATAGACCACTCATACACTTAATACAATGTAGTCCCCAGAGATATTGCATGCACTTGCAGAGGTTTTTTACCTGCCTATGAAGCAGCTGGTACTGACCATTGTTAGAGTTAGGATACTTGACTAGAGGGATCCTAGGTCAAACCCAGAATAGCAATTCTCATGTTACTACCCAGGATTGGAAATTTTGGTCTATATCAATAACATTTTTTGACTGATAGCACTGGTCTACAATTTTTGAGAAGTCGTCTGCTTCAGAGATAAAATGTGCTATTTATTATGTATTTTGATGTGCTGAATTCAAATATGACAATTAAAACAACTGATTGGCTACTGTTTCTAAGGTATTTAAGTTTTTACATTTTATGTCTATGTATATTGTGTAGATAGTAGAGTTTTAATCATAAATTGTAAACCTAGGTCTTTTCATGTGTTTATGGTTGCTTTACATGATAATATTTCACCTGTCCTGTTTATGTAACACTTTAAAAATCAGCAAAAGGGTTATAGAAATAAAATTTATTATGAAACAAAAGGCAAAAAACTATTATCTACATTGTTTAGTCCTATTCAGTGTCTACTCGGCGCTTCTTGGCTTGTCTCTTGTATTCATTAAATGGAGCATCTCTTGTCACTGTCCAGCAATAGTCTGCAAGCATTGATGGGCTCCATTTGCCCTGATAGCATTTCTCCATTGTTACAATATCCTGGTGAAATTGCTCGCCGTGCTCGTCGCTCACTGCTCCGCAGTTCGGTGGAAAAAAATCTAGATGAGAGTGCAAAAAATGTATCTTTAGTGACATGTTGCAACCAAGGCTTCTGTATGCCTTGAGGAGGTTTTCCACCAACAACCTGTAGTTGTCTGCCTTGTTGTTTCCAAGAAGAGGAAGCAATAGTGGATGGGAACCTGGGGGGCAGTGACCATGAGATGGTCGAGTTCAGGATCCTGACACAAGGAAAAAGGGAAAGCAGTAGAACAGAGACCCTGGACTTCAGAAAAGCAGACTTTGACTCCCTCAGGGAACTGATGGGCAAGGTCCCCTGGGAGAATAACATGACGGGGAAAGGAGTCGAGGAAAGCTGGCTGTATTTCAAAGAAACCTTATTGAGGTTGCAGGAACAAACCATCCCGATGTGTAGGAAGAGAAGTAAATATGGCAGGCGACCAGCTTGGCTTAACAGTGAAATCCTTGCTCGTCTTAAACACAAAAGAACAGCTTACAAGAAGTGGAAGATTGGACAAATAACCAGGGAGGAGTATAAAAGTATTGTTCAGGCATGCAGGTGTGAAATCAGGAAGGCCAAATCACACTTGGAGTTGCAGCTAGCCGGAGATGTTAGGAGTAACAAGAAGGGTTTCTTTAGGTATGTTAGCAACAGGAAGAAAGTCAAGGAAAGTGTGGGCCCCTTGCTGAATGAGGGAGGGAACCTAGTGACAGAGGATGTGGAGAAAGCTAGTGTACTCAATGCTTTTTTTGCCTCTGTCTTCACAGACAAGGTCAGCTCCCAGACAGCTGCACTCTGCAGCACGGTATGGGGAGGAGGTGACCAGCTCTCTGTGGAGAAAGAAGTAGTTCGGGGCTATTTAGGAAAGCTGGACGAGCACAAGTCCATGGGGCTGGATCCGCTGCATCCGAGGGTGCTAAAGGAGTTGGCCGATGAGATTGCAGAGCCATTGGCCATTATCTTTGAAAAATCATGGCGATCGGGGGAGGTCCCGGATGACTGGAAAAAAGCTAATGTAGTGCCCATCTTTAAAAAAGGGAAGAAGGAAGATCCAGGGAACTACAGGCCAGTCAGTCTCACCTCAGTCCCTGGAAAAATCATGGAACAGGTCCTCAAGGAATCAATCCTGAACCACTTAAAGGAGGGGAAAGTGATCAGGAACAGTCAGCATGGATTCACCAAGGGCAAGTCATGCCTGACTAACCTAATTGCCTTCTATGACGAGATAACCGGCTCTGTGGATAAGGGGAAAGCAGTGGATGTACTATTTCTGGATTTTAGCAAAGCTTTTGATACAGTCTCCCACAGTATTCTTGCCAGCAAGTTAAAGAAGTCTGGGCTGGATGAATGGATGGTAAGGTGGATAGAAAACTGGCTAGATGGTCGGGCTCAACGGGTAGTGATCAATGGTTCCATGTCTAGATGGCAGCCGGTATCAAGTGGAGTGCCCCAAGGGTCGGTGCTGGGGCCGGTTTTGTTCAATATCTTCATTAACGATCTGGAGGATGGTGTGGACTGCACCCTTATCAAGTTTGCAGATGACACTAAACTGGGAGGAGTGGTTGATACGCTGGAGGGTAGGGATAGGATACAGAGGGACCTAGACAAATTAGAGGATTGGGCCAAAAGAAATATGATGAGGTTCAACAAGGACAAGTGCAGAGTCCTGCACTTAGGACGGAAGAATCCCATGCACTGCTACAGACTAGGGACCGAATGGCTGGGTAGCAGTTCTGCAGAAAAGGACCTAGGGGTTACGGTGGACGAAAAGCTGAATATGAGTCAACAGTGTGCCCTTGTTGCCAAGAAGGCTAATGGCATTTTGGGTTGTATAAGTAGGGGCATTTCCAGCAGATCAAGGGATGTGATCATCCCCCTCTACTCAGCACTGGTGAGGCCTCATTTGGAGTACTGTGTCCAGTTTTGGGCCCCACACTACAAGAAGGATGTGGATAAATTGGAGAGAGTCCAGCGGAGGGCAACAAAAATGATTAGGGGGCTGGAGCACATGACTTATGAGGAGAGGCTGAGGGAACTGGGATTGTTTAGTCTGCAGAAGAGAAGAATGAGGGGGGATTTGATAGCTGCTTTCAACTACCTGAAAGGGGGTTCCAAAGAGGATGGATCTAGACTGTTCTCAGTGGTAGAAGATGACAGAACAAGGAGTAATGGTCTCAAGTTGCAGAGGGGGAGGTTTAGGTTGGATATTAGGAAAAACTTTTTCACTAGTAGGGTGGTGAAGCACTGGAATGGGTTACCTAGGGAGGTAGTGGAATCTCCTTCCTTAGAGGTTTTTAAGGTCAGGCTTGACAAAGCCCTGGCTGGGATGATTTAGTTGGGTTTGGTCCTGCTTTGAGCAGGGGGTTGGACTAGATGACCTCCTGAGGTCCCTTCCAACCCTGAGATTCTATGATTCTATGATTCTAAAATTTATTGCTACTAACTGGAAGGCTTTCCATGCCGTCTTTTCCTTGCCACGCAGTGCATGATCAAATGCATCATCTCGAAGAAGTTCATGAATCTGAGGACCAACAAAGACACCTTCCTTTATCTTAGCTTCACTTAACCTTGGAAATTTTCCACGGAGGTACTTGAAAGCTGCTTGTGTTTTGTCAATGGCCTTGACAAAGTTCTTCATCAGACCCAGCTTGATGTGTAAGTGTGGTAACAAAATCTTCCTTGATTCAACAAGTGGTGGATGCTGAACACTTTTCCTCCCAGGCTCCAATGACTATCGGAGTGGCCAATCTTTCTTGATGTAGTGGAAATCTCTTGCACGACAATCCCATTCGCAGAGAAAACAGCAGTACTTTGTGTATCCAGTCTGCAGACCAAGCAAGAGAGCAACAACCTTCAAATCGCCACAAAGCTGCCACTGATGTTGGTCATAGTTTATGCACCTCAAAAGTTGTTTCATGTTGTCATAGGTTTCCTTCATATGGACTGCATGATCAACTGGAGTTGATGGCAAAACATTGCCATTATGCAGTAGAACAGCTTTAAGACTCGTCTTTGATGAATCAATGAACAGTCTCCACTCATCTGGATCATGAACGATGTTGAGGACTGCCATCACACCATCGATGTTGTTGCAGGCTAGAAGATCACCTTCCATGAAGAAGAATGGGACAAGATCCTTTTGACGGTCACGGAACATGGAAACCCTAACATCACCTGCCAGTAGATTCCACTGCTGTAGTCTGGAGCCCAACAGCTCTGCCTTACTCTTGGGTAGTTCCAAATCCCTGACAAGGTCATTCAGTTCACCTTGTGTTATGAGGTGTGGTTCAGAGGAGGAGGATGGGAGAAAATGTGGGTCCTGTGACATTGATGGTTTAGGACCAGAAGTTTCATCCTCTTAATCTTCCTTGTCTGACTCAAGTGAGAATGATTCTGGTGCATCAGGAACCGGCAGTCCTTCTCCATGGGGTACTGGGCGTATAGCTGATGGAATGTTTGGATAATGCACAGTCCACTTTTCTTCTTTGACACACCTTTCCTAACTGGAGGCACCATGCAGAAGTAACAATTGCTGGTATGATCTGTTGGCTCTCTCCAAATCATTGGCACTGCAAAAGGCATAGATTTCCTTTTCCTGTTCAACCACTGGTGAAGATTTGTTGCACAAGTGTTGCAGCATATGTGTGGGGCCCACCTCTTGTCCTGATCTCCAATTTTGCAGCCAAAATAAAGGTGCTAGGCTTTCTTAACCATAGTGGTTATACTGCGCTTTTGTGATGCAAAAGTCACTTCACCACAAACATAGCAGAAGTTATCTGCACTGTTCACACAGGTACGAGGCATCTCTGCTCACTTTGGCTAAACAGAAATGTGTCCCTTTGCAAAATCAAACACTGACAAATAAGAGAGCATGACACTGTATGATTTCTAGAGTTGATATAGGGAAATTTGTTCAGCAGAGTGATGTAAGCTTTGTTATGATTGCATCATCCACGACTTCTAGGAATAACATGATGCAATTCATATCATGTATGACGCAATACCAGCTTCAGATTGCGTCATTCATTGTTTTGCCTAAAAAGCAAGTACTGTCCAAACAAAGATTTATTCATAGATCCAGTCAAAGATGTATTTTAGTCATTTCTGGTTTAAATTGAAATTTAAACCTTCCCTTCCCTTTATAACTCACTTATCCTCCACCATTCCCAAGTCAAGGGTCGTATATATTGACCCAAATAGCATACCTTGAAAACTAGAGCCAATCAACAATTTTAAGCATCATTTTCATTCTCAGTGACCCAGAATTAGTAAAGTTTGACTACATGTATTTCAGAAGCATTTTGGCTGTAGAGCAGTGTAGTGTATCAACGGTATTCACACATTAATCATTGGCATGTTATTAAAGCTCCTCCAACAGGGGCAGATTTGTTAGACCTCATTGGTCAGATCAAACAGGAGAGTTTTGAACGGCAGACCATGATGGTTGCCGTTAGTCATTTTGGAGGGAGTTGGCCTTCTGGCACTGGTGTCTTTACAGGAGCCTGTGGGTCTGTCTACATAGCACTAAGCTTGGGCTCTGACTCAAGCTTAAGCCCAAGCTCCCCCTGCCATCCACTCTGAAATCAGTCTGACTTAGGCCAGGAACCCCTTTGGACTGGGGACTGCAAATCCTGCTAGAGGCAGTGTCAGAGCAATGAGTAACTATAAAGCAGTGAGCAAGTGACCAGGGAGCTTTGCAAACAGGGGCCACTAACAGGGAATTTTGAGAGGGAGTTTGGAAGGGGAGTGCGAAGGGGGCGAGGTACACTTGCCATTCTTTAAAACCTTTACACTAAACTATAATCAAATCTTCTTGATTTAAACAAAAAACCTATCATTAACCTAGGTAGCTGTAGGAGAGAATGCAGGCAGAAGCCCAGCAGCATACTGGGGGCTATCCAGTTTATTGCACGAAGTACAGGCTGTATGATTACCTGCCCTGGGGGCGGGTGGCGTATGTGTGCATTCGGTGCAAGGAGCTCCTGGCCCTCAGAGACCACATACGGGCTTTGGAGGCCAGGGTGGCAGAACCGGAGGAGCTAAGGGAGTCAGAGAGGTATGTTGATGAGGCTTTCCAGGACACTGTAGATTTGTCCCACCTCCGGTCAGACAGCCCCTGCACTGTTAAGGAGGATGAAAGGCTCAGGGAAGGAGAGCAGTCAACGGGAGCAGAGGGAAACCTTCCCATAGTTGGGACCCTCCTTCCAGATGATGTTGGGGTATCCTCTTGCACTGAGGTTACCCCTCCGGGGTGGGGGTGGGGGGAAACTCCAGTCATTAGGAAAAGGCAGATGTTAGTAATAGATTAGATCATTAGAAACATAGATAGCTGGGTTTGTGATGACCGGGAGAACTGTATGGTGACTTGCCTGCCTGGTGCGAAGGTTGCAGATCTCTCGAGGCATCTAGATAGACTAGGAGGGAGGAGGAGCCAGTGGTCATGGTACATGTAGGCACCAGTGACATAGGGAAGGGTAGGAGAGATGTCCTGGAGGCCAAATTTAGGCTGCTAGGAAAGAGACTGAAATCCAGGACCTCTATGGTAACATTCTGAGAACTGCTTCCAATTCCATGCGCAGGGCCAGGCAGGCAGGCAGAGCTTCAGAGTCTCAATGCGTGGATGAGACGATGGTGTAGAGAGGAGTTTAGATTAATTAGGAACTGGGGAAACTTTTGGGATAGGGGGAGCCTATACAGGAAAGATGAGCTCCACTTAAACCGAAGTGGATCTGGACAGACTGCTGGCACTTAACATTAAAAAGGTTGCATGGGAGGGAGGGGGAAGGAGAGGAAGGGGGAGTGGCACTCTATGTGAAAGAAAATGTAGAATCAAATGAAGTAAAAATCTTAAATGAATCCACATGTTCCACAGAATATCTATGGATAGTAATTCCATGCTCTAATAGGAATATAGCAGTCAGGATCTATTATCAACCACCTGACCAGGACAGTGATAGTGACAATGAAATGCTAAGGGAGATTAGAAAGGCTATCAAAATAAAGAACTCAATAATAGTGGGGGATTTCAGTTATCCCCATATTGACTGGGTACATGTCACCTCAGGATGAAATGCAGAGACAAAATTTCTAGATATTTTAAATGACTTATTCTTGAAGCAGGTGTATAGGAACCCACAAGGGGAGAGGGAATTCTCGATTTAGTCCCCAGTGGAGCACAGGATCTGGTACATGAGGTAACTATAACAGGACCACTTGGAAATAGTGACCATAATATAATAACATTTAACATTCCTGTGGTGGGAAGAACACCTCAACAGCCCAACACTGTGGCATTGAACTTCAGAAAGGGGAAATATACAAAAATGAGGAAGTTAGTTAAACAGAAATTAAAAGGTACAGTGACTAGAGTGAAATCCCTGCAAGCTGCATGGACACTTTTCAAAGACACCATAATAGAGGCCCAACTTAAATGTATACCCCAAATTAAAAAACACAATAAAAGAACTAAAGAAGAGTCACCGTGGCTTAACAACCATGTAAAAGAAGCAGTGGGAGATATAAAGGCATCTTTTAAAAAGTGGAAGTCAAATCCTAGTGAGGTAAATAGAAAGGAGCATAAACACTGCCAAATTAAGTATAAAAATGTAATAAGAAAAGCCAAAAAGGAGTTTGAAGAACGGCTAGCCAAAAACTCAAATGGTAATAACAAAATGTTTTTTAAGTACATCAGAAGCAGGAAACCTGCTAAACAACCAGTGGGGCCCCTGGACAATCGAGATACAAAAGGAGCACTTAAAGACAATAAAGTCATTGCGGAGATACTAAATGAATTCTTTGCTTCAATCTTCATGGCTGAGGATGTTAGGGAGATTCCCAAACCTGAGCCATCCGTTGTAAGTGACAAATCTGAGGAACTGTCACAGATTAAAGTGTCACTAGAGGAGGATTTGGAATTAATTGATAAATTTAATTAATTGATAAATCAGCTTCTGTACCCAATGACTGGAAGATAGCTCATGTAATGCCAATATTTTAAAAGGGCTCTAGAGGTGATCCCGGCAATTACAGACCAGTAAGTCTAACGTTAGTACTGGGCAAATTAGTTGAAACAATTGTAAAGAATAAAATGATCAGACACATAGAAGAACATAAATTGTTGTGCAAAACATGGTTTCTGTAAAGGGAAATCATGACTTACTAATCTATTAGAGTTCTTTGAAGGGGTCAATAAACATGTGGACAAGGGGGATCCAGTGGACATAGTGTACTTAGATTTCCAGAAAGCCTTTGACAAGCTCCTCACCAAAGGTTGTTACATAAATTAAGTTGTCATGGGATAAGAGGGAAGATCCTTTCATGGATTGAGAACAGGTTAAAAGACAGGGAACAAAGGGTAGGAATAAATGGTAAATTTTCAGAATGGAGAGGGGTAACTAGTGGTGTTCTGCAAGGGTCAGTCCTAGAACCAATCCTATTCAATTTATTCATAAATGATCTGGAGAAAGGGGTAAAGAGTGAGGTGGCAAAGTTTGCAGATGATACTAAACTTCTCAAGATAGTTAAGACCAAAGCAGACTGAAGAACTTCAAAAAGATCTCACAAAACTAAGTGATTGGGCAACAAAATGGCAAATGAAATTTAATGTGGTTAAATATAAAGTAATGCACATTGGAAAAAATAAACCCATCTATACATACAATATGATTGGCGCTAATTTAGCTACAACTAATCAGGAAAGAGATTTTGGAGTCTTCATGGCTAGTTCTCTGAAGATGTCCATGCAGTGTGCAGCGGCAGTCAAAAAAGCAAACAGGATGTTAGGAATCATTAAAAAAGGGATAGAGAATAAGATGGAGAATATCTTATTGCCCTGATATAAATCCATTGTACGCTGTGACAGACCCAAACCAGTGGGGTACAGGAGTCTGGTAGAGGGCAAATATACTGGTCACTGGATGAGTAGTTTTATGTTCCCTGAGTGACCAGAGCAGGGGCTGCACTAGAGTAATCAGGAACCTGCTAGAACCAATTAAGGCAGACAGGCTGATTAGAACACCTGCAGCCAATCAAGGCAGGCTAATCAGGACACCTGGGTTTAAAAAGGAGCTCACTCCAGTCAGGCTGGGGGGAGCCAGAGGAGAGGAAGTGTGTGTGAGGAGCTGGGAGCAAGAGGCGCAAGGAGCTGAGAGGGTGTGCTGCTGGAGGACTAAGGATTACAAGCGTTATCAGACACCAGTAGGAAGGTCCAGTGGTGAGGATAAAGAAGGTGTTTAGAGTAGGCCATGGGGAAGTAGCCCAGGGAGTTGTAGCTGTTATGCAGCTGTTACAGGAGGCACTATAGACAGCTGCAATCCACAGGGCCCTGGGCTGGAACCCAGAGTAGAGGGTGGGCCCGGGTTCCCCTGAAACCTCCCAACTCCTGATCAGACACAGGAGAAGTTGACCCAGACTGTGGGGAAGATCACTGAGGTGAACAAATCTGCCAATAAGCGCGGGACCCACCAAGGTAGAGGAGGAACTTTGTCAACGTCCACAACTTGAATACTGCATACAGATGTGGTCTCATCTCAAAAAAGATATACTGGCATTAGAAAAGGTTCAGAGAAGGGCAACTAAAATGATTAGGGGTTTGGAATGGGTCCCATATGAGGAAAGATTAAAGAGGCTAGGACTCTTCAGCTTGGAAAAGAGGAGACTAAGGGGGAATATGGTAGAGGTATATAAAATCATGAGTGGTGTGGAGAAAGTGAATAAGGAAAAGTTATTTACTTGTTCCCATAATATAAGAACTAGGGGCCATCAAATGAAATTAATGGGCAACAGGTTTAAAACAAATAAAAGGAAGTTCTTCTTCACACAGCGCACAGTCAACCTGTGGAACTCCTTGCCTGAGGAGGTTATGAGGGCTAGGATTTATCTAGTTAAAAGAGAACTAGATAAATTCATGGAGGTTAAATCCATTAATGGCTATTAGCCAGGATGGGTAAGGAATGGGTAAGGAAACATAGCCTCTGTTTGTCAGAGGGTGGAGATGGATGGCAGAAGAGAGATTGCTTGATCATTACCTGTTAGGTTCACTTCCTCTGGGGCACCTGGAATTGGCCACTGTCAGCAGACAGATACTGGAATGGATGGACTATACGGGGAGACTTTGGCAAACCAGTAAAGTGCTTGAAACCACTATGGCTTATTGTTAAAGGCGGCCTAGTCAGCAAGCTGTAAATTGGCCATTCAGCAATCTCAGCTTGACCGAGGCAGGAGGGGAGGGGGTTTTGGGTGCCACAGAAGGACCCCCCGTCCTTCCTGATAAGAATTGTGTTGAAGTTGCTGATACATTTTAGAAGAGCAGGATGTGCCCCAGGAATGTCTCTTGGGGTCTCAAGGCTGCAGGCTCTGGAAAAACCCACACCTGGTTAATCAATAATCAGAAGAAACTTCTTGCTTGATCATTGAAATGCTTACTTAACAAGGTTTCTTTAAGGGACATGTCATTCTATTACTAATGTATAAATAAGGGGACTTGTTTGGGGACTCTTCGGGACTGGTCTCTCCCTCTGGATGCATTTTCTGTTCCCCAGCAGCAGATGGGCTGCCGCTGTGTCACTCGAAAGCCACACTCAGCTTTGGTAATTGTCAAGGGTTGGGGGTGTTTTACTAATCTTGTTGTGAACGTGAGTAAGTGCTTGAGACTAGTAAAGTTTAGCTTTAAGTGAAAGCACTCTTGTGTTGTCCTGTTTGTGCCAGCCATCTATCAGTCAGAGGGCCATGTCTCCCCTGATTTATTTCCTGGCATCTCCTCGCACAGGGTAAAAGTTACCAAGAGCTTTGGGTTGAAAGAACCATGGGTAACAGGACCTTTGGTCTGACCCAGTATGGCCATTCTTATGTTCTTATGTTCCCAGATGTATCTTCGGCAGGTCAAAAACTGCCACTGGAATGTACTGGCCACTCCTGGCTTGTATTAAACTCCCAAGGTTAAGGTTTCTCTCTGACCTTCGATGGGTAGATGCTACCACCACTTAAATACAAAAACCCCCGCAAGAAGTCCAGCTATATTCACCTCTTGGATC
Source organism: Mauremys mutica (assembly GCF_020497125.1). Taxonomy (NCBI): domain Eukaryota; kingdom Metazoa; phylum Chordata; order Testudines; family Geoemydidae; genus Mauremys; species Mauremys mutica. The sequence continues at coordinate 171,542,025 of NC_059073.1, forward strand.
AGATCCTGTGCTCCATTTAGAACTAAATCAAGAATTGTCTCTCTTTTTATGGGTTCCAGGACTAACTGCTCCAAGAAGCAGTCCTTGAAGGTGTCAAGAAACTTTATCTCTGCATCCTGTCCTGAGGTGACATGTACTCAGTCAATATGGGGATAGTTGAAATCCCACATTATTATTGAGTTTTTTATTTTAACAGCCTCTCTAATCTCCCTGAGCATTTCACAGTCACTGTCACCATCCTGGTCAGGTGGTCGGTAATATATCCCTTCTGCTATATTCTTATTATTAGAGCATGGAATTACTATCCATAGAGATTCTATAGTATAGTTTGGTTCATTTAAGGTTTTTACTTCAGTTGATTCTATGCTTTTTCTCCACTCTCCCCACCAGCACGACCTGTTCTGTCACATAATCGCTCCCCCTTCACCAGGAGTTCTCAGTATTATTTCATGTCCTATTTTTATACATTCTATTATTTTGAAGGCTTTGTGGACTGTACATTTAGCAGATGTTTTAACAGAGTTGTCTACAATGACATCTAGATTTCCCCCAAAGTGGCTACAGTTAATTTAGAACTCACTAAGGTGCATGAACAGTTTAGATTATTCTGGCTTTATCACTTTCCAGTGTATGTTACCTTGAATTTGTTATCTTTGGATTTACTCTGTTAACAAACTGGCCAATTCTCCATTCTTGTCAAGCACCTGTGGCATTCCACATGGGCTTTTTGAGCTTTGACTAATCTAAATTATTTTGTGGCATCTGTAAATTTGCCACCTCATTATTCCCTCCTTTTTCCAAATCACTAATAAATATGTTTTTTTTCTTTCTCACATCACAGATGGTTGCCCAACCCGCCCCAGCTACTGGATGTTCTGGGGTTGGGTGGGATCTCTTTGTAACCAGCAATCCTATCCTGGGCAAGAGGAAATTTTGTTGAAATTGAAACATTTCTGTTTTGACCTTTTTCAACACACAGAGAGAGAGAGAGAGAGGAAAAAAAATGTTAATGAAAAATATTTGACCAGTTCTACTTAGAAGTCTAAGTCTTATCTGCAAAATCAATGGGATTTAGGTGCTTAGGTACTTTTGAAAACCCCACTAAGCTCTTATCTGCACCTTCAGGCATTCAAATACCTTTAAGTATCTGGTTTTAAGTTCCTATGTCACATTTAAAAATTAAATTCAGGCCCCTCAGTCATTTCGGTATTTTTTAAAATTTCACCCTTGTCTTTTATCCATAACTAGGAGAAGATCTTCAGTCAATGCAATGAGAGTAGTTTCTTTGTCATACCCAGATCAGAAACCTAGTTGCCATATATCAAGGAAATAGGAGGAAATATGAAAGTTGTCTCATTACAATCTTCTCCATAATTGATCTGAAAATGGAACACTGTTCAATAATTAGACTGAATGTCAGGACCAACACATGGATTTTGGAGCAGAGGCTAAACACAAGCTTCTCTCAGAGCACCCTGTTCTTCTCAAAGGCAAGGCACTGACAATCTCCACTTGCAGAAGGACCATTACTTTCCCACTGACCTTCACCAGTGTGGAAAGACAAGAATCCAAAGCATAGGTTGTGGCTAGAGATTCTCCCAATATATCCAAAGCATCCATAGACAACATCCTAGTGTGGATCCTTGATGAATAGCATTTTTGACCTTTTACCATATTGAAAATGTACCCTCTATTCCTACTGTTTGTTTTCTGTCTTGGAGCAGTCTTTCTCTGTCCTACTTTGGTGAGTGTAATTGGAATATTGTATTAAATTCTGGATTTCAGAATTCTGGATTACCAGAAAGATATTGGAGGCAGCTCAGACAAGAATAGCAACAATTTTCAGGCCGAGTGTGGAGGGAGTGAAATTGATTTATAAGTAAAGAGTAAAAAAGCTAAATATGTATAATTTGGATGAAAGTAAGAAAAACAAACAAACAAAAAGTTTGAAAAATGAGCTGATAGTGAGATGATTCAGTCTGTGGAACAGTTTCCCAAAGGAAGTAGGTAGTATCTCTTGGGATATTTAAAATTAGATAGACGAAGAACTAGCAAAAGTGTCGTAGGGAACAATCCATCCTGAATCAGCAGGGAGATGGACTGGATGACCTTATCACTCTCTTTCATCTTTCTTCTGTGATTCTGTGACAGCACTAAATTTCTGTATGTAAATTGCAAAGTCTGATTTTCTCCAATACTATTATAAATGTGTATAGTGAAATAACCTCTTCAGTTTCCCCTGCTGCAAAACAACTGGAAATGTATGTTGCTGTGTAATGAAATCACGTGTTTATCCTCTACTACCATAGTCTACTTTCAAAATAATCCAAATTGTTTCCACCTTTAATCAAATGAAGCTTTGAGAGCTTTGAAAATGATTTTATGATGTCTTTTTAACGTTAACATCTTTTGTGAAATCTTTAGGGATTGTAAAAATCTAAGCAAAAGTATTCCAAATCCTTTCCTATTAACATCTCTGTTTACTTTCATAATGTCACAGGTTCCTAGGTTCTAAATAACTTAATTATTTAGCATTATCAGAATAATATGTAATAAAAGGAGACAAATCATCATGTTTTTTTCAGCAGTAAGTGCATCTTACCTGAGTAAATGACCTGACTTTTCCATTAGAGATGACACTCTGCACAGTGCTCACACTCAAATGAAATGCAGATTTCTTTTTAACAGTTTGATGAAAATTTAAATAGAGAAATGGTTCAGCAAATCTTTGCAACAGTTTTTTTTACCCTTAATTCAAATTGTAAAAATTACAAGAATATAAGGGATATGATCTTGGTGGAATAACTTCAATTTTTAAAACATTTTCTATTGATGTTTACAGTTGAAAACAGGGTTTTACTGTCTGTTTCAAAGAAGTGACTACATCATTTGTTAACATCAGATAATCATTCACCAGTAGTAGTTTTCATGGAATAATACAGTTTTATTAGAATTGTGAGACCTGGAAGAAACAAACCTGCACCTGGTTTGGAATTTCTGTCACAGGTAAAATAGGCATTTAAGTAAATGGGAGTTCTGGAAGTGCAAAGAATACTGGGACAGGTACCTGATTAGTAGAAAACAATTCCAACCCTGGACCCTAGGCTGATTAAGTTCTGAATTCCTGCCAAATCTGAGATAAAAGGAAAGGCTTACAATAAATCTGTAGAAAAGTTTAGTAAGCACCATGCTTTATATTTTGATGATTTTTGTACGCTAAAGTGCTTATCCTATACATTGAAATGCATTTAAAATGTTTTGCTTTGATAAATATTATTCAGTTGTGTATATCATCAAATTAACATAAATTAATTTGTTAACCATTTTCAACAGTAAAGTCTATTATCCACTTTACAAGAATTAATTAATGTCTAGTCTAAAAGACAATGCATTTGATGTAAAATTCTGGATCATAGTTCAGCATTACTTGCTGCTCAACAAGATGCCAAAACCAAGATAAATTATTATCCATAATGTAAAAAAAAACCCACCCTCTCTTTTGCCTGAACTTGTGAAAGAATTGCTGTGCTGCTGATATTATGAATCATGGTTAACTCCTACTAGTTACCTTGAGTAAATGGATGGCAATACTAGGGTCTTCTGATAGGAATCAAGACTCAATTGTATCAAATGTAGTGTCAACAGTTTTTTTTAGTGTTCTTGGAACAATGCAAACTGCTTCACATGCCACTAGAAAATCAGAAGACTGGTTTGCACCCACATTTTAACTCACATAATTAGTGTCAATGTTACATTGAGGAAAATAAAGGAGGGAAAATAGGAAAATAGGGACTTAGGTATGTACAAAATAAAAAGGTTAGTTTCCTTTAGTTGTTGTTTGATTGTTCTATGTATTAGGAGAAACCTTTTTCAATGCACTGAATTATTGTTTATGAAGCAACATACCTGTAGTGCATCTGCTTATAATGATTCTTTCAGGTTGCCTAACTATTAGCCTAACAGATTAACAGAAATATAAGTAAGCATGTATTTTTCATGCTTGTTCTCTGTTGGATGACCCACTATAGGCAACATTAATTTATGTTGCCCTTAGCATGCAATATTTCTACTCTTACTCTTTCAAATAATTCTTTTATAATAATGGTGAAACATTCTTAAATAAAATGATAAAATTCACACATTTCATCTGTATAAGGCTAAACAATCAAATAGTCCTTTGAAAGGGTAAATATGTGGTCACCTGGGCTAAATAAATTTGCTACAGATATCTAATCTGATTTTCTGTGGTTAGGTGGCTGCCTATAAGTAACAAATGCACAGAGTTATCAGGTTTATGTTGCACAAAGAACAATCTTTACCACCATTTTTTAATGACAGGGAAGCATATTAGAATTATGCAGGACGCTTTTGTTTTTCTTGTCTAACATGGAAGTTAGATGAATTCCTCACATTAGTAGGCAGTTGAAAGAAAGACATAATGAAATATTTTACAATAGTATCAATTTATATTGAACTCTGATAGATACTTCTGGAAATATTCCTTGCAATCCAGAGTGTATATGTTAATAATCTTTGAATTACTCATTGTGAATGGTTTGACAGTAAAGAGTTAACTATCATATTCTTCCATATTCATATACAGACCTGAGAAAAAACTCTATGCAATTTTGCATGTTAAGTTTAAAACTAACATCAAAGATAAGGGAATGGCATAAATTAAATGAGACACAAAGCAGAAGCAATCAGCCAAATAATTTTGTATTTTTGTATCAATATACTGAAGAAATCACTCGTGATTTCAACCTTTTTTTAAAGAAAAGAAAAGAAAGATGTAAGAGAATTGTTTTACTGTGACCAATTAGGAGTACATAGTATATTTGATTAAAAATAAGATAGCCAAAACATTTGTGTACTTAAGTTTGAAGAAAAGCTTGTGATATGGTGACTCCTATATGTCTTCTTTCAGGATAAGCAGTGGCTCAACAAGGTCATAGCCTCAATAGAAGGCTATAGATTAAGTAGGCATTTTAGCACAACAATATTTAGCAAGTAGAAACTGGGGAAGCTAGGATGAAGTGGGATATATTGTGCTCCAGTGACTTAACATTTCCTTTGAAAGAACAGCACTCTTTTATTAACCCAGAATGTACAGCTTTATTAGAAAGATCATAGACAGATTGTGGTGTATTGTGGGATGAAGAAGACATGCTAGAATTTTGATTTTTAGACCATGTGTGTCCTAAACTCAGGTTTATTACACCCTATAGCTGGAACCACATCAAACTACAGAAGTGCACATGATCTCAGATAGGTGTTGATCCTGATTTAGGTTCTGTTTCCTCCCAAAACATTTGGGGAAAAAGTAATTTGAAGAACTCAATTTTTAACATTTTGAACAAAGAAATCAATGTTCAATAACATAAAACTAGATAAAACAATAGTAGTGGGAAAATAAAGTGGAAAAAGAAGCCTAGCTCTTCTCAATCAATAATTGTCCCTATGCGTATTGTTCATGCTTCAGTAGTTTTTTCCTTCTATTCTTCTACATGAAACCATTTTGTAGTATTATAGATTTTATAGCTAAAATCTAAACCTCACTGGGGTCAAGTACATACTCTCCTGCCATTCCTCATCAGTACCCCAATGATAGAATTGCATAGCTTAGGGCCTATTGGTGTTCTCCTTTGAAGTATCCCACATAACTTTTGTAGGATACCCAGACCCTATGGGCCATCAGTCTATACATATTGCACATATTCTTCTATAGAACCCACCTAAGCATGGTGGGCCAAATTCTTCCCTGATTTAATTGCTTTCCCTTCAGTGGAATTACAACAGGAATGAATTTGTTTCAACAAATTTGAAATTGCTGAACTATGGCAGAGAATTTGCATTCATTATTTGAGTTAAGAAAAGCTACAAATACATATTGGTAGGACAGTTTGGTTTCAGGACAAAGTATAATTCTTTCACTGCCAGAGTGGTGTAAAACGGATCTCATATAAAAGAGAATCAGGCTCTTTGAGTGGTCCTCAAAGGCAGGCACAATCAGAACATGTTGCAGTAATTTATTCTGGAGGGCACATAAACTTTTCACTACATTCTACCACCCTTACTCATACAGAATAGTACCTTACTTCATGAATAGTTCTTATGATAATGAAATAATTATGTTAGTAAAAGAGTTCTAACTAGTGGAGATAATGTTCCTTTACTTGTTGTGTAACTCAAATAACGAATAATAACAGAAACACTCAACATGGCTGCTTCCTAAATATAGTTTGGTACCAGACTGATTAAAACTCAGACAAAATAAGCAAGTGAACCATATTCTCATTTAAACCTCACAGAGAATTTTGTGGCATAATGGAACATATTTGAACAATGATTATGATTTACTTAATGGCTATATAATCAGAGGAAAAGCCACATCATTGTTCATGCATGTGGTGGGAGAAGCAACATGGAAAGTTTATTTATAACACATTCACCTTGGTGTGGGTGTTGTGTTGTGTCTGTATGTCTGGGGGTGGGGGGATGAGACGGATGGGCTGTAAAATAATACTGAAAGAAATAAATCTGAATGTGGTTTTACAGAAATTTGGGAAACATTTTACCCGCAAAAGAATTTAACATGAAAATGGCATCATGGGTGAAATATGAAGGTTACTTACCAGTAGCTGAAAATTTTGTGGTCCTTATCTGTATTTCACATGTGAGTATACATGTGCACCATACACCTGAGATTGGAAAATTGTGCAAATAGTGTCCATTGGTCCATGCCAGCACCCTGGCTCTCCTTGTGCTCAGCACCAAGGATATAAGGGGAAGTGCGAACTGGCTGCTTTTTCACTTCCTTTGCTACTGCGAACCCAGTCATGATCCAAAGCAGAGGGGAAGGAAGGTGGGTATTGGAATACAGATAGGGATCACATGTCTTGGAGAACCTCCAGTTACACAGGTAAGTAACCTCCATTTCTTCTTGAATGCTGTTCCCTATATGTATTCCAAATGAGGGTGACTGTCAAGTAAGTTTTCAGTTCGGAGGAGAGTGCACAGATGCAGGTGGTATAGATGCAGGTATAGATGTCAATTCCAAAGGCTGAATCTGCAGATGAAGATTGGACTAAGCATAATGCTTTGTGAAAGTGTGGATGGAAATCCAGGTTGCCCCCTTACAAATATCCAGCATAGGCAGTTCTTGAAGAGATGATACTGAGGTCACCTGCGCTCTAGTAGAATGGGCCTTCACGCCATCCAGAAGAAAGATGTTCCAGCTGATAGCAAAGGAGGATACAAGCAGAAATCCACATAGAGAGTCTCCGAGCAGATATCCTTTGTCCCTGTGCTCTCTCTGCTACAGCAACAGAGAATCTAGGTGATTTTCTAAATGGTTTCATCCTTTGCATGTAGAACACTATGCTCGTCTGACGTCAAGAGAATGAAGTTTCCTTTTCTCTCTGGAGGCATGAGCTACAGGAAGAATACCAATAAGTGAATTGATTATTTATATGGAACTCGTAAATTACCTTTGGGATGAATTTCGGGTGGAGGTGAAGGGCTACTTTCTCTTAATGAAATATAGTTTAACATGGGTTGGCCAGGAGAGTATCCAGCTCACCCATCTTCCTGGCAGTTCAAAAGGTGACCCAGTAAATATTGAAAGTACAAGATTGAGGTCCCACTGCAGCATTGACTTCACTACTGGTGGGAAGAGCCTAGTCGGACCCTTTTGGAATCCAACTGTTACAAGATAATTAAAAAATAGAATAGCCATCTACTGGAGGATGTAATTCATTGATTTCTGGCAGGCAGTCCTGCCAAGAGCTAATAGAAATACCCGATGTCTTGAAATTAAGGAGATAATCTAAAATAGCAGAAATACCTCCTGGCTTTTGTGAGGCTGACAGACCAAGTGCCAGTTCATGCCAAATCCCCAGGTCAGTTCACTTGTGTATTAGTATTTAACAAAGTAATTGTTAAATGTATTAGAGTGTATTTGGAATTTAAACTTCATAAAAACTAATGAGATGTTAGTTGCATTGTTTTCATTTATCTGTATCCTGTAATAATGTAATAGAAAACATTTACATTGTGTATATCCCTGTAACTAAATAATGCATCAAACAGGAAGAGGCCTTGTGGAATGCAAATAAAGAACTTTATGGACACATCTCTCAGATGCTTGGGAAACCACATGGGCAGTCATGTGGCACTAATTTCAAAGGCATTGGTCAGTGTGTGTGATGATCAGAGGTCAAAGACTGTCATCTAAGGAAAAACTGACATGGGTAGTGACTAGGGCTGTCAAGTGATAAAAAAATTATTTGTGATTAATCACATGATTAATCGCGCTGTTAAACAATAATGGAATACCATTTAAAAACATTTTTGGATGTTTTCTACATTTTCAAATATATTGATTTCAATTACAACATAGAATACAAAGTGTTTAGTGCTCACTTTATATTTATTTTTTATTACAAATATTTGTACTGTAAAAACAAAAGAAACAGTATTTTTCAATTCACCTCATACAAGTACTGTAGTGTGATCTCTTTATCCTGAAAGTTTAATTTACAAATGTAGAATTACATACAAAAAATAACTGCACTGAAAAATAAAACAATGTAAAACTTTAGATCCTACAAGTCCACTCAGTTCTACTTCAGCCAATCGCTCAGACAACCAAATTTGGTTACAATTTATGGGAGATAATGCTGTCCGCTTCTTGTTTACATTGTCACCTGAAAGTGGGAACAGGCATTTGCATGGCACTGTTGTAGCTGGCATCACAAGATATTTATGTGCCAGATGCGCTAAAGATTCATATGTCCCTTCATCTTCAATCACCATTCCATAGGACATGCGTCCATGCTGATGACGGGTTCTGCTCGATAACAATCCAAAGCAGAGCGGACCAATGCATGTTCATTTTTATCATCTGAGTCAGATGCCACCAGCAGAAGGTTGATTTTCTTTTTTGGTGGTTCGGTTCTATAGTTTCTGCATAGAAGTATTGCTCTTTTAAGACTTCTGAAAGCATGCTCCGCACCTTGTCCCTCTCAGATTTTGGAAGGCACTTCTGATTTTTAAACCTTGGGTCAAGTGCTATATCTATTTTTAGAGATTTCACATTGGTATCTTCTTTACGTTTTGTCAAATCTGCTGTGAAAGTGTTCTTAAAATGAATATGTGCTGGGTCATCATCTGAGACGGCTATAACATGAAATATATGGCAGGATGCGGGTAAAACAGAGCCGAAGACATACAGTTCTCCCCCAAGTAGTTCAGTCACAAATTTAATTAATGCATTATTTTTTTAACAAGCATCATCAGCATGGAAGCATGTCCTCTGGCATGGTGGCCAAAGCATGGAAGGGGCATACGAATGTTTAGCATATCTGGCATGTAAATACCATTCAACACCGGCTACAAAGGTGTCGTGTGAATGCCCGTTCTCACTTTCAGGTGACATTGTAAATAAGAAGCAGGCAGCAGCATCTCTTGTAAATGTAAACAAACTCGTTTGTCTTAGCAATTGGATGAACAAGAAGTAGGACTTGTATGCGCTAAAATTTTACATTGTTTTGTTTTTGAGAGCAGTTATGTAACAAAAAAAATCTGCAATTGTAAGTTACACTTTCAGGATAAAGAGACTGCACTAAAGTACCTGTATGAGGTCAATTGAAAAATACTATTGTGACATTCCCCTGGTGTTATCTGGACCGGTGATCTGCTAGGTCATGCCAATCCTTGACTCTGGGAGCCAGCCTTACTTGCTGTGCTGTGAGAACCCACACTCCTGGGTTGTTCCCGCACAGCCTCTAGCAGGTAAGATGTTCCCAGCTACGTGAGTGAGCACTTTTGGTCAGCCGCTGCTTGCATTGTGCAACCGAATGACACTTGCCAATATCTCCAGTTCCAGACACAACCCTAGGAATGTCCATCTTGCAGTGTCCAGTTATGCCCACTGCATACTGCAAGCTTATATGAGTTCATCAATTTAACAAAGACATTGATATGTACTAGGATTGTTATCCCAAGAGGAGTCTCTGACATGCTTCAAACCAAACACACTGCTTCAGGTAGAATAAACAAACACATTTATTAACTACAAAAGATGGATTTTAAGTGATTATAAGTCAAAGCACAAGAAGTCAGATTTGGTCAAATGAAATAAAGGCAAAATGCATTCTAAGTTGATCTTAACACTTTCAGTGTCCTTAGAAACTTAGATGCTTCTCACCAGAGGCTGGCTGGTTGCCCTTCAGCCAGGCTATCCCCTTTGATCAGCGCTTCAGTCGCTTGGTAGTGGTGTCTATAGATGGAGGTGGAAGAGAGAGAGAATAGCAAACATCTCTCCTTTTATCATGTTCTTCTTCCCTCTTGGCTTTGCCCTCCCACCCTCAGAGTCAGGTGAGCATTGCCTCATAGTAGTCCCAAACTGACTAAGGGATGGGGGGTGACTCACTTGAGAGTCCAACAGATCCTTTGTTGCTGCCTAGGCCCTTTGTTCCTGTGAGGCTGGGCTGGGTTTGTCCCATACCTGCCCTGATGAGGTGTGAACTGCCCCTATGCTCCTGGAAACTTTTGCCTGGCCTTGTTTTAAGCCATGATGACGCATTTTAAGCCTCATAACTACATACATGAAATTACAAACTATAACATTACTATAACAACAATGCTCAGTGCATCATGAGCCTTCTGAAGACACCCAACATGACAAACTTTGCATTGGATACCACACAATCATATTATAAAGATGAACATGGGGGTTCAAGGTGGCCTCCTGAGGTAAAGAGTCTCACAGCTATTAATTTTGTTTATCATTTTCACAGTGCAAATATTTGTAAAAAAAATAATATAAAGTGAGCACTGTACACTTTTTATTCTGTGTTGTAATAGAAATCAATATTTGAAAAGTAGAAAAACATCCAAAAATATTTAATACATTTCAATTGATATTCTATTGTTTAACAGTGCAATTAATCATGATTACTTTTTAAAATCACAATTAATTTTTTTGTTAATTGTGTGAGTTAACTGCGATTAATTGACAGCCCTAGTAGTGACACTGCCAGCTTGTTTTCTGTGAGAAGACGCTATAAGTTCAGAGAAAGATCCTTTATCTCTGGACTGTTTGGAGTCTTACAGGAAAGTGTATCAGATGCAAAGTGGAGACCCCCCAAGAGACAATTTGGGTACTCTGAAAAGACTTTTGGGAACCTGGCAGTTTATTACATCACTGCCACCATTTGGAATTATAGACTGAGACTCACCTGAGCATACATTTTACCTGCTTTAACCTCTCAATAAGTCTGATTTCCTTTTTCTTAGCTAATAAACCTTTACTTAGTTTACTGTAGAATTGGCTACCAGCGTTGTCTTTGGGATAAGATCTGGATTACCAACTGACCTGAGATAAGTGACTGGTCTCTTGAGACTGGGAGCAACCCAGTATGGTATGATTTTTTGGTTTGTGACCTTTAATCACAAGTCCAGTTTGTCTGAGTGGCAAGATAGACCTGAGAGGCTAAGAGGACTGTCTGTGACTCTATGGTAAGACTGGTATAGTGATCCAGGAGTTTACATTTGTCACTGGCTTAGTGAAACATAATTATAGAACATACCACCAGCTTGGGCTGTCTGCCCTGTTTCTGACAGTCTGCCCTGAGATATGCACTCACAGTTGTGAGCCACTCCAGACAGCATGGCAGCCTTGATGATAATTGGTTCTGTTGCACCCAGGTAGAGAAATGCTTCCATTTGACTAAATAACATTTCCTGGTAGAATCTTTCCTGCTGTGATTGAAGATAATTTGAATGGCCTCCAAACATGAGGCCTCGAAGTCTGATGCCCATCCAAATGCCAAGCTGTGACGTGAAGACAGTCTGGGTTGGGATGTTGGCTCCTACCATTCTCCTGAGTTAGAAGGTCTGGGAAAGATGATGGGTGGACATTTTTAGGTCATCTAGAAACCAGAATTGTCTGGATCAATTGGATGCAATGATAATGACTAGTGCTTTGTTGTGACAAATCTTCCATAGAACCTGGGGAAGTAGAGGGAAGGAGGGAAGGCATATCTCCAGTGGCCTGTCCAGGACAATAGGAGGTCATTATACCTGGAGTCCTGACTTTGTGCTGCTCTGAAAGAATATACATTGAACTTCTTGTTTATCTGGGAGATGAAGAGGTCTCAAGTGGGGGCATTCCCCACTGAGTGAAGAGGTTAATCAGCACTGAACTGTACAATGCTTGCTCATGATCAGTGGCAAAATTCTGCTGAGGCTGCCAGTGAGCTCTGAGCACCTGGGTGGTACATTGCAGAAGTTGTGATGTGGTTAAGGATGCACCAGTTCCATAAATTGATTGCCTCTATGCACAGTGCAAGGGATTTTGTCCCTCCTTGTTTGTTTATATGGAAAAAAGTAATCATGATGTCTGACATTTTCTAGACCTGTCAGGATCATATAAGTGGTCGGACTGCTCGAAATTGTAAGAGACTGATATGCATCCTGGCCTCTTGAGGTGTCCACATGACTTGTGCCACGTGACTGCCCATGTGGTCTCCCCAGCCTCTGAGGGATGTGTCCAGGATTATCATCATGACAAGCATGGGAGGTAGAAAAAGGCCTCCAATGCACACATTCAAGTTCATCCACCAGGTGAGTGAAGCCTTGACATTGATGGGGATTGTAACTATGGTATTCATACTGTGCATGTCTGCCATATATATCTACTGGAGCCAGGCTTGCAGACAACAGAGATGCTGCCTGGTGAACAGCACTATGTAAGAAAGAGAGATGTGGACTGTTGCTTGGGGTTTGTGAGTGGCTTGGTTTATCAGACAGGTCATGTCATGGAATCTGTCTGCAAAAAGGAAGGATCACCCCAATGAAGTCTATGAGCTTTGTGAGAGTCAGAGTACACTTTTCCATGTTTACACAGATTCCCAAGAATGCCAGGAGGTGGAGCAAGGACAAGGTTGCTGACTGAACTTCCACATGGAATCCATCAGTTAGAAGCAAGTTGTCCAAGTATGGGAATATGGTGTAGCCATTTTATCTCATCTGTGCTGCCACCACTGAGAAGACTCTCATGAAGACCCTGGGTGCCACAGCCAGACCAAATGAGAGTACCAAATGAGAGTACCTTGAACTGATAGTGTTCTGGTCCTATCAGAAACGTGAGAAGTTTTCTGTGAGCTTTGTAATGTCCACATGAAAGTAACTACAAACCATGTATATTTTCCCAAGGAGGGAATTAGTGATGCCAAGATAACCATACAGAATTTTAATTTGAGAATAAAAACATTTAGCTAAATGGGCCTCTATCCTTCCTTTTTCTTGGGTTTGAAATAGTTGGAGTAGAACTCTCCCTTGATGCTGAAGTGGCACATGTACTATAGCTCCTCACTCAAGGAGAGAGTCTACCTCCTGTCAGAGGAGCTCCTCATGAGAGTGATCCCTGAATTGGGGTCAGGAAGGGGTTTTTGGAGGCAGTAGAGAAAGAAACACAACTGCATAGCCAAAGTGGATGATATCTAGCACCCATTTGTCCATTGTTATAGCCTTCCTGTTCTGGGCAAAGTACACTAGGCAGCCACCAAAAGGGAGTTTAGAAGCAGGTGGGGGATGGCATCATTGTTAGGCTGCAACTCTCAAGTGTCCCATCAAAAGTAACCTTTAACTGATGGATGAGGCTGTGTGGCTGTTGTCAGGGTAGGTGAGGCTGCATCCCTTAGCCTCTGTACTCTTGGATGGTTGCTCAGCAGTTTGTATGGTCATTGGTGGTAGAAAGGCTGTGGAAGAGGCCTTGGATTATATACTGTTTTTGTAAAAGCAGCAAAGAATCCTGTGGCACCTTATAGACTAACAGACGTTTTGCAGCATGAGCTTTCGTGGGTGAATACTGTTTTTGATACCTCCTCTTTGGGGTCAGGGTATATATGCCCAGGGAATGGAGGGTTGTCCTGGAGTCTTTTATCAAGTGCAAAGGCTTGTCTGTTTTCTCATTAAAGAGATTGGTCTCATCGAAGGGCAAGATCTCTGTGGTGCTCTTGGGGAATCATGAAGAGTGAAGTCATGAATCTCGCCTCATTACTATTGTGGTCACTATAGATCTTGATCCATTATTGGCTGCATCCACTACAACTTGCTGTGAGGTTTTACCCATAAGTCTCCTTCTTCAGCCAGGACTTGAAACGGGGCCCTCTACTCCTGGAGGAATCATAGGATCATAGAGTATCAGGGTTGGAAGGGACCTCAGGAGGTCATCTAGTCCAACCCCCTGCTCAAAGCAGGACCAATTCCCAACTAAATCATCCCAGCCAAGGCTTTGTCAAGCCTGACCTTAAAAATCTCTAAGGAAGGAGATTCCACCACCTCCCTAGGTAACCCATTCCAGTGCTTCACCACCCTCCTGGTGAAAAAGTTTTTCCTAATATCCAACCTAAACCTCCCGCACTGTAACTTGAGACCATTACTCCTTGTTCTGTCATCTGCTACCACTGAGAACAGTCTAGATCCATCCTCTTTGGAACCCTCTTTCAGGTAGTTGAAAGCAGCTATCAAATTCCCCCTCATTCTTCTCTTCTGCAGACTAAACAATCCCAGTTCCCTCAGCCTTTCATCATAAGTCATGTGCTCCAGCCCCTAATCATTTTTGTTGCCCTCCGCTGGATTCTTTCCAATTTTTCCACAACCTTCTTATAGTGTGGGGCCCAAAACTGGACACAGTACTCCAGATGAGGCCTCACCAATGTCGAATAGAGAGGAATGATCACATCCCTCAATCTGCTGGCAATGCCCCTACTTATACAACCCAAAATGCTGTTAGCCTTCTTGGCAACAAGGGCACACTGTTGGTTGACTCATATCCAGCTTCTCGTCCACTGTAACCTCTAGGTCCTTTTCTGCAGAACTGCTTCCTAGCCATTTGGTCCCTAGTCTATAAAAGTGAATGGGATTCTTCCATCCTAAGTGCAGGACTCTGCACTTGTCCTTGTTAAACTTCATCAGGTTTCTTTTGGCCCAGTCCTCTAATTTGTATAGGTTCCTCTGTATCCTATCCCTATTCTCCAGCGTATGTACCACTCCTCCCAGTTTAGTGTCATCTGCAAACTTGCTGAGGGTGCAGTCCACGCCATCCTCCAGGTCATTAATGAAGATATTGAACAAAACCGGCCCCAGGACCGACCCTTGGGGCACTCCACTTGAAACCGGCTGCCAACTAGACATGGAGCCATTGATCACTACCCGTTGAGCCCGATGATCTAGCCAGCTTTATATCCACCTTATAGTTCATTCATCCAGCCCATACTTCTTTAACTTGCTGGCAAGAATACTGTGGGAGACCATATCAAAAGCCTTGCTAAAGTCAAGGAATAACACATCCACTGCTTTCCCCTCATCCACAGAGCCAGTTATCTCTTCATAGAACATAATTAGTTTAGTCAGGCATGACTTGCCCTTGGTGAATCCATGTTGACTGTTCCTGATCACTTTCCTCTCCTCTAAATGCTTCAGAATTGATTGTTTGAGGACCTGCTCCATGAGTTTTCCAGGGACTGAGGTGAGGCTGACTGGCTTGTTGTTCCCCGGATCTTCCTTCTTCCCTTTTTTAAGGAGTTTGTCTTTGACTCCTGGAATAGTTCATAGAATCATATTTCACTACAAGGGCCTGGTAGGAAGAGATTTTGAACTGGAGACTGGTGGAGGGAAATACCTCTCCCCTTCCCCCCTCCACCTTGAAGGTCCAAGTATTTATCTTCCTTGTCCACAGGGGTGGTTTTAGAATGTTGCTGCCTGGATTTTTTGTGGCTGCTTGTATACTAGGATGCTGGGGGCAGAATGGGGGAGCTAGACTTCTGCCCCTCTTGCAGGCACAAAGTAACATTTCTCATCCCTTTTAGGAGTAGGATGCTGGTGTATGCTACAATACTCTGGCTGATTCCATACTGGCCACATTTACTGGAAATGCTACATGAGTGGGTCTAGTGGACTGCAGGATATTTAAGAGCTTATGTTGCATATCTTTAACTTCCTCTTGAGGAACCTGAAGTTCTGCTGCCACCCTCTGAAATAGTTCTTGATATTGCCTATAGTTGTTGGGAGGATATGGTAAAAATTAGGTGAGGAAGATGATATGCCTTTTGGTACTGCTGCTCATCATTTTCCTCTTCCAACTACTCATGAGAGTGGAAGGGGGTGAAAAATAATCCATTTGGTGGAGATATGCACCTCCCCAAGGCAGTAAAGGTAGTGCTGGTGGTCATCACTGACAGAGAAGGAGCAAGAACAGGAGACACAATTTTTAAATCCTAGGCATAGTATTACTCCCAAAAGGTGGGACAGAGAGGGTTCCTGAGGTGGGAAAAACTAAGCTACACTACTATATAAAATATTATAAAACACTAACAAACTATATACAATTATATTTACAGAGATATTGAGTGATCTGTCCTGGGTCTGGTTCTATTCGATATCTTCATAAATTATTTGAATAGGAGCAAAGATAATATATCTGAAACGTTTGCAGATGATACCAAGCTGGGAGGGGTTGCAAGTGCTTTGGAGGACTGGATTAGAATTCAGAATAAACTGGACAATCTGGAGAAATGGTCTGAAATAAATAATATGAAATTCAATAAGGGCAAATGCAAAGTACTACCCTCAGAAAGGACTAATCAATTGCACAAATAAAAAGTGGGAAACAACTGCCTAAAAAGGAGTACTGCAGAAAAGGATCTGGAGGTTATAGAGGATTACAAACTAAATGTGAGTCAACAGTGTTGCAAAATAAATAAATAAATTAAATAAAAGAACAAATTCTGGGATATATTAGCAGGAATGTTGTAAGCAAGACATAACAAGTATTCGTCCATGCTACCCAGTACTGATAAGGCCTCAGCTGGAGTGGTGTGTCCATTTTTGGGCACCACACTTTGGGAAATGTGTAGACAAATTGGAGAAAATCCAGAGGAAAGCAACCAACATGATTAAAGGTCTAGAAAACATCACCTACGAGGAAAAATTTAAAATACATGGGTTTGTTTAGTCTGGAGAAGAGAAGGGAAGACATGATAACAGTCTGCAAGTAAATAAAAGGTTGTTATAAAGAGGAGGGGACAAGAAGTAATGGGCTTAAATTGCAGCAAGGGAGATTTAGGTTAGACATTAGAAAAAAATTCCTAACTGTAAGGATAGTTAAGCACCGGAACAAATTATCTACAGAGGTTGTGAAATCTTTGTCATTGGAGGTTTTTAGAACAGGTTAGCCAAACATACGTGCTAGGGATGATCTAGATAATACTTAGTCCTGCCTCAATGCAGGGAACTGGATGATGACCTACTGAGATCCCTTCCAGTCCTACATTTCTATGATTCTATGAAGATGATGGAAGGATAGGTCCAGACACAGAGGATTTTGAAACAGGCCATGCAGCTGTACAAAGACATTGGAGAGGTGGTCAATTCACACCACTCATTATATCCTCCATTCTGAGCACAAGATATCCAGGGGGTAGGTGCAGAGCAACAGACATGACTTACAAGATTTTTCAGTGTCAGGTGCATGCATATCCACATGTGGAATACACGTAGGGACCAGCATTTGAAGAAGAACCTGGCCCCAGTGAAGTCAATGGGATTTTTGTCATTGACTTCAGCAGAGCCAGGTTTTCATTCTAGGTCTTCACTTATGGTAATAAGAATGTGAGACATTAGATTAATATCGATTCTATGCCTCTACATATATTTGTTGTCTATCTCCAAACTTTCTTTGTTTCTGCTATATCTTTCTGAGGTTGGGTGACCAGAATTGAACACAAAGGGCCTGTGATGGGGTTTACAGACCCTACACTAAACAAGGGCAATGCACAGAGCAGTACTGTGCTAGGGCGGCCCCATTGCTCAGCAGCTGCAGGGCATGCTCCAGGTGGAGGGATAGTTTAAAAGGTACCTGTAGCCCAGGGGACAGGGAGCAAGGAGCTACTAGGCAGCACTAGAGGATGAGGCTGACTCCTGCAGCTGTCAGAAGAGGGCAGAATTCCTAAGACTACTCTGGAAGCAGTGATCCAGATTCCCCACCCCCTCTTCAAGAGTTGGAAGCTCACAAGAGCCTGTGAAGAGACTGTGAAGTGAGACTAAGTGGCTACTGTGAAGAGAGACTAAGTGGCTACTTCTGAGCCGGTGACCATGCCCAAACAGAGGAACCACAGCATGGTAGGAAGTGACCCAATGGAGAGTATAACTTGGGGTGGACCAGCAAGTGGTCCAGACATTGTAATACTCCTCTAGAGACTGGGGTCAAGACTTGGTGGTGTGAGGTAGCCTAGGTCCCCCTTTCTTGCTCCCATGTACCTTCAGCATGACAGAACCCTCAAGGGGAATGGAAGAGAAATTCAGGAGGGCTTGAGGTCTGCTGCATACAACTCGGCTGGGGCCCTCTCTAGAATGACCAGGACTGGGAGAACTGTGGAGCTGTTGCCTGATCACTAGGCCAGCTGGCCATCAGATTGACCCACTACAAAATTGGTGAAGAATGTGGGAAACCGGTTATCAGGACTAAAGGAAACCTTCAGGCACTTAAAAATAAAGAAAAGGAAAGAGGGTTTTCTAGATGGATCTTGAGAAGATGTAAAAGAGGGTCGCGGAGGATCAATAACTGTCACAACAACAAGAAACCCAGTTACTGCAGCAGCTAGTGATGCAACAACAGGCTCTGAAGGAACAGTAGCAGCAGCAACAGCTTGTTTGGGAGTTGACTACTTAATACAGGGAGCAGCAGCAACCGCTGGTGCAACAGATGGGGACAGTGCTGCAATTCCAAAACATGCCATCTAATTTGCTAGTGGGCGTGGCTAACCCCAACCCATCTCCAAACCTCTCCAAACCTCCAAACTGACAAAAATGGTAACAGATGACAAGCCCAGACCATTCCTGGTGACATTGAGAAGATCACCACAGTGGCCCATTGGCTGGTGAAGAGCTGGGCAGTTCTGATAGCCCCTTACCTGGCAGAGACAGACTAGGCTGTCTACCAAAGTCTCAATGTGATGGCTGCACAGGAGTATTCCCTACTTAAGGCAGCCATCTTGGGTTCTTTTGGCATCTCCAGTGAGACTCACCGCCAGAGGTTCTGATGAGAGAGGTTCTCAGCCAGAGCTCAACCTAGGATGGTGGCCCAGGCATTAAAGGAACATTGCTGGTGGCTGCTCCATCCTGAGGAAAAGACAGGAATACAGATGGAAGAGAAGATCATGTTAGAACAATGCATCCAGATCCTCCCACCCAAAGTACAGGAGTGGGTGGTTCGACATTGATCAGGGACTCTGTCAGAAGCAGTGAAGCTGACCAAAAACTACATGCTGACTGCAGGATCTGCCAGAGAAACACCCAGAGGGGACCCAGCCCAACCATAGCCAACTCAGACAACTGGATGAAGAGCCTGGAGGGGAGGTGTGAGAGGAACCTGGCTGTCCTAGCCAAAATGGGGGTGGTCAACCAAGCAGAGACTGACCTCAGAAATTCACACTCATGGAAAGATGGGACAGGACAATAGTTCCAGCCTGGCGTGGGGCTCTCTACCGCCCTGGGAACATAGTCAAACTTGGGAGTACAAACAACTGAGGCCCTCCATGGCCAGGCAACTGCTTCACATGTGGGCAACTGGGGCACTTCTGGTGGGATTTCCTATACACGGATTGCAGTTATGGGCATGGCTAGGTAGCAGAATCCAGACCCCATAAGAAGGGACCAGAAAACTTAGTGATTCTGGTACAGGCTTAAAAGGGTCAGGGTCCAAGACTTAATAGGCTTGGGGTGTAGTCAGATGACAGTCACAGAATATCTGGCAAAGGTCAAGGGAGAACCTTCAGTTACCATATTCCTTCCACGGAGACGTGAGTCCATACCCCATAAGATGATGGGCCCTTTAATCTACCAGAGAAAGGTATAAAAGGGGCTAATGGCTGAAGGTTGAATCTAGACAAATTTAGACTTGAAATAATACATTTTTAACAGTGAGACTAATTCATCTTTGGAACAACTTACCAAGGATCATGTTGGATTCTCTATCACTGACCTTTTTAAAATCAATATTGGATGTTTTTCTAAAAACTATGCTCTAGGAATTATTCTGGGGAAGTTATATGGCCTGTGTTATACAGGAGGTCAGACTAGATGATCACATTGGTCCTTTCTGACCTTGGGATCTATGAATCTATATGAAATGTGTAACAAGAATGATTAGAGGCCTGGAAAAGAGATACTGAAAAGATTGGGATTGTTTACTTTATTGAGGAGGTAAATAACAGGGGAGACAGTAAAAGTATATAAAATAATAAATTTTATGGGGATGGTAGATCAGGTACTTTTATTCATTCTTTCTAATATTATAAGAACAAGTGGACATTTAATGAAATGTAAAGGCAGGAGAACTAAAAGTGAAAAAGGAAATACTTTTTCACACAATGCACGACTAGCCTATGGAACTGATTGTCACAAGATATTGGAGCCAAGAATTTAGAAAGATTCAAAGAAACAGTTGGAAATTTATATGGATGACAAAACCATCCAGAGTTACAATAGTAAGAAATACAAAACAAAATGAGTTTGAAAAAGGATATAAGACTTCACACTTCTGAGCATAGGCTCATCTCTAACTGATGTGGGGTGGGAAGAAACTATCTCTATGGGCATATTCCCTAACTGCCTGTTTCATAATTTTTTGTATCTTCCTCTGAAATATTTGTTACTGGCTACTGAAGACAGGACACTGGAGTAAAGGGACCACTGGAGTAAGTGGATATGCTCCTAAATGGTTACAGTTAATTTAGAAACCAGCAATGTGTATGAGTAGTTTTGATTATTCTTTCCAATGTACATTTCCTTTCCTTTGTCAACAGCCAATTTGATCTACTTGTTTGAATTATTTGTTTGTTAAGTTCCACTGGTGCTCCACATCATCTTCTTTAGACCTATTTTTGTTGCCACCTCATTGTTCATCCTCTTTTCCAGATCATCAATAATTATAATGAATAGTTATATTAAACAACACTATACTTGGGGCATCCCACTATTAATCTCCTTTCTTGTCGAAGATTGAACATTTATCAATATTCTTTATCTGATTGATTTTGTTTTATATGTCATCCTTTTATTTCCACTATCTTTACTCATTATTTCTTGAATCTCGAATCTTTGATAATAAACTTATTATTTTCACTAGAAATGTATCTCAGTGTTGCGGTATTATAAAAGGAGCCGGTCCTCAATTGAATCACACAAGCTGGTGTGTACACTGTTTTCTTGGGGATATCAGTGGATTTCTGGTATATCAATGGATAAAGGATTAGACAACACAGGGAACGTTTCAAAGTGCCTCAGGGACTGGGGTACACCTATTGCTAACCTGCAAGACAAAGTAAGGGCTGGCATAGCCCAGAGGAGATTGTTTGTGTGGCTAACAGGCTGGTGGTATCAGAGAGCTGACAGTCAGTTAAGCATAAACAGTTCTCCCTCTCACAGGAGACAGGGAGGTAACAAGGTGACTCACAGTCCCGGGTACCCCGAGAAGCGTCACAAGATAACAGCATGAAAGAAGGTCTTGAGTATAAAAGATGATAGAAGGGTATGAAATTTTCCCTAAAATAATAAGCACAATAATAGCACAACCAAACCCATCCATGTAATTAGAGAGATTATAAATAGCATTCATTCATCTTGAAGAAAGGCAAGGACCTGGAAGACAGAGATTAGGTGAAAGTAAATCTGAGAAAAGTTGCAATAAGTTTTTCAAAGAAGGGAATATCAGACTTGACAGCTGAGTTAACAGATCCATTCAAGCACCACCTACATGTATAACTCTGTCCCTGCATAAAAAAAAAGCATGTTGTTATAATTATTATATCTTGATATTACAGTAGAGCACCAAGATTTTAAATGAAATTGGGGTTTAAGGTTTTATTATTTTTTGTTAACTTACACAAAAATAAATGAAGAAGAAATTATGATAGATCTGTAACAGGCTGCCTGCTTATCTGCAGAGCCCTCATAAATCTCTTGTTGATTTGTGTGTGTGTATATTATATATATATATATATATATATATATATAATCTTGAAATTTATGCACATAGCTAATCTTTGCAACGTTGTGTTCTTATTCATATTAACCTTGTTGTCCCCGACTCCCCTTTGTGTTTTATACCCCTTTGTGACATCATGTCCTTATAAAGACCTGATTCTGGTTGGTAGTTAAACATGAATCTGACTTTTTGTACACGAAGAGTCCAATTGCTTAAAGTTAGGATCATGCTTAACTACCTTGCTGAATCAGGACCCCACACTCTTTGAAATAATCTTTAATTTATATTTGTGCAGCACCCAGCACAATGAGGCCCTGATACTGATTGGGCTCTCTTAACAAAACTGTTCCTTGTGTCTATCCAGGGTTACATCAGCTTACTTTAATAACAAAATTGATTACTTTTATTCGTCTTAATCCTACATAGCCAACACAGAAGAAGTGCTTTATTTCTACTTGTTCATCATAAACAGAATTATATACTAAGCTGTAATCATTTATAGGCAAAAGGGTTGTACGGATGTTACCAAGGACGTGATCTGAAAACAATTTGGAGGTTTTGCACATGGGTATTTGAGGACCTAATATGGCCTGCAGGAGCTTCATTATTAGTGAGGATAAGAAAGCAGCAAAGAACATGGACTGATTCCCATATCCCAGGTTGAGTTTGCAGGGCTGGCAATAAGAAAAATGTTATTTTTAACTGAAAATGGAGCACATTTGATATAGAAATCAGTGAAAGATTTGAAACTTGGGTTTCCACAATGCCACTTTTATAGTCATTTTGAAAAATAGAGCCTCACTTCAGTCCTTGATTTTAAAAGTTGGCATTTGAAGAAACAAATCTTTTTCTTTCTTTCTTTCTTTCTTTCTTTCTTTCTTTCTTTCTTTCTTTCTTTCTTTCTTTCTTTCTTTCTATTGTGCACTAAGGAATCAGAATACATTAAAAATATGGGTATATTTTTAATTCAGAGCAGAGCAGTTAGTGTCACTGTGTGTTATTCATGGACATCACATGCAAAATGTGGGCAGTTTTTCCTTTATTGTGGAAAAGTGATGTCATGTTCAGAACTGCCAAAGGTACTTGAATTTGACTTACCTGTTTTTCAGATGAACCTAGAAATAAATGGAAAGGTGAAAAAAGCAGCTACATGTTAAATACACAATGTACCTGTAGTTTTTATACTTTTAGGTCAAAAAATATTCAAATGCATTCACAGTATTTTTGATTGAAAGAATTTGTAATTGGATTTCCAAGCATGCTTCTTTCATCTTGAGCAGTACAATATGCACTTTGATAATAACATGGCTATGTCATTAGAAAGAAGTCCATTTACTAGTTTAGGCATAAAATTAGATACAGAAGACAATAAAATGCTTTCTAACATAATGCACCTTATTTTTCATTGTATTCAATAGATGCATGATGAATAAGTAATTTTATAAGTGCATCAGCAATATGGTTTGCTTGATCAGTGGTAGCTCTCTGTGAAGTGTGACAACTTCTTTGCTACCAAAATCATTCACGATATTATATTCATTTTAATGGACTTTGTACAACTTTATTATGGATCAAAATTTGTGTTCACCATTTGTGTAGACCATTTCCAGGAAAAAATAATCCCTCACATTGTAAAAGTAACCTCCAATAGGTAAAATTAAAGTGATTGTAAAGATGAGAAATCATATTTTCAGAATGTCATAACATTTTCCCAAATCCCTTAAATGACAGTTTTCCTTATCTTTATTCACATTACCTTGTTGTTAGTTGAACCATACATCTATAGCTATTCTGAGCATTACTTACATTTTCCATATGTTTAATATTATCTTTTGCAAATTACAATTGCAGTAAACTAATCTGGTCCAGGTAGTAAACCTCACTGCTTGAATTATTTTATTCATCCAGTCCTTTTTTTCTATAATGTTTATGCAATTACCAGTGCTAGTGGGATTTTCCCCCCATGAAATCAGAAAACATGAAATTCATGGAACTTAACTAAGGTTTTCATTTCTTTTTAAAAGAAGCAGGATAAAGAGAAACAAGCTTTATTTGGATTCTGAGTCACCCACAATTTAAAATCAAATATCAGCTCTTTAGTCATTTTTTGTT
This sequence comes from Mauremys mutica, assembly GCF_020497125.1. Taxonomy (NCBI): domain Eukaryota; kingdom Metazoa; phylum Chordata; order Testudines; family Geoemydidae; genus Mauremys; species Mauremys mutica. The sequence goes on from NC_059073.1 coordinate 171,566,191, forward strand.
AATAGCAAATATTTTAATGACAAGATTTTGAAACCAGATTATTTTACAACCTCAGAGACAACAGTAAAAGTTGAAGGAAAGTTCGTTTCAGAAGGTATCCAGTCATATCTTTGTACTTTCACAATTTCATACATGGCAGCATTGTAAAGTTAATTATAAAAAAAGTCTCTTGACTACAAGAATATCTAGATTGATTTCTTATACTACATTTTTCATTTGTGTTGCTCAGAAGGAGAAAAGGACTTTTTTGAATAAACTACTTGCATTGTCAGTATGAGCTTTTAAAAACACATGTGAACCAAACATTGAAACAAAAGCACAAAAGCAGCCTTGGTAGAGAAAAACTATTCTGGCAGCTGTTTAAAGTTCCAATGCTTGAAAATAGGCTTCTATTGGTTTAAATATTATCACTTGTTAGAGATGATGAAGAACAGAAATTATTTGGAGGCTTATTTTTTATAATGAGCCTCCACATTTATGGACACAAATTGAAGGTGAAATTTACTCAACTGCTAAATTGTACCCACAAAAATAGAGGCCTCATTTAAAACAGACCTGTCCTGAACACATTTCTTTTGAAAGGTTAAGAGTCAGGCAAGCACTTACTCTATCACTTACTGCCAAAAAAGATGGCACTGGTTTACTTTTTTGAGAAAGTCGGTGAGATGAGGTTCTATTTTGGAGTACAAATTGAAATAACACAGTATGCATGATAAGGGATTAAGTGAAAACAGCAGTTATTGTAAATGTTTTGTTATTATTATTAATGGTTGTAAAACATGTATATCATAGGAGCACTCAAAGCCCCTGGCCCATTTGTGGCCCTGTTTTGTTTGCCGCTGTACAAACATGAGCCTTGAACCCGTACACACTTACGCATGTGCTTAACAGGTTAAGGACTATTTAGAAAAGCTGGACATGCACAAGTTCATGGAGCTGGATGCAATGCATCCAAGGGTGCTGAGGGAATTGGCTGATGTGATTGCAGAGTCATTGGCCATTATCTCTGAAAACTCGTGGCAATCGGGGGAGGTCCCGGACAATTGGGAAATGGCAAATATAGTGCCCATCTTTAAAAAAGGGAAGAAAGAGAATCTGGGGAACTACAGACTGGTCAGCCTCACCTCAGTCCCTGAAGCAGGTCTTCAAGGAATCCATTTTGAAGCACTTGGAGGAGAGGAAGGTGATCAGGAACAGTCAACGTGGATTCACCAAGGGCAAGTCATGCCTGACCAACCTGATTGCCTTCTATGATGAGATAACTGGCTCTGTGGATATGGGGAAAGCAGTGGATGTGATATACCTTGACTTTAGCAAAGCTTTTGATATGGTCTCCCACAATATTCTTGCCAGAAAGTTAAAGAAGTATGGATTGGATGGACTATAAGGTGGATAGAAAGCTGGCTATATCGTCGGGCTCAATGGCCAGTGATCAATGGCTTGATGTCTAGTTGGCAGCTGGTATCAAGCGGAGTGCCCCAGGAGTCTGTCCTGGAGCTGGTTTTGTTCAACATCTTAATTAATGATCTGGATGATTGGATGGATTGCACCCTCAGCAAGTTCACGGATGACACTAAGCTTGGGGGTGAGGTAGATATGCTGGAGGGTAGGGATAAGGTACAGAGTGACCTAGACAAATTGGAGGATTGGGACAAAAGGAATCTGATGAGGTTCAACAAGGACAAGTGCACAGTCCTGCACTTAGGAAGGAAAAATCCCATGCACTGCTACAGGCTGGGGATTGACTGGCTAAGTGGCAGTTCTGCAGAAAAGGACCTGGGGATTACAGTGGACGAGAAGCTGGATACGAGTCAACAGTGTGTCCTTGTTGCCAAGAAGGCTAACAGCATATTGGGCTGCATTAATAGGAGCAGTGCCAGCAGATCGAGGGAAGTGATTATTCCCCTCTATTTGGCACTGGTGAGGCCACATCTGGAGTATTACGTCCAGTTTTGGCCACGCCCCCCTCTACAGAAAGGATGTGGACAAATTGGAGAGAGTCCAGTGGAGGGCAACAAAAATGATTAGGGGGCTGGGGCACATGACTTATGAGGAGAGGTTGAGGGAACTGGGCTTATTTAGTCTACAGAAGAAAAGAGTGAGGGGGGATTTCATACCAGCCTTTACCTACCTGAAGAGGAGTTCCAAAGAGGATGGAGCTAGGCTGTTTTCAGTGGTGACAGATTACAGAACAAGGAGCAATGGTCTTAAGTTGCAGTGGGGGAGGTCTAGGTTGGGTATTAGGAAAAACTATTTTTTAAGCACTGGAATGGGTTACCTAGGGAGGTGGTGGAATCTCCATCCTTAGAGGTTTTTAAGGCCCAGTTTGACAAAGCCCTGGCTGGGATGATTTAGTTGGTGTTGGTCCTGCTTTGAACAGGGGGTTGGACTAGATGACCTCCTGAGGGCTCTTCCAACCCTAATCTTCTATGATTCTGTGAGTCTATGAACTTTACTGTTATGAGTATTTCCATGGATTTCAGTAGGACTACTCATGACAGTAAAGTTAATTACATGCATAGTTTTTTTTCAGGATTGGGGCTATAGATGAGAGACAATCCCTGCCCCAGAGGGTGGACAATTTAAAATGCAGAAACAGATGAAGGGTAGGAGCAAGATTATAACATACCAGGAAATGCATATGGTGAAGAATTGGTGTGGCTTAGTTAGTTACATGGGTTGCTATAACTTGTTAACCGGGGGTAAAGGCAATGTGAGGAATGGAAGGAATGGAGGAGTTAGTAAGAGCAAGGAAGGGTGGCAAGTACTCACACAGCCTGCCTTGTCCAGTACATTTTAGAACTCCTGAAGCACCCACACCACAGTTCCCAATACAGTTGCTGGGAACAAGGACTTTTTTCCAGTTTTCAGAATGGATATGCTTATCAGTAAAACATTCTAGGAATCTGGTGTAACTATTCCTCCTAACTCCCTAGGCTCAGTCAGTTTTGCTGCCAATACTAGCATAAACACTCACATGGACCATACCACAGAGGAACAGCAACATTTCTTTACTTTGGCAAACAATAAGAGAATAGGTGGTGTGAGAGAGTCATTTGTCAGCTGATCAATTAAAGACATTCACTGCTACTAATAGCTTAAATGCAGGCTTCAAAAAGTCCTCCTAGTTTCTGGGATACTCTAGTGAAACAGATTGGAAATTCTGAGGCAGATACATTTTTTTAAAAATAACTTTTTATTGAATTAAAATCTGAAAATGAATAATATAATCAGTGTTTTGTGCGCTGACATTATATTCCATGGTCCTAAAGCACCACTGAATTACTCCAGTTTTATACTAGTGCAGCTCCATTGAAACACATACAGTGGTATAAAACTGGATTGATGCAGTGGTGAACCAGGTTCCGTTTTCCACTTAGTGAAGATAATCTCATTCATTCATCATTTTGCCAGTGACACACAAATCCACATCCCAGTGGGAAATTAAGGTTGAATAGTGAATTGGAAGCTCCACAGAGTTTGGGAGTCTGTGTGGGGCTGAGGTGTTTTGCAACAATGGACTGAGCATGGGATTCCTGAGGGGAGGAAGGATGTTTCCTAGGTTTGAGGTGGTTGAACTTGAACCTCCAAGCAAACATGCAGGGGAATCAAACCCTGAAGGGTTTGCAAAATCCTAATAGAAATCAAATTGCATTTGGGTCCAGAATATTCTCAATGTCTGACCTTTTGGGAATGCGGCAAAGTCTATGGGTTTGAAGCACCTGGGGGTAATTTGAGGGCTGGGAAGATTTTGACTTGGTCTGTAATTATGTTCATGTTTACTAGTGACTGAGTGTAAGGGCAATGTGCTGTGTTTTTTTCTTCTGTAATGGTTTTGAATTTTACTTTTTGATTGATGGCCAGGGAGTCTAAGAGAGCCGGGGACAGATATTCTTTTATGCTAGCTTATTTAAATTATAGATAAATAAATGCAATTCTGAAATATCTAAATACTGTTGTTTTGTTTCTGTGATAGCAGATATCTAATACATCTCATTTTTCCTCTCTAGGAGTGGACAGAGACATTCTGCATATACAAAATTTTTTTTTTATTAAAATCTTATGTGACCAATTAAGTATAGAAAACTCAACACTGGCAAACTGTCAATATAGCTGTGCATATCCTACAAAAATTTCAACAGTCATTGAACCATGATTCCCCATTTTGTAGAAACCACAATATTTACTTGGTGAGCATTGTCATGCCTTGCTACTCCGAGGCACACTAAGCTGCACCACATTACATTAAAGGTCACAATATCTCCTTTTTTTGTGTAGGCAATGTAGCAAAACTAGTAAACAGCGAGTTCAGAAAAACATTAAAAACTAGCAGTTCATATTCACAAGGAGTTGTTATTTTAAATTCTCTAGCTATGGCTCACTTTCACAGATAGTTCTGTTCTCAGCCATCTGTCACAACACTTAGCTTTTTAACTGTGTTACAATTAAATCCTGTAAAACATCTTGTTCCTGTAAGTCCAGGTTTTCTTTCCAACAGTGCAAAGGCCTTTTGCCCTGGTGTTTAGTGTTAGGAAATCTAGACTCTTGTGGACAAATTCTGCATGGTTTATACTTTGTGTAGACCCACTGAAATCTGAGGGTTGCAATCAGCGTATGTGTATCTGATTGTTCTGATAGCTGGATTCAAAGTGTAGACAAATGATTACATTAAGCAAATACTAACTAAATGACAGTCCATGTGGGAACAAATGATACCACTAGATTCTCGCTGTAACATATCAAGGGAGACTATGCCAGACTGGGGAAGATGCTTAAGGATTGAGGCTCAGGTGATCTTCAGTGGGATTCTGCCTGTTCCTAGAGAAGGGCAACAAAGGTGTGACAAGATTACGGCGATCAACAGATGGCTCAGGCAGTGGTGCTATAAGGAGGGCTTTGGCATGTATGGCCACTGGGACGCATTCATGGACAGAAGACTGTTCTTTCGGGATTGACTTCACCTGAGTAGGGAGGGAAATAGACTTCTAGGATGGAGGCTGGCACAACTGATTAAGAGAGCTTTAAACTAGGAATTGTGGGGAGATGGTTGGGAGATGTCCAGGTAATCTCCATGCCGGATTTTAACATTGAGAGGGAAGAAAACAAAGTAAGAAAGGATACAGCAGTGGGTAGGAGACTGGACATAAAGAGGCAGTGTAGATACCAGTCTAATAGGTGATACTGGCAGTAGAATGTCTGGGCCTAATCAGGTGAAGAATGTGAGCGAAGCCAAACAGCAAAAATTAAGTTGTTTGTACACCAATGCGAGGACCCTAGGTAACAAAATGGAGGAACTAGAGTTACTGGTGCAGGAAGTGAAACCAGCTATTATAGGGATAGCAAGAAACATGGTGGAATAGTAGTCAATACTGGAGTACAGGTATTGGAGGCCAGGGGCGGCTCTAGATATTTCGCCGCCTCAAGCAGGGCGGCATGCCACGGGAGGCGCTCTGCCGGTTGCTGGTCCCACGGCTCCGGTGGACCTCCTGCAGGCGTGCCTGCGGAGGGTGCACTGGTCCCGCGTGGCCACCGAAGCCGCGTGGGACCAGCGGACCCTCCACAGGCACGCCTGCGGGAGGTCCACCGGAGCTGCCTGCCGCCCTCCCGGCGACCGGCAGAGCGCCCCCCGCGGCATGCCGCCCCAAGCACGCGCTTGGCGTCCTGGGGTCTGGAGCCTACCCTGTTGGAGGCTATGTGCTGTTTAGGAAAGACAGAAATAAAGGCAAAGGTGGTGGAGTAGCATTGTATATCAATGATGAGGTAGACGGTAAAGAAATAGGAAGGGATGGAATGGATAAGACAGAGTCTGTCTGGGCAAAAATCACATTAGGGAAGAAAGCTACTAAAAACTCCCCTGGGATAATGCTTGGGGTGTGCTACAGACCACCGGGATCTGATTTGGATATCAGAGAATCATAGAATATCAGGATTGGAAGGGACCTCAGGAGGTCATCTAGTCCAACCCCCTGCTCAAAGCAGGACCAATTCCCAACTAAATCATCCCAGCCAGGGCTTTGTCAAGCCTGACCTTAAAAACCTCTAAGGAAGGAGATTCCACCACATCCCTAGGTAACCCATTCCAGTGCTTCACCACTCTCTGAGTGAAAACGTTTTTCCTAATATCCAACCTAAACCTCCCCCACTGCAACTTGAGACCATTCTTCCTTGTTCTGTCATCTGCTCCCACTGAGAACAGTCTAGATCCATCCTCCTTGGAACCCCCTTTCAGGTAGATGAAAGCAGCTATCAAATCCCCCTTCATTCTTCTCTTCTGTAGACTAAACAATCCCAGTTCCCTCAGCCTCTCCTCATAAGTCATGTGCTCCAGCCCCCTAATCATTTTTGTTGCCCTCCGCTGGACTCTTCCCAATTTTTCCACATCCTTCTTGAAGTGTGGGGCCCAAAACTGGACACAGTACTCCAGATGAGGCCTCAACAATGTCGAATAGAGGGGAATGATCACATCCCTCAATCTGCTGGCAATGCCCCTACTTATATAGCCCAAAATGCCATTAGCCTTCTTGGCAACAAGGGCACACTGTTGACTCAGATCCAGCTTCTCATCCACTGTAACCCCTAGGTCCTTTTCTGCAGAACTGCTTCGTAGCCATTCGGTCCCTAGTCTGTAACAGTGAATGAGATTCTTCCGTCCTAAGTGCAGGACTCTGCACTTGTCCTTGTTGAACCTCATCAGGTTTCTTTTGGCCCAGTCCTCTAATTTGTCTAGGTCCCTCCGTATCCTATCCCTACCCTCCAGCGTATCTACCACTCCTCCCAGTTTAGTGTCATCTGCAAACTTGCTCAGAGTGCAGTCCATGCCATCCTCCAGATCATTAATGAAGATATTGAACAAAACCGGCCCCAGGACCGACCCTTGGGGCACTCCACTTGAAACCGGCTGCCAACTAGACATGGAGCCGTTGATCACTACCCGTTGAGCCCAACGATCTAGCCAGCTTTCTATCCACCTTTTAGTCCAATGGTCCAGCCCATACTTCTTTAACTTGCTGGCATGAATACTGTGGGAGACTGTATCAAAAGCTTTGCTAAAGTCAAGGAATAACAGATCCTCTGCTTTCCTCTCATCCACAGACCCAGTTATCTCCTCATAGAAGGTAATTAGGTTAGTAAGGCATGACTTGCCCTTGGTGAATCCATGCTGACTGTTCCTGATCACTTTCCTCTCCTCTAAGTGCTTCAGAATTGTTTCCTTGAGGACCTGCTCCATGATTTTTCCAGGGACGGAGGTGAGGCTGACTGGCCTGTAGTTCCCCGGATCCTCCTTCTTCCCTTTTTTAAAGATGGGCCCTACAGTAGCCTTTTTCCAGTCATCTGGGCCTTCCCCCGATCGCCATGATTTTTCAAAGATAATGGCCAATGGCTCTGCAATCATCGCATCTGGCCCCATGGACTTGTGCTCATCCAGTTTTTTTAAATAGCCCCGAACCACTTCTTTCTCCACTGAGGGATGGTCACCTTCTCCCCATACTGTGCTCCCTAGTGCAGCAGTCTGGGAGCTGACCTTGTTTGTGAAGACAGAGGCAAAAATATCATTGAGTACATTAGCTTTTTCCACATCCTCTGTCACTAGGTTGCATCCCCAATTCAGAAAGGGGCCCACATTTTCCTTGACTTTCTTCTTGTCACTAGCATACCTGTAGAAACCTTTCTTGTTACTCTTAACATCCCTTGATAGCTGCAACTCCAAGTGTGATTTGGCCTTCCTGATTTCACTCCTGCATGCCTGAGCAATATTTTTATACTCCTCCCTGGTCATTTGTCCAATCTTCCACTTCTTGTAAGCTTCTTTTTTTGCGTTTAAGATCAGCAAGGATTTCACTGTTAAGCCAAGCTGGTCGCCTGCCATGTTTACTATTCTTCCTACACATAGGGATGTTTTTTTCCTGCAACCTCAATAAGGATTCTTTAAAATACAGCCAGCTCTCCTGGACTCCTTTCCCCCTCATGTTATTTTCCCAGGGGATCCTGCCCATAAGCTCCCTGAGGGAGTCAAAGTCTGCTTTTCTGAAGTCCAGGGTCTGTATTCTGCTGCTCTCCTTTCTTCCTTGTGTCAGGATCCTGAACTCGACCATCTCATGGTCACTGCCTCCCAGGTTCCATCCACTTTTGCTTCCCCTACTAACTCTTCTCTGTTTGTGAGCAGCAGGTCTCTGTTTGTGAGATTGTTAGATATATGAATAGAGACCTCTTTAATGTTCTTAATGAAGTAAATACTAATGGGAATTGTGTGATCATGGGAGACTTTAACTTCCCAGATATAGGCTGGAGGACAAGTGCTAGTACTAATAATAGGGCTCAGATTTTCCTGGATGTGATACGTGATGGATTCCTTCATCAAGTAGTTGCTGAACCAACAAGAGGGGATGCCATTTTAGATTTGGTTTTGGTGAGTAGTGAGGACCTCATAGAAGAAATGGTTGTAGGGGACAACCTTGGTTGGAGTGATCATGAGCTAATTCAGTTTAAACTAAATGGAAGGATAAAAAAAATAGATCTGTGTCTAGGGTTTTTGGTTTCAAAAGGGCTAACTTTAAAAAATTAAGTTAGAGAAATGAATTGGACTGAAGAACTTGTGGATCTAAAGGCGCAGGAGAACTGGAATTACTTCAAGTGAAAATTGCAGAAACTATCAGAAGCCTGCATCCCAAGAAACAGGAAAAAATCATAGGCAGGAATTATAGACCAAGCTGGATGAGCAAGCATCTCAGAGAGGTGATTAAGAAAAAGAAGAAAGCCTACAAGCAGTGGAAGATGGGAGGGATCAACAAGGAAAGCTACGTTATTGAGGTCAGAACTAGTAGGGATAAAGTGAGAAAGGCCAAAAGCCGTGTAGAGTTGGACCTTGCAAAGGGAATTAAAACCAACAGTAAAAGGTTCTATAGCCATATAAATAAGAAGAAAACAAAGACAGAAGTGGGATCGCTAAACATTGAGGATGGAGTGGAGGTTAAGGATAATCTAGGCATGGCCCAATATCTAAACAAATACTTTGCCTCAATCTTTAATGAGGCTAATGAGGAGCTTACGGATAATGATAGGAGGACAAATGGGAATGAGGATATGGAGGTAGATATTACCACATCCAAGGTAGAAGCCAAACTCTAACAGTTTAATGGGACTAAATTAGGGGGGCCCAGATAATCTTCATCCAAGAATATTAAAGGAACTGGCACATGAAATTGCAACCTGTTAGCAAGAATTTTTAATGAATCTGTAAACTCTGGGGTTGTACCATATGACTGGAGTATTGCTAACATAGTTCCTATTTTTAAGAAAGGGAAAAAAGGCGATCCAGGTAACTACAGGCCTGTTAGTTTGACATCTGTAGTATGTAAGGTCTTGGAAAAAAAATTGAAGGAGAAAGTAGTTAAGGACATTGAGGTCAATGGTAATTGGGACAAAATACAACAGCCCCATAGAATTATGACTTTGGCACCGTAGTCATAACTTATTTGCTCAGATAAGAATGTACCAAATCCAGTGAATTCGACCCTCAATCACTAAGTAGTAGTGTTCAGGCCAACAACTTAGATTGTTGAAGAGATCTTTTTACAGGGTTATCCAGATCTTCCTGTATGATATCCCGGTCCTTCTCTGGCAATACCTCCCAGCTTTGTGTCATCCGCAAACTTTATTAGCACATTCCCACTTTTTGTGCCAACGTCAGTAATAAAAAGATTAAATAAGACTGGTCCCAATACCGATCCCTGAGGAACTCCACTAGACTGGATTACTGAAGACCGTTTATCTATTAGATATTTATACGGCAATATTATCTACAGGAAACATGATATACCAGCTGCCGAGCCCCCCTAATTACTTCCAATTAAAATTTAGGGTATTGGCTGATCTGTATAAAGCATTACACAATTTGGGTCCTAGCTGCTTCAGACCACTTCGCTCTGTTTCAGATAACATGGCATTTGAAGTCACTGGGATGTGATCAGGCTAAAAATTCCTACATTTAATCATCTGCAGGCCAAACATTCTTAGTCAAGAGTCTTAAATGTAGTGTGGCTTTCCCAGGGGTCTGACAGAAACTTTGTGGAAATCTCTTAGATGGCTTTGTAAATCTCAGCCATAAGGCACAGCAGAAGATTCAGCTCTTTTGCAAAGGTTTGTTTTGAGGTGCATGGGAGATTGCTGACTTAAAGAGTTATTTTGTTAAATATAGTACATGTGCCTTGAGCTGTGACAGGGCACATTTTATAAATTTTAAAATTAAATGAAAAAGAAAATAGAAACTATACCAGATCCTTAGAGCATTTCCATCTGAAATGCGTGACTTGTCTCTCCTGTGAAGAATAGTATGGCAAGGTGTAACATCAGCTCCTAGAGACGAGAGTATAAAACTGCTTCTTACCATTAACTGAACATTTCTATTGCTGTTATTGATCCTGCTGTGAAAAACTAAATTATAAACTACTATTCCTTTTTGTTGTTTCTTCTATGCGACAAAGTTACCATGTGGTGAGGCAGAATGATCTGAAGAGCTGCTGCCGGAGAAAATTCCCAGGGGAGACCAGTGGGGTACAATTTCCTTCCATGTCCTATTTTTAATACCCCCCCCACTCCAATCTACAGTGGGGGAAGAGGGGAAGCTTGTCAAATGTCTCACTTTTTAAAGTCTTTCTTTTTAGTACCTGATGACTTGCTTCCTGATGTTGGTTTTGAAAGGCCCAGTCCTGTTGAGATACCAAGGTGATTAGCTACCATATCTCAAGATGATAGTTGAGCAAACAGACAGATAGAATTGCATATAAGTCATTACATGTACATTAGGAACAAAAGACAGAGTAGCCATCCATATTCAATGCTTAGTATAAGATGGGACCAATTTGGCATTTTAAACTTTTCTGAAGTACATAGTAGGGTAATAATCACATTAGTTGAAAAACTGAAAAATGCTAATGAAATTGGCCAGTGCAGCTCCCTGCCAGTACAAGACTGTTCTCTAATAACATTCTCCATACATTTTTGGATGCCTCTACTTAGTGCTGCAAGAATTTTAAACAGACTGAGGAAGAGATTAGGGTGCTAGTTTAAAAGTTCAACAATTTTTTTTGTTTTGTTTTTGGCTTTTTTGGAGGACAGGAACTCACTGTAAAATTTATTGACATTGAAAACAGACCTCTGTGCTGCTGAATTTTTGCTGACAAATCTGACATAGTTTGGAATTTTTAATCATGCTTGCATTGAACAATTTAAAATATAAATAATTTTTAAGTGAATGCTTCGTGTTTGAGAAAGGTGCCAAACTGACAACCTTAGAAACAGAATTCTTATGTTTATCTACTGAACAGATAAACATCCCTGTACCGTGTTTCAACCTTGACCTGGGTGGACCACAACTATGGTTGAGGATAAAGGAACCTTTATGGTTTCTATGCCCATTTAGTCCTTGGCTCTTATGCTGAAACTGTCAATAAAGGGCACTATTATGAGAGCATAGCAACTTTTGGCATTTGGGCACCTAGAGTATGGACTGAAAACACTAAATCATTTCACAGAATATCTGTCAGATGACAATTTTAACCATTCTGTGCTGGATCTGAACCAGGGACCCATAGGTAAAAGTCTTTAGATGTGTCCTTTAGAGATCAGGAGGCAATTTTTCATGGAATGTGTTTGTCCAGCTATACTGAAAGAAGGACAGGAGACACTTGATATGGATTTAATCAGGCTGCAACTTTATTATTAGATATCTAGGATTACCTGGCAGATAAAAGTGTACAGTGCAGGTAACCTCCTGTTTATTCTGTAATTACCTGGGGAGGGGGCTTCCACCAGCTCCCCCTCTTTTTCCATCCAGATCCCTCCAGCAAATCCATTGCCGGGACCTTACCATCCATCCCCCCTCATAGGAGGGGTAAGGTGGGCTATAAGAAAGGGGCTTTGGCTCCCTGCCATTCCAACCATAGGGGCCCCAAACCTCATGACGGTCTGTTCCTTTAACCAGCACCTGCTTTTAAAGTCCTTTACCAGGCCATTTATCTGATCACTGGATGCCGTCCCTATAGAGTACCTGCACTGGACATCCGCCACAATGAGGCACCAGCAATTAGCTTGGTTGCCTCCCCGACACCTAGTTGGGGTCCCAGACATCTTCCACTGACATTTTGTATAGCAGCCCCAAAACATGTTACCCCCCAAGTTTGATCGGTGAACCCCTCTTCCCCCCAGTGAACTCAGTTGCCCTTTGCACTACGCAAGGATTGTAAAGGACTCCCACAACTGGGTTGTCAATGCCATGTACTGCAACACCCGTCCCTTCCTGATGGGCCATATAGGTGACCAGCCTCCCAGATCCTCATATGCCACAGCTCCATAGCACCAGCAGCATCTACTTGAGTTAGTTCCTAGCTCCTGGTGCAGGCCCCCAGACTCTTTTGAACTGCAAACGAGACAGGGTATCTGCTATGCCATCATCCAACTGCTGATACATACTTGGAAGGAAGAGAGATGTTAAGGGTCAAACACTGTGACACAAATTCGCTCACTAACTTCATAACCCTACATGAGGTGGAAATTTGGCCTGCCATGTGCTCATACCAAAAACACATACTTTTATTGGAAGAGAGTTGTAATATGCCTGCCCTTGTGTTCACTCAATACTCAGGTAAGCTAATATAGTGGAAGGGCCCTCTGTCTCGTCTTCTGCATGGTGTACCCCCAAATGTTTTTCCAGGCCACCTGGTTTATTGTAGTGTGAATGGAGCCACCTCGTGGGTATGAAAGGTGATGTATTACTCAATATTCCCTTGGAGTGCTGTTGGGGACCAAACCCTGGAGGGGAAACTCTTAGGTTCCCTATAGGCAATTGACGTTTTTTTGTGGACCTTACATGGGAGCTACTCCCTAAAAAGGGGAACCAAAATCCCACTGTTAACACCCCCTCCTCCCACAATATGCCACATATGCTTTATTAGGATAATACCATAGGAAACCCTGAACACCTTAAGCTTAACTGGCAATCGTGCCCATGCCCATTGGACCACCCCCAGCTGCCCCCCCTACCCTGCCTGTGTTCTGCACCTCATGACTTGCTTCAGCTGAGTCAAACCTGCGGTTGGTACTCCACCCGCCCCCAATCCTGTTTTCCCCTTGTGACCATCCCCTACCGCTCCAGCAAGGATGGGCCAAATGGGTCCCAAAGCATATCTTGTACACGTGTGTGAATCTACAGGGGCTGCAAAACCAACCATTGTTATTAAATGCCTAGCAAATATTCTTGTGTGACTCATGCCCCTCCTAAACTTGCAGGGAAAGGAACAGGCCACTATCTGTATGAACTCCTGGTCCCCGTGGAGTCATCCACTCTAACCACAGTGTGTGATGTGGTATGTCCCACCGGATCCCAGTTTGTGTTGCTGCCCTTAATTGAAATGGCTCATCATAATTAAACCAGAACATGACCCCAAACGTATTGTATGCCCACCTGATTATATCCATAAACTTAAGCAGCCTCCCAATTTTCTCATATTCTAGGCACCCATGGGACAACTCCTTATTCTGTGTGCTCTGCCCATGGTTACTTTCTGTCAACACTTCCCTGTGCAAGAGGGATAATATGTCCATTTATTCCCCTCTCAGGATTTTATCCTTAGTTGTACTGAGCAGGTAAATTTCCACTGGGTCACCCACCTCAGCATAACCGTACTCGGGACTGACTGACTGACAGGGCCTCCTCGGTGCTATGTTCCCCCTCAGCCCCTCAGGAAGCTCAACTCTATTCCAGAAGGTTATCTGTCTAATGACCATTGAGTTGACATGTGACCAGGGGTTTCAACCACACCACTGTCTCCCCACCTGTGTGGGGGGTCTCCTGACTCTCAAGCTCGAGCCCATGCTGGGCCTTCCCTGGAACCCAGGCCAGACCCATCACTCACAGATGCCTGAAGTTGTCGCAGCAACGACAGATTACCGCAACACTGTTAGTGTCCTCAACAGGGGTGCACCCTCCAGATGGGTCTGATATGGATTCCAGGACTGCCATTCCCGGCTATTTGTTACCCTGCAAGGCTCACTCCAATCCCCTTAAAATACCCTCTGAGATGGACAATTTGAGCCCAGATGCTGCACCTCCCTCAGGCCTGTGCAACCACCACACACACACACACACACACACACACACACACACACACACACACACACACACAGTGCCACCTGTCCCCACAACCTCTGTTGCAAAGCACAGTCAGCTCTGGAATCAGCCTCACCTCCATCTCCTGGGTTCAGTGTAGAAGAACATTGTGGTTTTGGGCTCCCCAGTACACTTTGGAAGCCCCACAGTGCTGTGGAAACATCCTTAGAAACTTCCTGTCGCCTTGGTTGCAATTTGATACCATCAGTATCATGGCCATATTTTATTTCTGATCAGAAAAAAAAATGATTAGTTCACCTCAGTGCTTTATCAATACAAAACAAACAAATAAATAAATAAATAAAAGCACTGGGATACTCACTTATTTTCAGGAAGACATTCAGCCCCTAAGTTTTCCCCTTGTTAAGGCCTCAATCAATTTCCCCCCTTCCTTTTAGCTCCCTGATTTTTGCCTGGAAAATACAATAAAATACAGAAACATTAATAATTAATTATTCATGTGTCTTGTATTGCTTTTGATTTCCTCTTTATAGGTTCAGTTAGAGCTTAGCCAGGCACCGTGAACAATATGCAGTGCATTGTTGCACTGAAAGTCACCATCTGCCTCTCCGTTTCCTCTTTTGCAGGGGAAGAATCCTGGATCAGGTGAAACACACTTCTCCTGACATGCAGGCATAATTATGCCAGCTGGCACAAAGGGAGGGATGAGGGTGTGTGGTGCCAAGACTCCACTGATTCCCCATCCCATCTCCTGCCCACTGGCAGGATGTAAGGGAATGCAGCAGCTCTGTGAAGCCCACTCGCTCTACATGCTAATAATGTGGATAGCAGGTGCAATAGACAAGGGAGTGCCTTATATCCCCTTTTTCCCCTTATACAGCTGCTCAGGCTGGGGCATAATCAGGCCCCAAATATCTTTGTCTTTTCTCTAAAAGTATGTCTAGACTGCACACCACTGGTGGAGGTGTATAGGGTACATGTAGCTACAGTGAAAAGCAAGTTGCTCTGCAGCGTGTAGCTACATGTTAGTGAATGGCAGGGAGGAGGCGACAGAGAACAGCTTGGCAGTGGGGAGCTCCAGGGCCAGATTAACCTTTTGTGGGCCCTGGCGCCAAACATATTTGTGGGCCCCCATGTAGCTGTTGTGGGCTCCGAGTGTGGGCCTGGTGTGGCAGTGCCATTGGTGCCATAGTATACCCGGTACTGAATCTCAGAGATATTTTTCATTTTGATTTTGAACACACATTCATTTTGATCATCACATATGCATGACTATATGCATTGCCATATACAGCTCCCTCAGCCCCCAGGTTTTCTCATTAAGTTGTACACCCATGTGGGTTTACCAGTGTCCACAGTGAGCAGTAATTTCACAGTGATCAGGGAAAACTCCCCACAGATTTATCTCCTTCCTCATTCAGACCTTCTATAGCCATGTCTCCAGTACCACCCTATGTCACCAGTCACTGTATGTGGTTCTGGTCTCAGCTCAATAAAGTTTCACAGCTGGCAGATACCTGATCAGTTCTGACAAATCCCTCCCTCAGCACCCATCCTGCCATTTGAGCAAGCCACTTGCAAACACCATTGCCCCAAAGTGAGGACTTAGCCCCAGGGAACATGAAGTCACCAGCCTTTCTCCCTCTGCTTCCATCTACATGATAGTCTACTACTTGGTCACCACCACCTCTCCCCATGCCTGTTTCCCTTCTATCTTGGACGTGCTCCTCCCTAGCCAGCTAGCAGCCTCCCCCTGCAAGCCTCCCTAGCAGCCTCCCCCTGCAAGCCTGATCTGCTTCCTCTTTCCCTGCTCCCCTTGACATTCCTTTCCTACACGTGACCTCTGTTCCTTGAGGTTAACTCGTTTCTTTATCCACTTCTAGCTTAATGGCCCCCAATAGTCACAGAGCCACCTACGGCTTCTCTGCCTACAGCCATGGGGCCAATTGCCAGAGGCCAGCCTTAGACAGCTGCAGCTGCTAGCAAGGGAGGGGTGGCAATTCCAAGGCTGAGCATGCTTGAACCTTGCAAAGGCAGCACTAGGGGTTCTAAATCCTCAGCGCTGGCCTAGGCAACTGCAGATGCTGCAGTTAGGCGCTTCCCTCCTCTAGGCCATGGCTTTAAGTACCTGAGATGCCCATCACCTGCAGCAGAGGTCACCAATTCCCACGCACCCCTCAGCTAGCACATAGTCGTGCAGAAAGTGCAGCCTGAATGATTTTGGAGGCTGGGCTGCCAGGAGGTTCCCATACCTGAGCAGCAGTTCTGCAACAAGCTCACATGGCCCCCACTCCGCTGTGGGACCAGGACCCTATGAAGACAGTGGAGTTACCGTGTGTATAACCAGTTCTGTCCAAAGCCTGTTGAAGTAAGTGGAAGTCTTTTCATTGTCTTTAATGGGCTGCGTATAGAAGAAAAGGACCCCATTCTAGACTCTAGGAGCAAAGTGCAGTCTATGCTGCACTGGTTTACTGTTATAACAGGAAGCTCTCACATTACCTAGTGAATAAGCAACACCTCCTACAGTACCTAACTTTTTCTGAGAGGGCCTCCTGCCCAGTTACTAAATGTAAACCTTTCTAGCTTACAAGGGCTGAAAATATCAGGTGGTATGGTTACAAAAGCAAGGCACTTCTGAATTCAGCAGGAATTTTGGATGTGCCTGCTGTGCACTAGCTGTGCATGTGGACCCTGCACTAGCAGTTCTGCAGTGTGCTTTAATCTACTCTCATTTCAATGCAGAGTAGATAACACATCAGCAAGGTCCACATGGACAGGTATCGTGTGGTGGGCTAATATAAGATAGATTCATACCCCAGCTTGTCAAAACTAAATGTTCCTGTAGACAAGCTCTTGAACTAGGTTTTCCCTATTTATAGTGAAAAAAATCATAAGTTTATTATCAAAAGTTAAGATTTAAGAGATAGCATGAAATGATAATTCTGGAAACAGAAATAGTTACATATAAAACAAAAATTACAACACACTTCTTAGAGTCTACACTTAACCTTAACAGGCTAAACCAGTGGTGGGCAACCTGCGGCCCACGGGCCACATGCAGCCCATCAGGGTGATCTGATTGCGGGCCGTGAGATATTTTGCTGATGTTGACCATCTGCAGGCACGGCCCTCTGCAGCTCCCACTGGCCGTGTTCACCAGCATATCCCTGCAAGGATATTTCAAGCATTGGTTTACATTGTGACTAAATGCTTGTCTAATTTGCGTTTAAGTATACATAAAAAAGACCACCCATATACTTTCAGTGTGAATGACTTTTATTTTAGATTAAGCAAAACAGAAACCTTTACTGTGATGCCTATTAAAAATTGACAATGGTTAGGCAACTAACATATTGAGTCCTTTGTCTATCATAGAATCATAGAATATCAGGGTTGGAAGGGACCTCGGGAGGTCATCTAGTCCAACCCCCTGCTCAAAGCAGGACCAATTCCCAACTAAATCATCCCAGCCAGGGCTTTGTCAAGCCTGACCTTAAAAACCTCTAAGGAAGGAGATTCCACCACCTCCCTAGGTAACCCATTCCAGTGCTTCATCACTCTCTGAGTGAAAAAGATTTTCCTAATATCCCAACCTAAACCTCCCCTACTCCAACTTGAGACCGTTACTCTTTGTTCTGTCATCAGGTACCACTGAGAAGAGTCTAGAGGAGGAGGAATGTGGCGTGCTTGGGGAAGAGGCAGGGCCAGTGTGGGGATTTGAGGAGGGATCCAATAGGGCAGTGAGGGGGTGGGGTTGGAGGCGGGGCCAGGGCGGGGATTTGGGGAGGGATCCAATGGGGGGGCGGAGTTGGGGCGGGGGGGGAGTTGGGGCGGGGGAGCATGAGCCCCCTCCGCCTGTCTGCCGGAGGGCAAAATATCAGGACAATTTGCATCCTGACCGAACATCGGTCGGGACACAGGACAAACAAGTGAATATTGGGACAGTCCTGATAAAATTGGGACGTTTGGTCACCCTACTCCATCTATACCAGAAAAGCGGCTCAGCCAGATAAGGAGGAGAAAGAAGAGGACAAGAGAAGGTGTGTTCCAGCAGGTCCTGCAAGCTTCATATTCTGATCACAGGGTTTGGAGGGTCATGCTCCAGGACAGAATGCAGAGGGATAGCGAGAACAGAAGAGCTGGACAGCAAAAGATGACAGTGCTGCTCAGGGAGCAAATGGACATGCTGGAGTCTCTGACTGATCTGTGCTCGCCTCCCCTTGCAGCCCATAGAGAACTGCATTTTGGGACCTCCTTACCCTCCGAATAAAAGTCTATTTATGGAAACTTAATTCATCTTTATTAACTCACAGCATATGGTAGCTGGGGCTGACATCATTCACAGATAATAGCAATAGGTGCGTTTGCAATGTTTTATTACCACACACATGGCAGTCATTACAAGGTTCATACCAAGGTGCAAAAAAACAATGCCAGACACAGCACACTATAACAATGCACATTACTATGGTTCATTGTTAAAATAGTCCTTCAAAGACTCCTTGAGCCGTATAGCTTCTCACTGAACTCTTCTTATAGCACTGGTATCTGGCAGCTCCAAATCAGCAAAAAGATCTCCATGCCCCATCCCTGCAGAAGCTTCCCCCACTTTGCTTCACAGAGATTATGAAAGGTTTCAGAGTAGCAGCCATGTTAGTCTGTATCCGCAAAAAGAACAGGAGTACTTGTGGCACCTTAGAGATGAACAAATTTATTTGAGCATAAGCTTTCATGGGCCACAGCCCGCTTCGTCAGACGCATAGAATGGGTCCACACATTGAATCTATTTCCCCTGTGTTAAGTATCCTCACAGCTTCTTGTCAAACTGTCTTAAATGGGCTATCTTGATTATCACTACAAAAGTTTTTTTTCTCCTGCTGACAACAGTTCATCTTAATTAATTAGCCTCTTAGAGTTGGTTGGGCAACTCCCACCTTTTCATGTTCTTGGTATGTATATATGTCTCCTCACTATATGTTCCATTCTATGTGTTTGATGAAGTGGGCTGTAGCCCACAAAAGCTTATGCTCAAATAAATTTGTTAGTCTCTAAGGTGCCACAAGTACTCCTGTTCTTTTAGGGATTATGAAGCGTACATCAGGCAGCTATGACCATGGGGATATTGTTTTCACTGAGGTCTAATCTCATGAGTAGACAGCACCGGAGGCTTTTCAAAGAGCCAAAGTCACTATGGCTGTCAAGCGATTAAAAAAATTAATTTTGATTAATCACGCAATTTGAAAAATAATCATAATTAATTGTGCTGTTAATAATAAAATACCATTTATTTAAATATTTTTGATGTTTTCTACATTTTTAAATATATTGATTTCAATTACAACACAGAATAAAAAGTGTACAGTGCTCACTTTATATTTGTTTGATTACAAATATTTACACTGTAAAAAATTAAAGAAATTGTATTTTTCAATTCACCTAAGTCTTTATCATGACAAGTTGAAAGTACAAATTTAGAATTATGTACAAAAAATAACTGCATTCAAAAACAAAACAATGTAAAACATTAGAGCCTACAAGTCCACTCAGTCCTACTTCTTGTTCAGCCAATAGCTAAGACAAACAAGTTTGTTTACATTTGCCCACTTCTTGTTTACAGTGTCGTCTGAGAATGAGAACAAGTATTCACTTGGCACTGTTGTAGCCGGCGTCGCAAGATATTTACATGCTAGATGCACTAAAGATTCATATGACCTTTCATGCTTCAACCACCATTCCAGAGGACATGCATCCATGCTGATCACAAGTTCTGCTCAATAACGATCCAAAGCAGTGCATAGAATCATAGAATCATAGAATCTCAGGGTTGGAAGGGACCTCAGGAGGTCATCTAGTCCAATCCCCTGCTCAAAGCAGGACCAAACCCAACTAAATCATCCCAGCCAGGGCTTTGTCAAGCCTGACCTTAAAAACCTCTAAGGAAGGAGATTCCACCACCTCCCTAGGTAACCCATTCCAGTTCTTCATCACCCTACTAGTGAAAAAGTTTTTCCTAATATCCAACCTAAACCTCCCCCTCTGCAACTTGAGACCATTACTCCTTGTTCTGTCATCTTCTACCACTGAGAAAAGTCTAGATCCATCCTCTTTGGAACCCCCTTTCAGGTAGTTGAAAGCAGCTATCAAATCCCCCCTCATTCTTCTCTTCTGCAGACTAAACAATTCCAGTTCCCTTAGCCTCTTCTCATAAGTTATGTGCTCCAGCCCCCTAATCATTTTTGTTGCCCTCTGATGGATTCTTCCCAATTTTTCCACATCCTTCTTGTAGTGTGGGGCCCAAAACTGGACACAGTACTCCAGATGAGGCCTCACCAATGTCGAATAGAGGGGAATGATCACGTCCCTCAATCTGCTGGCAATGCCCCTACTTATACAGCCCAAAATGCCGTTAGCCTTCTTGGCAACAAGGGCACACTGTTGAATCAGATCCAGCTTCTTGTCCACTGTAACCCCTAGGTCCTTTTCTGCAGAACTGCTTCGTAGCCATTCAGTCTGTAACAGTGAATGGGATTCTTCCGTCCGAAGTGCAGGACTATGCACTTGTCCTTGTTGAACCTCATCAGATTTCTTTTGGCCCAGTCCTCTAATTTGTCTAGGTCCCTCTGTATCCTATCCCTACCCTCCAGCGTATCTACCACTCCTCCAAGTTTAGTGTCATTTGCAAACTTGCTCAGAGTGCAGTCCATGCCATCCTCCAGATCATTAATGAAGACCCTTGGGGCACTCCGCTTGAAACCGGCTGCCAACTAGACATGGAGCTACCCGTTGAGCCCGATGATCTAGCCAGCTTTCTATCCACCTTATAGTTCATTCATCCAGCCCATACTTCTTTAATTTGCCGGCAAGAATACTGTGGGAGACCGTATCAAAAGCTTTGCTAAAGTCAAGGAATAACACATCCACTGCTTTCCCCTCATCCGGAGACCCAGTTATCTCGTCATAGAAGGCAATTAGGTTAGTCAGGGATGACTTGCCTTTGGTGAATCCATGCTGACTGTTCCTGATCACTTTCCTCTTCTCTAAGTGCTTCAGAATTGATACCTTGAGGACCTGCTCCATGATTTTTCCAGGGACTGAGGTGAGGCTGACCAATATTTTCTAATTGTTTCCTTATGCTCCTTGTAAACGGGTCGGGACTCACCCCTGCGGCGCCTCCTGCTGGTGACTCTGGGAATTAGCCCTTTCCAGTGGAGCGCCCCCTCTTGGTGGTGTCCCGTCCATTGTTCTGTCCTCTGTCGTTGTCTTTGGACCCACGTTGCTGCGTGCTCGGCGGCGTCCTCTTCGAGGCCACTGCCCTTTGGCAGTGCCCCTTAGTCCATCTGCGCCCCCTTCTGGGGGTCGGTGATCAGCAGTCCCACACCCCAGTCACTATGTCCAACCGCCCTCTGAGTCCAATCCCTCTTGTCAGGGATCTGGCATAGCAATATGGCCGCTCCCTACGGCCAATGCCTGGGTGCACTGCAAGGAGTGAAGGGGGGGATCCAGGCCCGCCCTCTACTCTGGGTCCCAGCCCAGGGACCCTCTGGCGTCAGCCTCGCTGTCCTTCTCTCCCCTTCCGCTGTCTGTTTCCCTGGGCCGCTTCCCCTACGGCCCCTTGCACCCGCTAGGCCCTTCCCCTCAGGGCCTGCAGCCTGGCAGGCTACGGGTTCAAGCTCCCTAGCCTCCCCGAGCCTGGCCAGCACTGCACTGTCCGTGGTGCTAGTCTCCTCCCTTGGAGACTGACCTTCCCCTGTCAACGGCCTGGGACAGACTCCCTGCTCCTGCTCTGGGCAGGCTTTATATACCTCTGAGCCTGGCCCTGATTGGCTGTCTCTAAACTGGGCCCTGATTGGCTCACAATAAGCCCCTCGCTGATTGGCTCACAATAAGCCCTGTCTGTGCAGGCGCCCTGGCCTGCTGCAGCCCATTCTCACAGGGAGTGGGGCAGTCCGCCCCACTACACTCCTACATTTGTCTTTCTGTATTCCCCTGTTGTCTCTTGTCTTATACTTAGATTGAAAGTTCTTTTGGGGCAGGGACTGATTTTTTGTTTTGCATTTGAACAATGCCTAGATCAACGGGATCCTGCCCCATGAGTGGGGTATAAAGCACTACCACAATACACATACAGCTGGTTGGGAATTTGCTATCAGACTGATTTTCCTCAGGAAAATAAAAATAAAATATTTCATTTCAGGTTAGTGTGACCCAAATATCAATATTGTTTTTTGTTGCATTGACCTGAAACATTACATTTAAAAGCAGTTCAACATTAAATTGCAATGATAAGTTATTAATGGGATTATCTGACAGGGTTGTCTGTGATAGGTGAGGGCTGAAATTGAGGGCTCAGGAGTGCCTTTAAGATGTATATCTTAAATTCCTATTTACCTCTAATGGGACATTGTCCAAATCTGTAGTTTGGTCTCCTGTTCTCTCCTAATGGATCGGCTCCCTTGAGAACTACATCTCCCACAATGCAATGTGGATGCATTTCTGATTAAGCAGCATGGTGCATCATGGGAGTTGTTTGACTCTGGATGCATCTTGAGAGATGTACCCCAGCCAGTACTCCATGAAAAGTAATACACATTGGAAAACATAATCCCAACTATACATATAAAATGATGGGGTCTAAATTAGCTGTTACCACTCAAGAAAGAGATCTTGGAGTCATTGTGGATAGTTCTCTGAAAACATCCACTCAATGTGCAGCGGCAGTCAAAAAAGCTAACAGAATGTTGGGAATGATTAAGAAAGGGACAGATAATAATATATATTACCTCTATATAAATCTATGGTATGCCCACATCTTGACTGCGTGCAGATGTGGTCGCCCGATCTCAAAAATATATATATTGGAAATGGAAAAGGTTCAGAAAAGGGAAACAAACATGATTAGGGATATGGAATGGCTTCCGTATGAGGAGAGATTAATAAGACTGGGACTTGGAAAAAAGACTACTAAGTGGGGAAATGATTGAGGTCTATAAAATCATGACTGGTGTGGAGAAAGTAAATAAGGAAGTATTATTTACTCCTCATAACATAAGAACTAGGGGTCACCAAATGAAATTAATAGGCAGAAGGTTTAAAACAAACAAAAGGAAGTATTTCTTCACAGAACACAGTCAACCTGTGGAACTCTTTACCAGAGGATGTTGTGGAAGCCAAGACTATAACAGGTTTCAAAAAATAACAAGATAAATTTATGGAGGATAGGTCCATTCATGGCTATTTAGACAGGATGGGCAGGGATGGTGTCCCTAGGCTCTGTTTGCCAGAAGCTGGGAATGGATCAGTTGATGATTACCTGTTCTGTTCATTCCCTCTGGGGCACGTGGCACTGGCCACTGTCGGAAGATAAGCTACTGGGCTAGATGGACCTTTGTTGTGACCCAGTATGGCTGTTCTTATGTTCTTATATTCAATGAGCTATACAATAGGGATATGAAGGTTAATGTTGAACTGACTTGAAAGGAAGACTTTGGGGTAGGGCTGGGTGAATAATGGATTTTTCATTTTGCTGAAATATAGAAAACAGTTTCATTTTGGGTTAAATAAAAAAGTAGAAAAACATTTTGAGTCACATTAAAATGGAAAGTTTCAATCCAAACTTTTCAAGACATTTCAGTTTTTCTGGTTTGGTTGAAAGTATTCAAGAAACTTGACATGAATTCACTAATAGTTTATTCAACAAAAAATGTAGTTTCAGTGACTTGAAGCTATTAGCTGAAAAAAAATTATCCCAGCTGTAGTTTTGGATCAGTTCAACAAACAGAAATCATAGCAATGTGGAGCTTGAAGAGACTTCAAGAAATCATCAAATCCAATCCTTATCCCCCCCCCCCGCCCATGCTGAAGCAGGATGAAATAAATCTTGACTATCCTTGACAAGTGTTTGTCCAACCTGTTTTTAAAAACCTCCATTGTTGGGGATTCCACAACCTCTGTTGGTAGCCTATTCCAGAGGTTAATTAGATTAATTTTTTCTCATAGGTCAGGTTTTCTAAACATTTTATCATTTTTGTTGCTCTCCTCTGGACTCTCTCCGATTTGTCCACATCTTTTCTAAAGTGTGGCACCCAGAATTGGACACAGTACTCCAGCTGGGGCCTCACCAGTGCCAAGTAGAGTGGGACAGTTTCCTCCTGTGTCTTACGTACAACTCTCCTGTTCATATATCCAAGAATGATATTAGCTTTTTTCACAACTGCATCACATTGTTGAATCATATTCAATTTTTGATGCACTATAATCTCCAAATCCCTTTCAGGATTACTATTACCTAAACAGTTATTCTCTATTTTGTAGTGGCACGTTTTGATTTTTCCTTTTTAAGATATCTGTCTTTTTTGAATATCATCTTATTGATTTCATATGAATTATCCAAATTTTCAAGGTTGTTTTGAGTTCTAATCCTGTCCTCCAAAGTGCCTTGCAACCCTACCCAGTTTGTTGTCACCTGAAAATTTTATAAGCAAACTCTCCACTCCATTATCCAAGTCATTAATGGAAATATTGAATTATAACTGAACTCAGGACTGACCCTGGTGGGACCCCACTAGATATATCCTCCCAATTAGTCCAACCCCGTGCTCAAAGCAGGACTAACACCAACTAAATCATCCCAGCCAAGGCTTTGTCAAGCCAGGCCTTAAAAACCTCTAAGGATGGAGATTCCACACCTCCCTAGGGAACCCATTCCAGTGCTTCACCCTCCTAGTGAGATAGTGTTTCCTAATATCCAACCTAGATCTCCCCACTGCAACTTGAGACCATTGCTTCTTATTCTGTCATCTGCCACCACTGAGAACAGCTTAGCTCCATCCTCTTTGGAACCTCCCTTCAGGTAGTTGAAGGCTGCTATCAAATTCCCCCTCACTCTTCCTTCTGCAGACTAAATAACCCCAGTTCCCTCAGCGTTTCCTCGTAAGTCATGTGCACTAGCCCCTTGATCATTTTTGTTGTCCTCTGCTGGACTCTCTTCAATTTATCCACATCCCTTCTGTAGTGAGGGTCCCAAAACTGAATGCAATACTCCAGGTGTGGCCTCACCAGTGTTGAATAGAGGGGAATAATCACTTCCCTCAATCTGTTGGCAATGCTCCTACTAATATAGCCCAATATGCCATTGGCCTTCCTGGCAACGAGGGCACACTGCTGACTCATATCCAGTTTGTCATCCACTGTAATCGCCAGGTCCTTTTCTGAAGAACTTCTGCTTAGCCAATCGGTCCCCAGCCTGTAGCGGTGCATGGGATTCTTTCTTCCTAAGTGCAAGACTCTGCACTTGTCCTTGTTGAACCTCATCAGATTTCTTTTGTCCCAATCCTCCAATTTGTCTAGGTCACTCTGGACCCTATCCCTACCCTCCAGGATATCTACCTCTCCCCCCATCTTAGTGTCATCTGTGAACTTGCTGAGGGTGCAATTAATCCCATCATCCAGATTATTAATAAAGATGTTGAACAAAACCAGCCCCAGGACTGAAAAGTTTTGTTGTATTACTTTTCCAACAGACGTCTGGGTAGTTAAAATCCTCCATTAGTAGCAGGTCTTCTGTTTTGGATATTTCCATTATTTGTTCTATAAATGCCTCATCCTCCTCCTCTTCCTGATTTGGTGGTCTACAGTAGCCTTCTCCCATAATGTTATCCCTTATTTTCCCCTTTTATCTTTACTCAGAAAGTTTCAACTGCTCTTTCTTTCACCTCCTTCTGGACCTCAGAACAAGTGTCTATATTTTGATATATAATGTAACACCTTTTCCTTTTTTTTGTTCCCTGTCCTTCATGAACAAGCTATACCTCTGTGTGCCAATATTCCAGTCATGAGAGTTATCACACCAAGTCTCTGTGATTCCAATTAAGCAATAAATTAATGCATGTACTAATATTCCAGTTTTTCCTGTTTATTCCCCATACTCCTTGAATATGTGTATAGATATCTAAAGCAGATTCCGCCATTGATTTCCATCTTGTTGCTCCTGTAATGCTGTTGTTATTTTCCATGCCTCCCTCCCCAACAGGTAGCCTTCTGTTTTTATGCTTATCTGTGGGCTTTTGGCACCTGATCCCATTTAACCTAATTTAAAGCCTTCCTCACTAGGTTGGTAATTCGGTATGCGAAGATGCTCTTTCTGGTCTTTGTCAAATCCACACCCTCCCTCTCAGCAGTCCTCCTTCCCAAAATAGCATCCCATAGTTGAGGAAGCTGAAGCCCTGCTGTCAACACCATCCATGCAGCCATGGGTTCATTTCCAGGAAGTGTGTATTTCCAGAATGCTGAAATAATTCATTTTTGATCAAAAAGGTTGAAACAAAACATTTTAACATTTTCAAAACAAAAAAAATGGAATATTTCACTCAGAAAAACTTTGGATATTTCAACTTTTTGTTCTGATTTTTGAGGAGAACAAATATTGAAATATTTAAATTTTCCATTGGACAGAAATGCTGATACACATACATACATTTTAAGTCTCCCTGAGAAAGCACAATGTCTGTCTCTTCTATAATATACTGCTTCAACGCTGATTCACAAAATGGCACCTTTACCCCTATTGATAGGCAGACTGCTTATATATCTAAGAGTGCTAAACAGAGAGAAAAAAGTCATGATGGTAAGCAGTGATGAGCTGCCAAAATCTTAACAACCAGTTCCCTACCAGGTCTTTGACGGCACTTTGGCAGTGGGCCCTTCACTTGCTCCGGGTCTTCGGCGGCACTTCTCACAGCCCCACTCCCTTACCAAAGTGGCAGGAGCTGCAGAGCTGCCCAGGAGCGGTCCAGAGCACTGGCGCCGGCAGCACAGCACACTGAGGCTCTGCGAGAGGGAGGAAGGTGTGGGTGGGGCCGGGGGAGCCTCCCCAGCCGGACGCTCAGGTGGGCTGGCAGGATGGTCCCACGGGCCAGATGTGGCCATAGGGCCGGAGTTTCCCAACCCCTTTAACAACCGGCTTGTAAATTTAACAACTGGTTTGCACGAACTGGTGTGAACCAGCTTCAGCTCACCACTGTTGGTAAGGTAACTATTCCCAAGAGGTGTTGTTTGCTAATCAGATTGGCTTCTCTCTTCTCCTTGCATGGGTTGTGTCTTGGGTTCTTTATTTTGGCCCATGGTGCCTCCATCAAAGGTGACTACTCTCTGGGACACACGAGGTGCTGTCTCTTGGGAAAATAACTAATACTACTCCTTTATTTAAAAGAAATACGCCCCAGTACACTAACACCACAGTACATAAATAGAAACCCCAACCAATGAAATGCAACACTCAAATAATATTAAAACAAAGGGGACACCATTAGAGATCAGAAACAAAGGCTTTAAGAAAAGGAAAGGATTAAGATTAACTTGTTAACTAGATTAACTAAAAAACTAAAACATTTATGTTCAGATTAACTAAAATACTAAAACATCAGCAACATAACAAATTCCCCATCTCCCAGCATTCACCTTTGTACACAAACTTCCATCTTCTTCCCTAGCCTGTTCCAGGAAGATGGGATGCTGAGGATAAGTCCTGTGATGAGTGCTGCAATGATATTGATTGTCTTAAACAAAAAGAAAGGGGTTCCCTTATGGTATCTTCACCCCTGAATGTGGGCAGGGTCCTCTCCTGGTTCTCTGGTTTGAAGTCCTGTGTGGGTCTTGGCTGGCTCTAGGTAGCCAGGATCAGATTGGTTCTCTGGCTTCCTGATCACTGGTCTCCACATGCCTGGCGCTCCCTGATCACATACTAAACTCCACAATAGTTCAAAGTCTCCCTTTGTATGGGGAATGGGAGTTGCTGCTCCTCTCCCAGCTCCAAACTCAGACCAAAATTATTCCCTCTGTCTCTGGGTCAGGCTGTCCCCTCCCACTGAAGGATTGAGTAGTCCTGGCTCCTTGTTGGCTCAGAAAACTGTCTATATAAATCACTCCATCTGAAACTCCCCATTGGCTCTTGCAGATGTTTCCATTCTATTCTGTCCCTGGACTCTAAGCAGCTTGGGAAATGGTGTCTGGAGGCGCTGGAGCCATTGTTGCTGTAGTCCAGCAGGTAGGGATACTAGAGGCTCAGTTCAATATTCCAGGAGCTAGCAAACTCCAAAGGGGTTTATAAGTAATAAAGCAACATATAAAAAAATAATAAAAAAAAAGTTCTATCCAAGAACTAAAGGGTCTGGAATATTCCTTTTGTAATTTTTGTTTTCAGTATGCATAATTCAAAACCAGAGGAATTGTGTTAGGAAATTTTAGGGTGAAAAAACATTTTCTCAAGGTGAACCTGCATACCAAATTCCAGCCAAATTGATTTTTTGTTTTCATACTATTTTTAAATCCTTAAACTACTATAAGAAATGCAGATCTGGTCTCCATAGGCAGAATATTATGTAAATTTTATGGTGGATACAAAATTCTAATTTGTTAGCTAGCACAGTACGTATTTATAGCAAAAGCTTGTTATGATTATACATCTGCAAAACTTATTTTATATAAATTTCAAATATGCTTTTTACTGGCTTGTATCCTTTGTATTCTGTGTGGTTTTAAAAAAATTTTTTTTTTTTTGCATAGTACTAGGAATCCTGACAACGGTATTGGTCCATTACTAGATGGAAATGGTAGAACTACCAGTCATAATGCAGAAAAAGCAGAAGATTTCAATAAATATTGGTGTTCTGTATCTAGAAAAAAAAGATGATGTTATCATATCGTATGATAACTCTTTTCATTCCACTAGGATCATGGAAGGCTGTTAAACAGGATATACTAAAGTCAGAATTTTAAAATCAGCGTGTCCAGTTAACTTGTATTCAAGAATTTTAAAAGAGCGAGTTGAGGAGATCTCTGGACCCTTAATGATGATTTCCATTAAGTCTTGGAACACTGGGAAATTTCAGAAGATTCAACAAAAGTTAGTGTTCCACCAAAATTTCAAAAGGATAAATAGGATGACCCAGATAGTTATAGGCCTTTCAGCCTGACATTGATCCCAGGCAAGATAATGGAGAAGCTGATACAGGCCTCAATTAATAAAAAATTAGAGGATGAAAATGTAATTAATGCCAGTCAAAATGGGTTTATGGAAAATATCACCTGTCAAACTAACTTGATATTTTTTAATGAGATTCCCAGTCTGGTTGATAAAGGTAATTGTGTTGATGTACTAGATTTCTGTAAGGCGTTTGACTTGGTACGGCACAGTATTTTGATTAAAATACTACAATGATATAAAACTGAAAACCTGATTGGTCTCAAAACTGTAATTGTAAATAGGGAATTATCATCAAATGGGTATGTTTCTAGTGGGATCCCAGAGGGAACAGTTCTTGGCACTACACTATTTAGCACTTTCTTCAGTGACATGGAAGAAAACATAACATTGTCACTGATAAAGGTTGCAGATGACATAAGGGTGAGTGGTAAATAATGAGGAGGACAGATCACTGATTCAGAGTGATCTGGATCATTCTTGGGGCACAAGAAACAGTGTGCATTTTAATATGGCTAAATGTAAATGTATGCATCTAGGAACCAAGAATGCAGGCCATACTTACACGATGGGGGACTCTATCCTAGGAGGCCATGTCTGACAAAGATTTGGGGGTCATTGGGGATAATCGGGTCAACATGAGCTCCCAGTGTGACATTGTGGCCAAAGTGTTAATGCAATTCTTGGATGCAAAAACAGAAGAATCTCAGGTAGGAGTAGACAGATTATTTCACCTCTGTATTAGCCATTGGTGTGACTGCTGCTGGAATACTGTGTCCAGTTCTGATGCCCACAGTTCAGGAAGGATGTTGATAAACTGGAGAGAATTCAGAAAAGAGCCACAAGAATTACTAAAGGATTAGAAAACATACTTCATAGTGAAAGACTCAAGGAGATCAATCTATTTAGTTTAACAAAGATAAGGTTAAAGGGTGACTTCATTATAATCCATAAATACCTGCATGGAGAACAGATATTTAATAATGGGCTCTTCGATCTAGCAGAGAAAGGTGTAACACAATCCAATGGCTGGAAGTTGAAACTGGACAAATTCAGATTGGAAATAAAGCATACATTTTTAAAGGTGAGCGTAATTAGCCATTGAATCAATTTATCAAGGGTTGTGGCTGATTCTTCAGCACTGATAATTTTTAAATCAACATTTGTTGTTTTTCTAAAAGTTATGCTCTAGAAATTATTTTGGGAAAGTTCTATGGCCTGTGTTATACAGATGGTCAGTCTAGATAATCACAATGGTCCCGTCTGGCCTTGGAGTCTAGGAATCTGTGAAACTGAGATTTTACAAACATTTTTATTTATACACAATTAAAAAAAACAAGCCTTACTATTGTAAAGAAAAAAGGTAATATTCAACAGCATTTAAAGGACTCATTTCTACATTTTTTATGATACAAAAGAAAAAGTAATATTTTATTATGCTAATGGTAACTATTTGAAAAACACAGCATATATAAAAAACAGCTATAAATTAAACCATTTCTGTGAAAAAAATGAAGTTTTCTACCTAGTGAGTTATTTATTAAATCCCTTTTTCCATTAGAGCACCTGGATCTATAACTTCATGTGATAAAATAAGTGTTATTCATATATGAGTGAACATAGTGTTTTGGTCCTTCTTGTGGGACTTACTACTGTTACTAGGGGACTCTGTTCTTTTACTGGAAGCAGTTAAGAAAATCTCAGCAGGCCTTGGTACAATTATTGTGGTCTCCAGTTTCCATCTACTGCACTTCCAGCTTTGCTGTTCCTAGCCAGTGGGAATTTAGCAAACTACTTGGAAGGAGATCTGGTCACTCAGGCATCAAAATCTACCTTCTTCTCACATACTAGATGGTACCGATGCAGCCTGAAAGCTGCACTGTGCCTTTTCACACAGTGTTCTCATCAGGGATAGAAGTCCCAGGGTTGTGAGATAGTGTCCAAAAATAAACACCTTTCAGTACTTTCTTTGTAAGGGGCTTGTTCTCATTCTTCTCTTTGTCTCGCTACTAGAAATTGAGTAGGGTATTTCCTGCCTTGATCCACACTTGCTCTGTGTGGATTAGAACAAGTATTAATCATAATGAATGCACTACATTTATCAGCTTTCCCCTAGCTCCCATGAGCAGTCATAGAGATTGAATCATCAATACAATTTTCTACTAGTGGATCAAACCAAGAGTTGTCTGTGACAGAAATATTTGAAAGCATGATTAAATAAAGTAGTCTGAGCAGGAACATATTGAAAAATAAGCACTATATGACTTCAGTTTACTGTCATCAGCAATTTATTTTAATTATTTTTCTTTAATTACAGTGTTCCATTTTTACATAAGACTTTAGGAACAAAGGAAGCACTGTCTCTATAAGGTGCATGTTATAATAGACACATTTAAATTAGGCTTCAATGGAATTCTATGGTATATCCAGCAATTTTATGGCTGCTGTGACCACAGACCCTTCTCTGTTATTGTTAATGATTTTTTCCCCTTAATATGTGGTCACTTATGTTCTGTGTTGATCTTTACCATTCTACTCTAAAGTGTATTAGACACTTCAAATACTATAATTCATTCTTCTTTTCATTGTTATCATAAAATATAATAAACAACCCAGGATATTTTAGGAAATGCCTATTTTGTATTATACAATATCTAAAACAATAGAGTTTAGAACAAATCAAAAAGCACATTTTAAACCCAAACAATGTTATAAATGAGCCAGTAGTTCCAATTTAAAAAAAAAAAAGAAACAGGAAATCAAGTTATCTAGCAATCATATTTATACACAGTAGGTAACCCTGGGTCACAGGCAGGACTAATAAAAAAAAGAGTGACAACCTATTTCTTTTAATGACAAGCTGACATATTTATTTTTATTATTCCACAAAACTATTCACCAGACTCATTTGTCACTCTAAAGTCTCGTTCTCTGTCCCTGCAGACAGAGAAGGTTTATAGAGAGCCAAGTTACCTGAGTGAAAATTAACCTTTAAACAATCAAAAAAGATATTTGAAGGGTTGAAGCTTTACTAAATTGAAACATAATATAAGATTTTACTAATGCAAACTAAGTTTATATTGTCAATTTTTGCAAAGCTAAATTGCAGTTGCACAAAGTAATTTCTGCTTTAAAAATGGACTGTATATTATGTCAAAGTTGGATTTTCCAGTTCCTATAGATGCTAACAAATCCTCTTACCTATATAATACCTTTATGCATAAAACTTCCAATAACTGTTAAAGTATTAAATCAAACTGTTTCTTTGGGGACCATAAGCTTCTTATGATATTTAAAAACTACAATAATAATTCTTAGCTGCAAACAGGGTTACCACAAAATTGACTTATTTTTTCTGTATTTGGAGTGGAATTTTCCCTGATAACCGTATTTCCTACCCCTAAAATGAAAATTCATTTATGTTCAGGGATACATTTGCCCTGCTTTTGCCAAACACATATTTTCACTGCTTGTCAAACATACTTATGGCACCAATACAAGTAGATAATTGAAATAAAATAAAATGACACAGTTTAATTGTTTATAATTTAAAAGTAGGTAAATGCTTTTGTTTGTTTTTGGAATGTGGGGTGGTTTTTGTCTGTTTGTTTGTTTTGTATCTAGAATAACTGACAGACCTTCACTTCCAATCTTAAACCTGCAGACTGTACATATGAAAACTTTCATTGACTTTTTGTATAAGATTAGGCACCCTTTGTATAGATCAGCTAATAGAAAGGCACAGTTCTTAAGTCACCCAAGCTAATGGAGTCATATTGGGGAAATATTTGGCCCATTATGTTTATTTGAACATTCTGTTATTTTTCCTATATAAGAGCCTGCTATGGAATTCTCTGAGCACTTAAAACCCACTTTAAAGTTAATGGAAGTTTGGAGTATGGCAAAAAATTCAGAACTGGTACCCAGAGAAGAAAATCTCAGGATAAATATTGCAGTGTAGGATGATGCTTGTGTATATGTATTTGGGTTTTGTCCAGATATAACAACAGTTTGTTTGGTCACGAAGAATGTAATAACAGGAAGTGGCAGCTGCATATATAATCTAATTATTATAACATAATTCTTTGATGATAAATTTAGGAATTTCAGCCTAATAATGTCAACAGTTAAAACAATTCAATTTATATACTATAAAAAAATCAGTTGCAGTGAAAAGAAACAGGAAAAGTATTTTTAAATGCTCCAAATCTCATGGGTTATGTTGTACAATGAAATTAATACATGAATCACTCAGCAAATAGATATTTCAATTTCACAGAAGCGCTGTTTCCTATGAAGAAGTGTCCAATCAACTGAACATTTCAAAGAAGAGTCTTGGGAATTTAAGACTCTCAGCATTTTATTTGAACTTTTATGAAACTATGTAAGCCAAATGCAAAAACAAAAGAAAAAGTAACTAACATTTTTTTATATCAACTTCCATTTTGTTAAGTGCTTGGGAACACACAGATTGCTTATATGGAAACACCATCATTTGCCTGTGAAATATGCTATTTTTGAATGTCAATTAATATAAAGATATTATCATTTTTCCTGACTCAGTTCTAATCTTATGAAAATCTTTACTTTTTTCTTTCAACATCACACTATTTCAGGTACCCAGCTCTACTGCTAATCCCACGTACAGTGTTGCATGATTCATGAAAATAGTAGGAAAAAAACATTGTTGAGATAGTTACCTTTTTCCAGTCAATTCATGAATGAATAATGTTAGAATTAACTTGAAAAATATTGCAGTATTTATAATTTCCCTAGATTTGGTTCTTAACTGAGGTGTTAAAGTCTTTTAAATTTTTTAATTCATTACCCTGAACTATGAAGAGTCTATAGATTATAATAGACTCTTTCACAATTCTAATTATTTTTATTGCATGATTAATATTTTTGAAAAATATTACTTAAAACTAGCATAGTAATTTAAAAAAAATGCATTAATAATGTTAGTGAGAGCCATGCATTGTTTAAATTGTATTCATTTGTCTGGTTAATGTTTGTAATTGTATTGATAAACTGAAAAAATATTGCTGTTTATCCTTTATTACTAGGAGTTCAAGCACTGGGAATAAAACATACAGGCTGAAATCTTTTGCCATCGACTTCAACAGGGCCATGATTTCTCCCATAGTAACTTATCCATGTTCAATGATTGTTTTTTTCTTGTTTAAACAAGCTGATTATTTACATTGCTAAAGACTATTGATTAATATTTTATGATTCATAATACAATTGTCTGTATCTTAGTGAACTAACCAGTAAGGTTAGTATTTCCTGAGAAAGAGTATTTTCAGAATAAGCAAACTGTCTAAATCTCATTCAAAATAGGCTGTTGGAATGGTGTTGAATGCAAAGGGGATCCATACCAAAATTACATGTTTTAATGTCATAATGAGAAAAAAAATCTGTTTAATAATAAAAACCTAGTTTATAGCTTTTCTGAGAATTCAAGGACAGTTTAAAATAAACCAAAATGTGCACACCTGGGAACTGACCCCCAGAGCAATTTTTTTTGTTGCACGTATGTGATCATTGTAATTTTTGGTTGTTTTGACCAGATATCCCAGATCCTACCATGAGTCCTGTCTAATGAGCAAGTCACTTATATCTGTACTGTTTGAGAGTACAGACATACAATCCAGTTTCTTCTTGTGTAAGTGGAGAAGCCACATAATATGCACACTGTACAAATTTGCACAGTAACATTCCCTTTCACCATTATTTGAGGGATTTGTTTTATATAATAATCTGTCTTCTTCCCCCAGCAGATAGAGGACACCTTCTGAAAATATGGCTCTTCCTTTCCATTGTTAAACCTCATACTGGGGGGGAAACATCAGATAACAGTTCCCTAAGATCCACCAGAATGATCACTGAGAGGGCATTTCCATACCAAATTCATGGTTCCAGGTTGGGTTTCAGCCTAAATCAATTGTGAAAGTGATGTGTGAGGGGGAAGGAAAAAAGTCTTCACTGTCCATAATCTTGAGTCTCCTGGCACAATATTGATCTGGGGGAGTGGAATTGTTGGGGACTCTGGGATGCTGCACTGAATGGAATATTGATTGCATGGCAATGTTCAGAAAGGCCCCTTACTGAGACACTTCAGGCATATCAATGCATGTACAATGCACTAATACTACATGAGAGATCAGAACTACCCACTCGTTCTCGGTCTTTGCATTGAGAAAGTATCTAGCTGTTCAACTGTGGTGATGATGTATATGGATGCCTTATACAGTGTGGAGTGTCCTGGGCAGTGAGTACAGTGGCCTGCTTGGGCTGCACTTATATTCCCTTTCTGCCTGTCAGGCATTGTGTAATCTTCTATTATGCTTAGTGGCACAGTTATCTCCATTTATTTGGTATCTAGCTACTTACTATGGCCTGTGATTTCATTCACTATTTCTAGAATCTGCCCTCAAGCTGCTGCTTATGTGTTGCAGAGGAGTTCAAAGGTGGGGGACTGTGACGGGGTGCACTTGCTCCGTACTGGTACTGTGAGGGTTAAAGTCTCTCTCTGAGCCGAGGAGGCCATACCCCTATAGCGCTGCTGGGCATGCTCCAGCTGGAGACTAGGTATAAAAGCTCATTTGGGGCTGGCTGCCAGAGAGGAAGAACCTTGGGCAGAGGCTCCAGCTGAACAGCCATCCCAGCCCTTGCCTGCGGGAGCTGGAGATTCTGAGAGTCAGACTAGAAGTCTGTGGCCAGCAGAGTCCCAGATAATCATCCATGCTAAGGAGCCCAGAGACCCCAATACCCCATGGACTGCAGCTTCGGGAAACATGGTAGGAAGTGATCCAGGGAGGGTGAGCGAGTGGTATCTCCCACCCGAATGAGGTCAGCATGTTTCAGTGGGATTCCCTGATGACCCAGTGGCCAACCACTCCGCCGCTGTTGAGGCCCTGGGTAAGAGCCCAGTGGAGCTGGGTTGGCCTGGGGCCGCCTACTCAGGCCACTGCCCCCACCTGGTGGCAGCCCCCCAGGCACTGGCTGCCAGGCTGCACTGCCCCATGTCTGGAGGCCGTGATATTGACTCTGGCTGCTAGGCCAAGCTGCCCTGTGTCTGGAGGCTGTGATATTGACTCTGGCCACTAGGCCATGCTGCCCTAGACACAAGGTCCTAAAATAGCAGCTAGAGAGACAGCCAGCAACAACAGGCGGCCCAGCAGCAGCAATATCAGTCACAATTACTATAACAATTAGCGGTCCAGCAACAACAGCAATTGGCCCAGCAGCAAGAACAACAGCAGCAAGTGCTGCAGGAGATGTCAGCCTTGCACCAGGCCCAGCAAGAATGACTGATACAACGAATAGCGACTCTATTGCAGCCCACTCCCCTGCCAGACCCCCATGTCAGTGGGGCTGGGAGCAATCTAACAGGACTCCCTATCCGATTGACTAAGATGGGGCCTGACTATGACCCAGAGGCCTTTCTAGTAACATTTGAGAGGGCTGCCACCACTGCGAGGTGGCAGGGGGAGCATTGGGCCACCTTGCTGGCTCTGTATTTGACTGACTCAGCACAGGCAGCTTACTGCATTCTGGACCTCCAGGATGCGTTGGAATATCGAAGGTCAAGGCGGCCATCCTTGACCAGACGGATGTTAACCCTGAGACTTACTGGCAATGATTTCGGCAGGAGCGCTACCTCCCAGGGGCTAGGCCAAGGGCTGTGGCCCAAAACCTCTGGGATTACTGCTGGCGCTGGCTGGAGCCGGGGAGAAGCTGACAGGAGCCCAGATGGCAGAGACAGTGGTGCTGGAGCAGTTTATGCAGATTCTCCCCACCGGAGGAAAAGAATTGGTGAAGCGACACCTCCTGGCCTCTCTTACAGAAGTGGTCTCCTTGATGGAGGCCTCCTGGCAGCTGAGGGGTCAGAGGCACAAGGCCGAAGGACTGAGAATCCTGGGGCCCCAGGGCAACAGCTAGAACATGTCTTCCGTCTGCATGAGCCAGGGAAATTGAACTATCAGCCTGGCATGGGAGCGGCCATATTGACTTTTTTGATTAGTTCTCATCACCACAAGGCAAAGGCTGGTCATAAGCATGCGACCATGGGTAAGTAATTACCCCGCCCTACCCCAAGAGGGGATGGGGCACACTTGCCCCATGATAGGGACCTAGCAACATATCATCATGTGGGGAATGGCACTGATGTTGACATCTCTTCCCCACGTTTGCCTATCATCCCCATTATCATCACTGGACTTACCTCATGTCCTGGACCTTTTCCTGGTGCTTCCTGTCTCCTGACTCTATTCTAGAAGCTGCTTGTGTGGCACCTCCCTCTTCTTGTTGAGTATCTTTGCATGTGCAAGACCCTATTGACCCTGGCAATGAATTATTTGCATAATATACAAAAGGATGTTGAGAGTGAACCTGCACTGATCTGTGCTCAAAAGGCAACTGCACATCTGATTTTTGAAAAGCTATTATATTTTGTCCACTTCATCTTTTACTCAGCCAAAGGCTGGGCTATGCAGCAGGCAGCCTAGTAAGAGCCCATAGGTGAGTAGTGTGCTTGTCAGACTTGGAATTTGGAATGAATCTTACATCACAATTTAACATTGCTGAAAAAAACATTTCATTGCTCAAATATTTTAGACACCAAACACTTCCAAATAGTGTCTGGCTTCTCTTTTAGTTGATGTATCCCTTCTATATCTATAACATGTCCCATTTAAGCAACTAAATTTTGGAAGAGAGCACACATTTCTTGTTTTGAACTCCAGAACCATATTTTTTCCAACCTATCGGAAGTTGTTTATATATCCCTCTGTATCTCTCCCTGTTATCAATTTGGCATCTAAACACCAGCTGACACTCCTAGAGTATTGTCCACTATTTTTTTTAATACTGCAGGTGCACTAAGTACAGTGTTTTGGCACCTGTACAACACGTTTTATATATTCATGGGGAGCAGTTACTTGGTGAACTGCTTAGACTATATCAATTTTTGTAAATTTCAGCAGACAGTTCAAGTTTTCTTTTTATATAATTGTGGGTGTTTGATTTGCTTGATATGCTTTGATCTATGATTAATTCTAGCTATAAACTCAATAACTGCACTTGGTGCAGGCTGAATTTGTCCTATTTCAACTCAGGCAGGACTTCTGAGAATCAGGTGAAAAAGCTGACAAGTTGCTAGCAAACCACCTAAGGCAAAAGACCTCTGCATGTAGAGTCACAGCCATCAGTGCTAACCTGGTAAATTATGTATATCACCTAAAGATATTAATAAAGAGTTCTTTAATTTCTATAAAGAGATGTAGTAACTGGACACAAACCCCTCCACAGATGCTTTGGATCAAGTTTTCAAAAATATGACATTACCCCAAATTACTGTAGCTCATTGTAGAAACCTTGACATGACCCAAATGGAGGATGAGTTAACTGAGGCAATTGAGAATATGAAAGTGGGGAAATCCCTTGGGCCAAATGGCTTCCCTGCCAAATTCTACAGAAACTTTCTTACCCTCCTGTCTGACAAGATGCTTAAAATATTTAATGAGTCACTCCTAGAGGACATACTTCCCCCTCTGTTGAGGAAAGCCCCAATATTAGTTATTCCTAAACCAGGACAAAATGTTTCAACCATAGGCCAATTCCACTTATGAATAGTGATGACAAAACATTGGCAAAAGTTCTGGCAATGAAATTGGAGAGAGTTCTGAACTCTTTCATTGACCCAAATCAAGCCAGGTTTGTCAGAGGCCATCATGGCTCTGATAACCTTTGACAACTTATTGATATTATAGCAGTGAAATATGATGACCCCAAATTGCAAGCCAATTAGCCTTTGATGCAAAAAACTCTTTTGATATAGTGAGTTGGGGGTATATGTTTTATACCCTACAAAAATTTGGATTTGGACCCGTATTTAGTTCCTGAATGCAACTATTATATTCTCTCCCAAACTCTTGCATGAAAACCAACAATGGGATCTTGGATATTGTCAGCCTCTTCTGGGCTATTAGAAAGGGTGCCTGCTGTCTCCATTGCTTTTTGATTTGGCTCTTGAGCCCCTGGCAATAGCTATACAGGCTCATCCGGATGTCTGAGGCATACAACTTGGTTCCATGATATATAAGTTGATGTTATATTAAGACAATGTCCTTTTGTATAAAGCAGAAACCACAATTCTAGCCTTCCTATCACTAATTCAAAATTTTTTAACAATAGTGGTTACAAAATAAATTGGGAAACATTGGAATCTCTCTGTTGTCATGTAGTGGGACTCTTTCTCAGTGGAATTTCCAGAGGAAAACCGATGCAATTAAATATCTAGGTATAAAAGCATCAAGAAACATTAACAAACTAGTGAAGATAAATTTAGATCCTTCACTCTCACAAATACTGACAAAAATAGGTGGCATTGTCTCTCCCTGAGCCTGAGGGGAAAGGTTAATACACTAAAAATGAATATTCAGGCATGCAGGTGTGAAATCATGAAGGCCAAATCACACTTGGAGTTGCAGCTAGCCAGAGATGTTAGGAGTAACAAGAAGGGTTTCTTTAGGTATGTTAGCAACAAGAAGAAAGTCAA
Source organism: Mauremys mutica (assembly GCF_020497125.1). NCBI lineage: Eukaryota > Metazoa > Chordata > Testudines > Geoemydidae > Mauremys > Mauremys mutica. The sequence goes on from NC_059073.1 coordinate 171,605,857, forward strand.
GGAAAGTGTGGGCCCCTTGCTGAATGAGGGAGGGAACCTAGTGACAGAGGATGTGGAGAAAGCTAGTGTACTCAATGCTTTTTTTTGCCTCTGTCTTCACAGACAAGGTCAGCTCCCAGACAGCTGCACTCTGCAGCACGGTATGGGGAGGAGGTGACCAGCTCTCTGTGGAGAAAGAAGTGGTTTGGGACTATTTAGAAAAGCTGGACGAGCACAAGTCCATGGGGCCGGATGCGCTGCATCCGAGGGTGCTAAAGGAGTTGGCCGATGAGATTGCAGAGCCATTGGCCATTATCTTTGAAAAATCATGGCGATCGGGGGAGGTCCCGGATGACTGGAAAAAAGCTAATGTAGTGCCCATCTTTAAAAAAGGGAAGAAGGAAGATCCAGGGAACTATAGTCCAGTCAGTCTCACCTCAGTCCCTGGAAAAATCATGGAACAGGTCCTCAAGGAATCAATCCTGAACCACTTAAAGGAGGGGAAAGTGATCAGGAACAGTCAGCATGGATTCACCAAGGGCAACCTAATTGCCTTCTATGACGAGATAACCGGCTCTGTGGATGAGGGGAAAGCAGTGGATGTGCTATTTCTGGACTTTAGCAAAGCTTTTGATACAGTCTCCCACAGTATTCTTGCCAGCAAGTTAAAGAAGTCTGGGCTGGATGAATGGACGGTAAGGTGGATAGAAAACAAGCTAGATGGTCGGGCTCAACGGGTAGTGATCAATGGTTCCATGTCTAGTTGGCAGCCGGTATCAAGTGGAGTGCCCCAAGGGTCGGTGCTGGGGCCGGTTTTGTTCAATATCTTCATTAATGATCTGGAGGATGGTGTGGACTGCACCCTTAGCAAGTTTGCAGATGACACTAAACTGGGAGGAGTGGTTGATACGCTGGAGGGTTGGGCTAGGTTACAGAGGGACCTAGACAAATTAGAGGATTGGGCCAAAAGAAATATGATGAGGTTCAACAAGGACAAGTGCAGAGTCCTGCACTTAGAATGGAGGAATCCCATGCACTGCTACAGACTAGGGACCGAATGGCTGGGCAGCAGTTCTGCAGAAAAGGACCTAGGGGTTACGGTGGACGAAAAGCTGAATATGAGTCAACAGTGTGCCCTTGTTGCCAAAAAGGCTAACGGCATTTTGGGCTGTATAAGTAGGGGCATTGCCAGCAGATCGAGGGATGTGATCATTCCCCTCTACTCAGCACTGGTGAGGCCTCATTTGGAGTACTGTGTCCAGTTTTGGGCCCCACACTACAAGAAGGATGTGGATAAATTGGAGAGAGTCCAGCGGAGGGCAACAAAAATGATTAGGGGGCTGGAGCACATGACTTCTGAGGAGAGGCTGAGGGAACTGGAATTGTTTAGTCTGCAGAAGAGAAGAATGAGGGGGGATTTGATAGCTGCTTTCAACTACCTGAAAGGGGGTTCCAAAGAGGATGGATCTAGACTTTTCTCAGTGGTAGAAGATGACAGAACAAGGAATAATGGTCTCAAGTTGCAGAGGGGGAGGTTTAGGTTGGATATTAGGAAAAACTTTTTCACTAGTAGGGTGATGAAGAACTGGAATGGGTTACCTAGGGAGGTGGTGGAATCTCCTTCCTTAGAGGTTTTTAAGGTCAGGCTTGACAAAGCCCTGGCTGGGATGATTTAGTTGGGTTTGGTCCTGCTTTGAGCAGGGGATTGGACTAGATGACCTCCTGAGGTCCCTTCCAACCCTGAGATTCTATGATTCTATGATTCTGTGCACTGCTTTGGATCGTTATTGAGCAGAACTTGTGATCAGCATGGATGCATGTCCTCTGGAATGGTGGTTGAAGCATGAAAGGTCATATGAATCTTTAGTGCATGTAGCATGTAAATATCTTGCGACGCCGGCTACAACAGTGCCAAGTGAATACTTGTTCTCATTATCAGATGACACTGTAAACAAGAAGTGGGCAAATGTAAACAAACTTGTTTGTCTTAGCTATTGGCTGAACAAGAAGTAGGACTGAGTGGACTTGTAGGCTCTAATGTTTTACATTGTTTTGTTTTTGAATGCAGTTATTTTTTGTACATAATTCTAAATTTGTACTTTCAACTTGTCATGATAAAGACTTAGGTGAATTGAAAAATACAATTTCTTTAATTTTTTACAGTGTAAATATTTGTAATCAAACAAATATAAAGTGAGCACTGTACACTTTTTATTCTGTGTTGTAATTGAAATCAATATATTTAAAAATGTAGAAAACATCAAAAATATTTAAATAAATGGTATTTTGTTATTAACAGCACAATTAATTACAATTATTTTTTCAAATTGCGTGATTAATCAAAATTAATTTTTTTAATCGCTTGACAGCCATAGTGACTTTGGCTCTTTGAAAAGCCTCCGGTGCTGTCTACTCATGAGATTAGACCTCAGTGAAAACAATATCCCCATGGTCATAGCTGCCTGATGTACGCTTCATAATCCCTAAAAGAACAGGAGTACTTGTGGCACCTTAGAGACTAACAAATTTATTTGAGCATAAGCTTTTGTGGGCTACAGCCCACTTCATCAAACACATAGACTGGAACATATAGTGAGGAGACATATATACATACCAAGAACATGAAAAGGTGGGAGTTGCCCAACCAACTCTAAGAGGCTAATTAATTAAGATGAACTGTTGTCAGCAGGAGAAAAAAAACTTTTGTAGTGATAATCAAGATAGCCCATTTAAGACAGTTTGACAAGAAGCTGTGAGGATACTTAACATAGGGGAAATAGATTCAATGTGTGGACCCATTCTATGCGTCTGACGAAGCGGGCTGTGGCCCATGAAAGCTTATGCTCAAATAAATGTGTTAGTCTCTAAGGTGCCACAAGTACTCCTGTTCTTTTTGCGGATACAGACTAACATGGCTGCTACTCTGAAACCTTTCATAATCTCTGTGAAGTAAAGGGGGGGAAACTTCTGCAGGGATGGGGCATGGAGATCTTTTTGCTGATTTGGAGCTGCCAGATGCCAGTGCTATAAGAAGAGTTCAGTGAGAAGCTATACGGCTCAAGGAGTCTTTGAAGGACTATTTTAACAATGAACCATAGTAATGTGCATTGTTATAGTGTGCTGTGTCTGGCATTGTTTTTTTGCACCTTGGTATGAACCTTGTAATGACTGCCATGTGTGTGGTAATAAAACATTGCAAACGCACCTATTGCTATTATCTGTGAATGATGTCAGCCCCAGCTACCATATGCTGTGAGTTAATAAAGATGAATTAAGTTTCCATAAATAGACTTTTATTCGGAGGGTAAGGAGGTCCCAAAATGCAGTTCTCTATGGGCTGCAAGGGGAGGCGAGCACAGATCAGTCAGAGACTCCAGCATGTCCATTTGCTCCCTGAGCAGCACTGTCATCTTTTGCTGTCCAGCTCTTCTGTTCTCGCTATCCCTCTGCATTCTGTCCTGGAGCATGACCCTCCAAACCCTGTGATCAGAATATGAAGCTTGCAGCACCTGCTGGAACACACCTTCTCTTGTCCTCTCCTTTCTCCTCCTTATCTGGCTGAGCCGCTTTTCTGGTATAGATGGAGTAGGGTGACCAAACGTCCCAATTTTATCAGGACTGTCCCAATATTCACTTGTTTGTCCTGTGTCCCGACCGATGTTCGGTCAGGATGCAAATTGTCCTGATATTTTGCCCTCCGGCAGACAGGCGGAGGGGGCTCATGCTCCCCCGCCCCAACTCCCCCCCCGCCCCAACTCCGCCCCCCCATTGGATCCCTCCCCAAATCCCCGCCCTGGCCCCGCCCCCAACCCCACCCCCTCACTGCCCTATTGGATCCCTCCTCAAATCCCCACCCTGGCCCTGCCTCTTCCCGAAGCACGCCACATTCCTCCTCCTCCCCCCTCCCTCCAAGGCTTGAGCTAATCAGTTGTATGGTGGCGCAAGTGGAGGCAGAGCAGGTTGGAGGCAGAGCAGAGGCGAGCTGGTGTGTGGGGGCAGGGCATGGAGCTGCCAGTGGGTGCTCAGCCCCCACCAATTTTTCCTATGCTCTGGCGGCTCTTGGGTTTTTTTGTTTTTGTATTTGTTTTGCTTTTGTTTTTGTTTTTTCCTTCGCCGCCGGCTCTTGTTTTTTTGGTTTTTTTTTGTTGCTCCGCCGGCACCCCGCCACGTCCCTATATTTCACGTCTCTCATCTTGTCACCCTAAGATGGAGAGATCCTTAAATCCTTAAATCTACATTTGCAGCTGCTAAAAAAACAAGAGAAAGAGGAACTATTGTGAGTGCATTCACTCCTCTTGATCAACACAAGTTACAAGCACAATATTCTCACTTCCCCATGGGATTCATAGAGCATGGTGGCAGTCCCAGTCACAGTGAGTATGGTCTAGAGGGGAGGGAGGAATAGGGACAATAAGGGTCAGGGGTAGCTCACAGGCATCAGTATATGAAGATAAAGCAACTGAACTGAATGCTACCACCGTTTCCATAGGCAGTGGTGATTTTAGCTGATATCTCACTTCTGTCGGTAGCAGAAGCTGAAAGGGAACAGCTCCTGCATGCATCCGACTGCAGACCAAGTCTGTATGCTGCTGGCCTGTGTTCTGCAATGGTGCCTGCTGAAGTAATTGCTGACTAGTGTGGGAAAATATCCTATCCCTCCTCAGAAACCTTCAGTAGAGAATTGCAAACTACCTCCAGGAAAGTTTCCTTGAGACATCTATGAAGGATTCACAGGACATCCCGGTGCACATAAACTTTTCTTCAGAGCCCCTTCTGCCTAACTGTACAGGGGAATGATAAGCAGATAGCAGCTCTCCCTCTATTGGTTATTTCACTAACCCTTCTAGCCTGATAAAAAAAATAGTAAATGAAGTGTCCCTGCAATATTGAAGGAAACTGCATACTTACCAGAGGTTCCTTCCCCTGCATCAGGCTCATCGGTGCTGGACTGCTGGGAGTGGCTTAAGAGGTCCTGGCTTGTTGCTCCACTGGATTACCTGGTTGCCTATCCCCTCATATTGCTCCCCTTCTTCTTCCTCATCCAACACCTTGTCCTCAGGGTTCACTCTGGTGGCCTGTGACTCCAGCTTCCCAGAAGTATCCACTGGGCTCTTTGGGGTGGTAGTGGGGTTGCCATGGAGGATGGTATGCAGCTCTTTGTAGAATCAGTATGGCTGATGCTGCACACCAGAGTGACTGTTTGCCTCCCTTGCCTTCTAATACGCCTGTCGCAACTCCTTTTTGCACTTGCTGCAGCTTCTTGATTTTTCCCCTGGCACCGCTGCATGTCTCTGTTGTAGTCCTTCTCCCCCATGCCTGGAGTGATCTGGCCATAGATGTCAACATTTTTACAGGTGCATTGGAATTGTGCCTGCACAGCCTCCTCTCCCCACAGACCCAGGAGATCCACCACCTCCGGTGTACTCCAGGCAAATTTGCTGCATGGAGCTGGCATGATCAGCTGGGCAGTTGCTTTGTGAGCTCTCCATGCTAAGCAAACAGGAAATGGAATTTAAAATTCATGGGACTTTAAAAGGGGAGGGCCATGTTCCTGTGTACCTGGCCGCCAGGCAACAGAGTTCAAAATGGTGGCCAGAGCAGTCAATGGTGGGGCATTGTGGGACACTTCCTGGAGACCACTAAAGTCGATGTAAGTAATGCAATGTCTACACCAATACTGCATCAACCTAACTACATTGAACTATGCCTTTCATAGAGGTGGAGTTATTAAGTCGGCATAGCGAGCAAGTTACATTGGCAAGAGGAACATTGTAGCATGGACATTTACACAGTTAGGTCGACATAAGCTGCTTTGCGTCGATCTAACGCTGTAGTGTAGACTAGGCCTTAGAGGGAAATTATATGAATCTGAAGAAATTCTGACCACATTTCTTGATAAAGAATGCTGAGATAGCTCAAATAATGCCAGACTTCTCTTTCTTTCTTTCTTTCTTTCTTTCTTTCTTTCTTTCTTTCTTTCTTTCTTTCTTTCTTTCTTTCTTTCTTTCTTTCTTTCTTGTTACCCCCACTATGAGATGTTCTTTTTAATATGCCTGATTTTGTATGATCTTGTCTTGCAACTTTGAGAAGTAATAAAGTTGCGTAATTGCATAATTTGATGCATATCCTATGAAATATGCAGAATTTGGTAACATATATAAGCTGTAAATCATTTACCTTTTAGTAGTTTTTATTGTTTGTTTCTTTGTGAAAATGAATTCAAAATTAATAACAACAAATAATTGTGGGTGCAAAAATGGAGATGGAGTTGAGGCTAGGTTGAAAATAGGGCTCATATTGTATATCTTTTTGGAGCATGGTTTGGCTATATTATATTTTATATTTCAAAGAGAAGCTGCGAAGTCTCAGTACTTTTGGCCTTCATATTACACTATTCAAAAATACATCACACAGGTCAACTTATACATTGTAAAATTGAGGTATACACTAATTATTTCCATAACTGTGTATGAAAGTAAATTCCTTTAGTGTTGCAGCTGATCTTACCCTTTTGTAAAAAATGTTTGCACTCTGAGGTTCAGCTGATCATTTCTCATGTTCAAACATGTGATTCAAGATCTGAATATGCATTTTTCTTGATTGCCACATCCATTCTCAGAAGCTGGCATATGAAAGAATATGTATTAAATCCATCAAAGAATCCGTAGCATGACTAATTTGAATCCTTCTTCTTCAGAAGGAGGTAAGAGTAGGAATAGCGCATTTCATGGCAATTAAATGTCTGATAGCTTCAGAAATCTAATTTGGGTAGCAATTCATTAAGGAGGGATAAGGATGGCTTTGGCTACAACTCATCCAGAAATTTATTTTTTCTTCTTATAAAGGGCTAAGATTTTTGAACAGTGTGGTAATGTAAGCTATTCTCCTATACCCTCAAGTCTGTAAACGTCTCTGACCTAACATTACAAGGTGAAATTTGTATTAGAAAAGATTACGGTGAGCATTTATGTTTAGAAACCAGATAATCATTTTAGGCACCATAATCTTGGGTTTATGTGCCTAAATCCCAGTTTTGGTTCCACTGTAGTACACAAAACTCTCAGCAAACCCTGTAAGTGTCTAAATTCACTCATCACCTAAGTTTTCAGGGTAAAAGTTCTTCAGACCAGTGTTTCTCCCTCTAGGCAACCAACCACCTATCCCCTGCCAGAGCTATTCACATATTCACAAAATGGGGAAGATAGATGTTCATCCACCTAAATTGTGTACGGGATGCAATCACCTACTGCATCAGGCCCCTTTCAAAGTCTGTCTGGAGGAGGAGATGTTCACCTTACAATTTTTAGCCACGTGTTTAGAGCCCTGGGATGTAAGAGACCCAGCTTCAATTCCACCTTCTCTCCCTGAGGGGAAAGAAAGGATTTGAAGAGGGGCTGCCTCTACTCCAGAAGAGTGCTCTAACCATTGAGCTATAGGAAATTCTGATATGGGGCTTTCTTAGTCTCTCCTTTTGAAGCTGTTGTACCGTGGATAAATAATGAAGGAATGATTGGAGCAGAGGGACTGGACTCTGGGTTTCTCCACTCCCAGGTGGGCATTCTTGCTGTCTCTTTCTCTCTGATCCAGTGACTGTCCACTGGAGGTAAATACTTAAATAGTCATTGGGGTAGAGGGAAAATGACTCTAGTTCCATGGTTAGGGGACCCATAAGAGAGATCCAGGGTTCAGTCTCCCTGCTTCAATCACTCTTTCATTATTAAGTCACAATGGAACATCTTTAACAGGAGAGACTGAGGGAGCTCCCACTTTAGAATATCCCATAGTTCAGTGATTACACTACTCTCCAGAGAAGTAGGAGACCTCTATTCACATCCTTTCCCAGCCTCTGACACAGAGGGAGAATTGGACCCCTGTCTCCCACATCCCAGCTAAGTTCTCTAACCATGGAGCTAAAAGTTATAAGGCGGGCTCCTCTCCAAGGCATTTTGCCTGAAACTAGGCAGATGCCAAACTTATTGTCACAAGAAATGCCCTAGGTACCTAAGCTGCCTGACTCCAGGAGAGGGGTTCCCATTCATGGATAGCAAGTGGAGATAGTATCAGTGGAGATAGGCGCCTCCCTGCAGCCTAGACTTAGGCACCTATCTCTGAGAGAGGGGTGGGACTTAGCACATTCCCCTCTGGTCGGCACTTCTGATTGGCTAGTTTAGATGGCTCCCCACCTAGTCTGCTGGTTTAGTGAAAGCTATTCTAAGGCACCTATCTCTCCCTATTCATTGAGTAGGCACCTATCTCTCCCTATTCATTGAGTGCCCTTAACTTGGCTTTGTGGATCAGTGTTGTTCCTGTGGTTTTTTAAGCACCTAAAAGTTAGCTGTTGCATGATGGTTAGCTTTTCAATGCTTTAAGTCCCTACATGGATCCCATTCCAACACCACAAAAATCTGTAAACCTCATATATTAAAACTGTATTTTCCTCCAGTACCAGAGACATTACGTGCAGATATTACATTGTGTGTCAAACTACACTGGGCTTAACCTTTTTGAATTGGCAGGATTAATTACTCTTGGGAAAATGCACTCCACGAAGGATTTCAAATATTCATTTATTCTGGACTAATTGCTTGGCAAAGTTGGACAAAACTAATGATTTTGTGTGTGTGTGTGTGAAAATTCATGTGAAATATTTTAATTCATTTTGTGTGATTTTTCATCTCCTGAAATTTTTGTGCAGTTTTGGGGGTTGAAAATTTTTCACAGAGAGTGAAGCATACAAAAACTTGAAAAGCAGCTTCTGAACTTGAAAAGGTTGCAGCACTATATGACCCAGTTCACAAAACAAAATAAAATTGGGGCTTAATTCTTAAATTGTAATTCCACTGCTGTGATGGATGTGGCATAACTAATATGCTGCATTTATGTAGCACACTACAGACATTATTTAGCAGGTAAATAGCATTACAACCAGTTTACAAATGGCAAAACTGAGGTGCAGAGACTTTACATAGTAATCCATGCCATTGTCATCTCCATGCTGGACACTTGGGATAAGACTGTGCTTGATGAGACCATTGGGAACTGGGTATATATTTAATATAGATCTTGTAAGGTCTGCTTGGCTGCTAGCCCCACTGTTGCTATTGTGGATACTTTCTTCATTGCCTCATGGGGACCTGATATGGTCCAAATGACTTGGACCACCTGAAGAGCTCCAAAATTCCACAAACTGTCCTGCCACAAGTGCTTTTGCTTCGAAGCTCCTTGGGTGACCATGAGGACCACGAGTGTGCCATGTGTGGATTACAGGGTGTGTGTGTTTTGTAAGGGGCATAATGGAAGCCAGAGGATAAGGAGCCCCTTATGTGAAACTTGTTATGTTGGCAGAGTTGGCATCTACCTGAACTGCGACCTTCCAGAGTCTGTAGCACTAGGATCACTTCCTCTAAAATTTCCCCTATATCCACCTTCTGGCTCCCAATATACTCCTTTATCTTCCAATAGTGCATGTTGGGCACATTCATGGCTCCCCATACATGCCATAAGAGATGAGATAAGCTGAATGTGGAGCCAAAGGCTGGAGTGCTATGGAAACAGTTGTCATGAGCTATGTGGGGGGTGAAGTCTGTAGTGCCAGACTGATTTTCTATCTACATTATGACAATTTAAGGTCCACAACTTCAGAAGACATTCACCATGGCAAAAGACCGTGGCTGTCATAGTGGATGTGGGAGGGGACAGTAGATAGGGACTCATAGGGGCCTTATATGTGCCTTTGTGAACATGGGGGATATTGAGAAGTCTGTGAAGAAAAGGGAGCAGAATTAGGAGGGGTTGTCATTGGTTCCTGTGTAAGGACATGGAGAGATTGAGGATCATGGGGAACCTGACTGAGAAGGGATCCATACAGTGCAGGGGGAAAATAGCTTCTGACCCTTAAGCATATTCCAATAATTAGCAAGTCAGTATATTCAATCAAGCTAACCATTTCCAAAGTGCTTTTATGCACTAAAACTCAGCAAAGATTCTTAACAAAAAACAAACAACAAACAATTCTGAGATTCCTGTGTTAGGGAATATTTTAAATTTGAAGTGACAAAAAAAGAAAGAAAGACGTGAATAACAATTTTTTTTGCAGGTTCCATATCTCAGAAATGGCAGGCCCAATCCAACTCAAAGGACAAAATATGCTGCTGGTGAAAATGGGTGTAGCTTAAGTGACTTCAAAGGAATTTCACTGATTTGTTCCAACAGAAAATTTAGGCCATAGATCTAGAAAAGTTATGCTCTGCATGAAAGACATACATGTCAAATTTCACATACTAAGCACATTTTGGGAACAATTTAGAGATGGAGATGGGGGGGGAGGAAAATTGGGCTTGGAATGGAAACTTAGAGAAGAAACTATCATCTCTTCACACACACACATGCATCTTGAGAGGTAGATGAATAAATATTTCTATCTCAATTTTTCTGATAGGGAAATATCCTCTGCCAGTACTGCAGACCTTTTCAGGTCACTCATTCTTTCTGTTACAGAATTTACAACCCTCTTGCATTAGTTTATACAAGCTGTAAAATGAGGCTAATAGTTGTACTTTCACAAATATAACACATTTTCATCTGTAAATCTCAAATCTTTACAAAGTTAGGTAAACATTATTGATTCAACCACATTTATAAATGGTATAAGTAAGACACAAAGGGTAAGATCCTCAGCTGTATAAGTGAGTGTGGTTCCCATTGAGATCTAGCCAGCTGAAGTACTTGCTCAATGATAGGATGATGTTTGTTTAAGGATGCTCTCCTGGATCAGAGCACAATTTAGCTCCTCAGAGAACTGGGTTCTAAACACAGTTCTAACAGAAATATTCCTATTGACATTAGATAAGTTACTTAATATGTATGTGCCTTAACATAAACTGTAATAATTAAAGAATTTGTCTACCTTTTACAGGGGTGGTGAGAAGTTTCAGCAAATAAGAGTGGAGATATGTGGGACATTATTAAAGGCAACCAGCAGAACAAGTGGAAATAGAGCAAAGGACCAAAGCTTCCATCATTATAATTAAACTGCTAGGGTGGTTTCCATAAAAGGACTGAGGCACTGCAATGCTGAGCATTGCAGTAGTCAACTATTAGGTGCCTAGAAAATCACAGGAATGACACTGTGATCCAAAAAGCCTGAGTTAGGCTCCTAGACCAAGGGTTGTCAAACTGGGGGTCAGGACCCCTCAGGGGGATGCGAGGTTATTACATGGAGGGTCGCGAGCTGTCAGTCTCCACCCTAAACCCCACTTGCCTCCAGCATTTATAATGATGTTAAATATATTAAAAAGTGTGTTAATTTACTGGGGGGGGTCGCACTCAGAGACTTGCTGTATGAAAGGGGTCGCCAATAAAAAAGTTTGAGAGTCACTGTCCTAGACAATGAATGGGGAAAGATACATGCCTTAGAATGAAATCCAGCATGCTAGGTGATAAGCTGCTTAAGTTAGGCCAGGGGCGGCTCCAGGCCCCAGCACGCCAAGTGCGTGCTTGGGGTGGCACACCGCGGGGGGCGCTCTGCCGGTCACCAGGAGGGCGGCAGGCGGCTCCAGTGGACCTCCCGCAGGCATGCCTGCGGAGGGTCCGCTGGTCCCGCAGCTCCAGTGGAGCATCTGTAGGCACGCCTGCGGGAGGTCCACCGGAGCTGCGGGACCAGCGGACCCTCCGCAAGCACGTCTGCGGGAGGTCCACTGGAGCCGCGGGACCGGCAACCGGCAGAGCACCCCCCGCAGCATGCCGCCGTGCTTGAGGCAGCAAAATGGCTAGAGCCGCCCCTGAGTTAGGCAATGGGAGATGCCAACCAGAGGGATGTGTGCTAAGCCCTGCCCCTCTCATGGAGATAGGCAACTACGTCAAGGCTGCAGAGAGGAGTCACAAAACAGGAAAATAGGCATTCACCAGCCACCTAAATTGTGTTTGGGGTCTGAAGCAAAACAATTGAGGGTGAAGGACAGGTGCATGCCTTAGCCTAGTGGCTAGAGTACTCACCCAGAATGCCAGAGATCCTAGTTGAAGTCTCACCTTTCCTTGAAAGGCAATGAGATCTGAACAAGGATCTTCAACCTTTCTGGTGAGTACCCTAATGACTAGGCTATGGTACAGTCTGAGGCTCTCTCAATCTCTCCCATTGAAGTTGTTACACAATAAATTAAAAAATGGAATAATTAAATATTAACTGGGCCAGAAAAAGCATTGCACTGACTTAATAGCATAGTGGTTAGGGCACTAATCTGAGAGGTGGCAAATCCCTTTTCCCCTCAGGACAATAGGGACTTCGAAGTGGTGGTCTCCCACATCTTGGATGAATACCCTTTTCTTTCCAGACCCCTATATCACTATGGCTAAATGCTTACATGGTTATTGGGCCAGAAAGAGTGACTCTGTAGTCCAGTGGGTAGGGCATGCATATAGAAGGCCCAGAAAACTTAAATACTGAATGAGTATAGGCACCTACGTGGTTTGCTGGGAGTTTTGAGAGTCCCAGTGGAGCTTAAAATGGGACTAGGTGCCTAAATCTGGGGTTTAGACACCTAAGTACGTTTGTGTCTTGAGGCATTTATATATGCCATGAACATAACAGGGATGAAATAGAAATTCCTTTTGCAACTATTGAAATATTTTTGCACTATGTACATGTGTCAGAGCTAGACAAAATAGTCATTGTAATTATATTGTCCACCCTGGGTAGTGATTCATTCACAAACTCATCCTGATTTCTGCTGCTGTATTTGTTATTTGTGAGTATTAAGGGCCAGATTTTTAAAGGTGTTTAGGTGCCTAAAGATTGCAGAAACACAGTGGGATTTTCCAAAGCACCCAGGCACTTAACTCCCACTGATTTAAAAATCTAGTACTGATTAAATAGTTTGTATAATCAATTTTCAGACTACGGAATGTCCATTAATTGACCATTTTAGGATTTTACTATATGATGTTCAAGTGATATGCTTGATTAACTAAGTCACATGGTAATGTTTCAGCTACTGTTTGGATAACTAAAACTCTCTAAAGGGTGAATAAGGAACAACAAATGGAGAGTGTCAAATATCAAATAAATACCTTTGTTCTTTTGTGAGTACAAGAATTTGAATGAGTACCCATTCCTCAAACATTAGTGCAAACAAAACTCTACTCACATATGAATGTTTGTGAATAGCAAATAAAAGGGACACAAACCAAAAAGCCACTCAGAATTTGCACAAATGTTCACAAGCTCTGTTTTTGTTTCTGGTTATTTATTTGTCTTCATCTGGAACCACAGTCCAAGAAGAAAGAGAAAATTTAGAGGGGTGTTTTAGTATCTTGGTTTACAATGGGTTACAATCGCTAGCCCATTTAGTACAGTAAAACAAACAGTACCACTAGAACTATTTTGGGGGTATTTACCATAGCACTTATGTAAAATGTCTTCTCTTGCCCAACCTTCATTCATTGCTAACATCTGGGTGCTGCCTCAGGCATGCCAGCCAATAATTACAGGCCTTCAAACTTCTTTCCTGACAATCTGTCTTCATTAGTTTCAACAGCTATGATTTCCCATTATTAAGTAACACCCACACCACTTTCTCACTTCAGAGAGCTTCTTCATCTCCCCCCTCTTTTTCTCCCCCCGAACCCTTCATACCATACATTTCACCAGTAGGTTACACCATGGGATTATTATTATTTAAAAAGAGTTAAAAGGAATAATATATGAATTCCTTACATGTAAAAATGTAACTGTTGCAGAATAGCCTATCCAAGCAGACATATTACAGAAGGTCACTGAGAGTTGTAGTATTTTTAGGCTTAGGAGGATTAAATTTGTATTGGTAAATGTCAGTAAGTGTCAATTTCACTAGACACACAAACCTACGGAAAAATATTTCCATCAATAATAATCAATTTTTACAGCTAGACAAAGTAAGAAAAATGCTGCTTGATAAATTATTAAATTGAATTTAAGGATATTTACTTTGTATATTTTGACACATGATGCTGATAATTTGTGTTTTAATGGTTATAAATCTTTATTTTTTTGAATCTCAACATGTCATGAAATAATTATTGTACGACCCCACCTATAATTTCCCATAACTGTTAAAATTTAAATTGATAAAAATAAAAAAAGTTAAAACCCATGATTTTGCAAAACTGAAAATTTATATAAATAAAAATTGAAAAAAAAATGCTAACAATAAACATGAATATTATCCATCAAAAAATTTTAAAAAATCGAATTCTGATAAGCCTAGCTATTTTCAGTTAGATTTTTCTTTATTTTTAAATCAGTTATTATGATCTTAATTTAAAACAAGACCAATATGGTTTACACTTCAGTTAAGGGCAATAAGTATCTTAAAATATATATTTAAAATAATTTATGCATGGTCATAATTGAAAAGGGGTCTTTTCTATGAAGCAATGCGTCATGTAACACCCATGTGTTAGTGATGCATGAAGGTTCAGTAAGACTGGGATTTTAGCATAGCACATAGATTCTTAGCATTTAAGGCCAGAAGGGACCATTAGATCCTCTACTCTGATCTCTCATATATTTCAGGCCATTTAATTTCATCGAGTTACACCTGTATTGAGCCCAATAACTTGTAATTGACTGCAGCATAACCTGTGTTTAGCTAAGCATATCTTCCAGAACATCCAGTCTTGTTTTGAATCTATCACTTCCCTTGGTAGTTTGTTCCAGTGGTTAATCATCCTCACTGTTAAAATATTGTGCTTTATTTCCAATTTGAATTTGTCTGGTTTAATCTTCCAGCCATTGATACTTGTTATGCCTTTTCCATTGGATTAAAGAAACCTTTAGTATCTGGTATTTTGTCCCCTCAGAGATACTTAGACACTGTACTCAAGTCTTCTTTTTGATAAATTGAACAGACAAAGCTCTTTAAGTCTCTTAATGTAAGGAATTTTCTCTGGCCACTATTCATTTTTGTGGCTCTGATTCCACTGTTTCAACATCTTTTTAAAAATGTAGACACCAGAAGTGTATGGTGTGTTTCAGTATTGATCTCATGCCACTTGGAGAGGTAAAATCACCGCCCTACTCCTAATTACTACTCAGTCACAGTAGCCCTTTTTGCCACATCACCACACTGGGAGCTCATGTTGAGTTGCTGGTTCACTATGACTTCTAAATCTTTCTCAGAGGTAGTGTTTTCCAGGGTATTGTCCACCCTTCTGTAGGGCAGGTCTGCATTCCTTGTTTCTAGCTATAAAACTTGGCATTTGTCTGTATTAAAATGTCATTCGTTTGACTGGGCCTAGTTTACCAAGTGATCCAGATCATTCTGCATGACTGCCCTGTCCGCCTCATTATCTACAATTCCACTAATCTTTGCGTCATCCACAAATTTTATCAGCAGTGATTTTATATTATCTTCCTAATTGTTCGTGAAAATGTTGAACAGCATTCTGCCTAGTACCAGTCACTAGAAACACCCCCATTCAATGATGACACCCCATTGACAACTACTTTGAGATATGTCAGTTAGCCAGTTCTTAATCCATTTAATGTGTGCTTTATTGATACTGACAACGCTATTTTGTATTAGAATGTCATGCGATACTAAGTCAAATGCCTTACAGAAATCTAAGTATTTTACATCGACACAGTTACATTTAGCAACCAAACCTATAATCTCCTTAAAGAATGAAATCTTCTTGTTTGAATAAGACCAGTTTTCTATAAAACCATCTTGACTGGCATTGATTATATTCCTATCCTGTAGTTCTTTATTAATTGAATCCCATATCAGCTTTTCTACTATTTTCTCCAGGATTGATATCAGGTTAGCCGGCCTATAGTTATCTGGGTCATCCTACTAGACATTTCTGAATAGTGGCACATTAACACTCTTTCAGTCTTCTGGAATTTCCTTGGTATTCCAAGATTTATTTAAAATTAACATCAGCGGGCCAGAGGTCTCCTCAGATAACTTGCACCCAAGAGTCCTTAAAGAGCTGTCTTGGCCTGCTGATTTAAAAAATATTTTTCCCTAGTAGATGTTGTTTTAACATCCTTTTGGTTATTAATTTCCTGGATGGTCCTTCATCATCTTCATGTGATCCAATTATCCTGGTTATCTTCAAATGAAAAACAAATATTTATTGAACACTTCTCCCTTTTTTTGCATCAGTATTAATAATTTTACCATTTCTAGGCCTATACCATAGCTTGCATTTCTTTTCTTCGTAATATACTTACAAACTTATCCTTCTTATTAGCCCTTATCCATTTTTCATACTTAATATTTTCTAATTTATATTGATTGCTGTCTAGTGCCACCTTTTTCACATGGCTTTCTGTGGTGTGTCAGCATAAATGCCTCAAAGTGCCAGATGCAGAGGAACCAGAAGGATGTTTGTCTTCCCACTTTAGAATATGTCTGATTCAGGGTATTTAGATAGGAGAGTTTGTTAGATGGATTTTCCCAAAAACAGGCCAGTGTAGCAGACCAACAGGACTTACCTCAGAAGCCATTATAGTAAGCAAGGATCTTGGACCCTGTTGATGTGATGGGGAGTGTTATGGAGCCTGTAGAGTTGAGGGCTGTTGTGGGATTATTTATGGGAGGGATGTTTTGTGGGAGCAGTGTAGTGTGGTTCTAAGGATGGATTCAGAAAGTTCTGGGCAGTTTGGGTACATTTTGAAGGCTCTCAAGCTAGCACTCACTCAGTTTAAATGGGAGGAGGCTGAATTGTAGAACATTCTCAGTGAGGTATCCTCTATTGTGGTCTGCCAGGGACCAGATCTGTCAATCTGTAGCAAACATCTTCATTCCCAATCTTATACTAAATACTATGGGCATATTCCATTCTCAAAAGCAGAAACTCCCAGTGACTTTAATGGAAGTTGCATGTGTATTCCAAGTGCAGGAGTAGTTTTAGAAGTTATGAAATATGTGTATGGCTGTATGTGTATTATATTTGAATGATTATAATAAGACTCAGAATATCAGAAAGACTATTTGTTGTATACTTTAATCTAATGTAATTAAACACATTTCTTAGCTTTGGGAACCATAAATGAGTTCAAGTGAAACAGAACTGATGGTAGCATGATGCTGTTAGTCATTATTTCAGAAGATAGTCCAGTACTACAGCAGCAATTTCCAGAGCCTATCAAGTGGCATGAGTCTATGGAAGAATGTTTTCTAATAATATTTGTAATATTCTTGTAATTTCTTTGTAGGTCAAGAAGCACACACATTTTTAAATGTTTGGTATATTTAGAAACAATTACTGTTGATTATCATAATTGTATCATAAAATATTTGAGAGGAAGGGTTAAACTGTCAGTTAAGGAACAAGTGATTAGAACCAGGGTGATAGCAGTTAATATGATTTCAGTTAATATTTGTAATGCTCAAGCAGTTAATGGCCTAGGAATTAGAAGTGAATGATTTTTCATGTAGAAAGGTACTGCTCACAAGAATGGGAAAAGATCAGAGCGGATCACTTGCAATCAAATTGTAGACACGGTAAAAAAAAAACACCTCAGAGGAACCATTCCATTAATGCTCTTCAAAGAGACAATGTGGATTTCAGGGAAAAAATATGAATGATTGCTCAATGAAATGAGAAATCTTGATAAATAAGCCCTAAACAATAAACTAAATACTGAGGAAATATATTTAACATCAAAAGACAATCAGAAACAGGAAAGATAAAAAGGAGTGAATTAACTACAGTTAAAGATGTTTGGAAACTGTAAGACAACAGACTTGGAATCTCATCAGAAACAGCCACTCAACCTCTCAGGAGAAAGGAGCAAATTACCAATGAGATAGTATATGTCCATTTAAGGGTCTGAGTGTGTAGTACTATTCCTGTGTGACACTAAAGTGAGGAAGCTACAAACTTTCCTGTTAGAATCAGCCAGCTACAATAAATATAAGGACTTTTGACTCAGTCTGTTAGTAAGTAAGCATCTTACAGTAGCAGAGGAAGTTCTCTGAAACAAAGCACTACAAAGAGCTGCTACTTTCTGGAGTATCCAGCATAGATACTGAAACTAATAACTCCTTAATAGAGAAGAGGACCAGTGACCAGGTCTATTAATAGAAGATTGAACCAGGATAAGTGAGATGAGAGAAAAAGAAGAGCTGCTTTCTCTTCTGACTGTCCAAATCTCATGATGGCTAATACAAGACCCACTGAGCCTGATGGCAATCTACAATAGTTACACCATTGTAAAACTGTACTAACATAGTGGAAAATAACACCCTGCATCTCATATCTGACAAAATATGTGCTCTCACATCATATGCTCGCACATTTATATTTATGGAATATTTCCCACTAGGAAAAATCCAACTCCCATCCAAGGAACTCATACAGCTTCTAAAAGACTGACACTACTGAAGCTGTAACTAAAACCCCTGGAGTAAGAGGGAGAGAGTTTTAGCATAGTGTTTGAAACAGGCTATGTGCTATTTTGCTAAAAGGGTTTTTAACTCCAAGCACTTTATTTGCATAACCGGGGTGTATATTGCTAAATATGCTAAATATGAACAATGGCCAGAATTCTGTGACATGGGTAAACATTTGCAAAAGTGCTTGAATAACTTGGGAGCCACAGTCCCATTTTCAGAAATGACATAGGTATTTAGAAGTCTAAAGGCCAGATTTTTTAAAAAATGGGTCTTCAGTTCATAAATGATTTAAGGACATTTGAATGGGAGTTAGGCACTTAGCTACCTTTAAAAATTTGGCCTGAAGTCAACCTGGCCTTAGTTTTCTGAATCTCCCACTGATTTCAATGGGAGTTAGGTGTCTAAAAACTGTTGAGGATCAGGGTGAAGGTGCCTAAGAGTTTGTCTGTAAGGCACTGGCAAAGTACACTAGAATGATGTGATTTGCAAAGCATTCTAGCGCTCTGCACTCTAACTGCCCCATGTAGACTTAGCTGGTGTGCTGTAAAAGATACCTAGTACTCATTGACATAATCCTGTTTGAAACAGTACTGTGTTAATGCAAGCTAGGTATCTTTTAGAGTGTGCCAGCAGGGTCTACAGGGGCATGTTAGAGCATTTTACAAATCGCACAGCTCTGGTATGCTTTGATGTGCCATGTAGACAAGCCCTATGTCATTTTTGAAAATGGGACTTAGGGTTTTACATCATTAGATGCTTTTGAAAAATTTGACCATGATCCATGTAAATTAATGTTTGAATATTAGGTATTCTTTTATTACTATAAAATATCATTATAGAAATCAAGAGGACAATTCCACTATTAAGCTATTTTATTATTCTAAATCCCCTTCCTCCTTCCCCAGAAAACCTCCATGAAAGTTTTAATATGCTTGATAAAGAACAGAAGTTCAGAATATCGATACAGGCATGGTCTAAAGAAGAGATCACTCTGTCTCATATATTATGATTACTATCAAATATAATAGGAAGGAAAATACAGTCAAAGTACATTCTCTTCTGTCTTCCTGAATATGATGGACAACTTTATAGAGACAAAATCCTCCTATCAGATCCATGGAGAGATATGTTGCAGAAGTAAAAGTGTTCTTCTTTTACAACATGGAAACAGGACTTCTTCACTAGCTACCTTGCCCCAAATAGATATTTCCACAGCCTGAACAAGCAAACAGCATCCGTAATGACCTCCAAAACAGGGAATGGTCTAGTCCAAAACAGGCTTTTTGTCCACCACACCATAAATACAGATTCTTGTGTTTTAAGACTTGTTAAGAAGAAAGCCATGTCAGGCAGCAAACATACTCTGTTTCTGTCATAAACATACAGCTAAGGGTAGCATAAAATCCCTCTATACCCTGTAAAGGGTTAATTCCTCTTTTACCTGTAAAGGGTTAAGAAGCTCGGATAATCAGGGTGGCACCTGACCAAAAGGACCTATAAGAGGAGAAGATACTTTCAAATCTGTGGGGGAAGGTTTTCTGTCTATGTATCTTGGAGCCAGCCAGGAAACAGGACAGGGAAATTACATCTCCTTAAGCACAACTGAACTAAGCATCTAGTATTGCAGAAATAGTAAGTAATAGGAAAGAAATGCGTTAGGTTATCTTTTGTTGTAGCTTGTGAATTTTCCCTGTGCTAAGAGGGAGGTTTATCCCTGTTTTTGTAACTTTAAGTTTTGCCTAGAGGGGAAATCCTCTGTGTTTTTGCGTCTTTTGTTATTCTGTAAAGTACTTACCATCCTGATTTTACAGAGATGATTCTTTTACCTTTTCTTTAATTAAAATTATTCTTTTAAGAACCCGATTGCTTTTTCATTGTTCTTAAGATCCAAGGGTTTGGGTCTGTGTTCACCTGTACCAATTGGTGAGGATATTATTCTCAAACCTCCCCAGGAAAGGAGGTGTAGGGGTTTGGGGAGGGGATATTTGGGGAAGGTAGGGCCCCAAGTGGCCCTCTATGAATGTTTGTTTAAATCACTTGGTGGTGGCAGCAATACTAAGGCAAGGAAGGAATTTGTGCCTTGGGGAAGTTTTTAACTTAAGCTGGTAAAAATAAGCTTAGGGGGTCTTTCATGCAGATCCCCACATCTGTACCCCAGAGTTCAAAGTGGGGAAGGAACTCTGACAGTTTCTTTGATGAAGTAACTAAAACATAGCAGTAACAATAAATTTGCACACTACCTAAATGAAGGAATATATGTATATCCCAACATATAAATGAAGAAACAATAGCAATCCTGAGCATTAAGTTAACTTGGACACTCTTATGTAAGTTGTTATGAAATTGGTTTGGCAACTTTATAAAAGGCTTGTCTACGCTACAAAATTAAATTGACTTTATCTAATTCAACCTCGAGCCTCCAAATTAATGAAGTTGATTGTGCATGACCACACCATGCTCATTGTCTCAATGGAGTACATCCTTACTAGCAGTGCCTGCATCGATGCACAAAGCAGTGCATCGTGGGTAGCTATCCCAAAGTGCAACTTGCCGCAGTGTGCTTTGGGAAGTTTGTGCAATGCCTCATGGGACCAAAACATTGTCGCAGGGGAGAATGGGAACATTGTGTCGGCATCCTATGAGGCACTGTGCTCCCTCCCAGTAAACAACCCAGTAAAAACAACAAGGAGTCCGGTGTTACCTGTAGATGAGCGGACTCACCCCTGCAGTGCCTTCTGCTGGTGACTTCCGGGAATTAGCTTGTTCCAGCTCCGGAGCACCCTCTGCAGGCCAGTGATCCACCTGTCCTCTGGCTCCCGTGTCCCTCCCTGGACCCCGGTGCCCCTTTAACTTAGGTGCTGCCCCCTGGCAGTACCCCACTGATCTGGGTGTCCCCTCCCTGGGGAACCCCCAACCCACTATCCCCATCTCGCCTCAGTCTTGGCTACTGCCAGTCATCACTTAGCCCCCGTTCCCTAGGGTAGACTGCAGTGTATCAGCCACTCATCACAGGCAAAGGAGTTTGGTCCTGCTGCCTCTGCCTACCCATGGGCTGCCCCTTTTGCAACCCCAGTACCCAGTTGGCCTTACCCTAGGCCTGCAGCCTAGGGTAAGTTTCCAGGCCAGAGCTCCCCAGCTCCTCTTGCCTTCCCCCAGCCCTGCTCCACCTTAGGTACCCAGGTACACTCCCTAGCAGCCAGGCCCTTCTCCCTCTAAATGCAGAGAGAGACTGAAACTGCTTCAGCCCAGCAGTCCCTTTATAGGGCCAGCTGAGTCCATTTGGGGCCTGGCCACATCTGCGGCTGTTTCCCCACTCAGCCTGGGCTGTTCTCCCAGCCTGCCAGCCTTCTCCCAGGGCTGGTTCCAACCTTGTCAGGGCTGGAGCGGGTCATCACCCCGCTACAGCACCTTAAACAGGACTTCCTGGTCAACCTCCTCCTGGCCCTGGCTAAAACGGCCATCTACACAACCAGGGAGAGGAGGTTGGCCAATGGAGACTCCTGTGACTGTGGGGCTTGTTTCCGATCCTCTCTCCATTCACATATCCGGGCAGAGTTCCTCTGGGCGGCGTCCACCAGCTCCCTTGATGCCTTCGAGGAGCAGTGGGCACTGTCCGGGGTTCTCTGCTCGGTGTCCCCGTCAGGCTCCCTCCTTTTGACCCTTTGACTGTACTCCTGTCTCTGTTCTTTTATTAGTTGTCCCCCGAACTCAGTTGGGTTTTTGAGGTCCTTTGGATCCTCCCCTTAGGCTGGGGGGGATCTTTTAGCAGTGGGCGGGCTTCCGCTCGCCCACTTCCCGGAAACCCAATAGGTACAGCACCTTAAAGACTAACAGATTTATTTGGGCATATCATTCTGTTAGTCTTTAAGGTGCCACCGGACTCCTTGTTGTTTTTGTGGATACACACTAACACGGCTACCTCCTGATACTAAACAACCCAGTGGTTTTCATGCCTTAAAACTGCCACGTATATGCCATAACCCCAGAAGCATGGAGCCTGCTCAGTTGTGCATTCTTGCTGTGAGCATCTCAAACACCTTGAGCCTTCTCCTGCAGTATTTCCAGAGCCGAAGTAGGGCCCGCCATGTGGAGCATGCTGATTTCCTGCAAGCAGCCCTGCTGCAAGTGATTGAAAAAAAACAATTCACAGTTGCTGATGGCAGTCCCAGAGCAGCTGCACTTTGTGGAGCACCATTTCTGGTCCCGTGAAACAAGCACTGACTGGTGGGACCACATCGTTTTGCAGGTATAGGATGATGAGCAGTGGCTGCAGAACTTTCAAATGCAGAAGGCCACCTTCCAGGAACTTTGTGCAGAGCTTTCCCCTGCCCTGAAGTTCAGCAACACAAAAGGGTAGTGAGTCTGGGAAATGTGTGGGACATAGTGGATGGTTTTGCCATGATGAAACTCCCTAATTGTGGTGGGGTGATAGATGGCACGCATATCCCCATCTTGGCACCAGATCACCTTGCCAAAGAGTACATAAACCAAAAGGGATACTTTTGAATGGCATTGCAAGTGCTGGTGGATCACAGGGGCTATTTCATTGACATCAATGTAGGATGGTCGGGAAAGGTTCATGACTTGCACATCTTTAGGAACTCGGGTCTGTTAAAAAAGCAGCAATCCGGGACTTTCTTTCAGGACCATAAAATTAACATTGATGACATTGAGATGCCTATAGTTATCCTGGGAGGTCCCAGCCTACCCCTAGCTCCCATGGCTCATGAAGCCATACACCAGCCATCTGGACAGCAGTAAGGAATGTTTCAACTATAGGCTCAGCAAGTGCGGAATGGTGGTTGAATGTGCCTTTGCTCATTTGAAAGGGTGCTGGAGAAGTCTACTAACAAAGTTGGACCTTAGTGAGGAGAACATCCCCATGGTTATAGCTGTCTGCTGTGTGCTCCATAATATCTGTGAAAAAAAGGAGGGAAATTTTCCACAGGGGTGGGCAGTTGAGACAGATCGCATGGCAGCCATTTTTGAGCAGCCAGAGACCCGGGCAATAAGAGCACAGCAAGGGGAGTTGCATATCTGTGAGGCTTTGAAAAGCTGTTTCAGTAATGAGTCACATTAATTTAAGCTGCTTGTCTGCATTGTGCTTTCCCAAGCCTTCACCTGGCTTGTATCACTGCCCCTGTAAGGCCACCCAGTGCCCAAGCCCACTGCTTCTACTCAAGAAAGAACATTTATTTCTCAAATTAATTTACTTTATTTAACAAACATAAGTAAAAAGGGAGAACAGAAAAAAAAGGTAACCCTTAGGGACGAGGGGTTGTAAATTTGAAATGGGGAGAAACATTTTCAGCTGTGTAACATAACACTACATTCCAGACCATCAAAGATCTGTGAATGGGCACCTTCTGTTCATTGTATCATAGAATCATAGAATCATAGAATCTCATGGTTGGAAGGGACCTCAGGAGGTCATCTAGTCCAACCCCCTGCTCAAAGCAGGACCAAACCCAACTAAATCATCCCAGCCAGGGCTTTGTCAAGCCTGACCTTAAAAACCTCTAAGGAAGGAGATTCCACCACCTCCCTAGGTAACCCATTCCAGTGCTTCACCACCCTACTAGTGAAAAAGTTTTTCCTAATGTCCAACCTAAACCTCCCCCTCTGCAACTTGAGACCATTACTCCTTGTTCTGTCATCTTCTACCACTGAGAACAGTCTAGATCCATCCTCTTTGGAACCCCCTTTCAGGTAGTTGAAAGCAGCTATCAAATCCCCCCTCATTCTTCTCTTCTGCAGACTAAACAATCCCAGTTCCCTCAGCCTCTCCTCAGAAGTCATGTGCTCCAGCCCCCTAATCATTTTTGTTGCCCTCCGCTGGACTCTCTCCAATTTATCCACATCCTTCTTGTAGTGTGGGGCCCAAAACTGGACACAGTACTCCAAATGAGGCCTTACCAGTGCTGAGTAGAGGGGAATGATCACATCCCTTGATCTGCTGGAAATTCCCCTACTTATACAACCCAAAATGCCATTAGCCTTCTTGGCAACAAGGGCACACTGTTGACTCATATTCAGCTTTTCGTCCACCGTAACCCCTAGGTCCTTTTCTGCAGAACTGCTGCCCAGCCATTCGGTCCCTAGTCTGTAGCAGTGCATGGGATTCTTCCATCCTAAGTGCAGGACTCTGCACTTGTCCTTGTTGAACCTCATCGTATTACTTTTGGCCCAATCCTCTAATTTGTCTAGGTCCCTCTGTATCCTATCCCTACCCTCCAGCGTATCAACCACTCCTCCCAGTTTAGTGTCATCTGCAAACTTGATAAGGGTGCAGTCCACACCATCCTCCAGATCGTTAATGAAGATATTGAATAGAACCGGCCCCAGCACCGACCCTTGGGGCACTCCACTTGATACCGGCTGCCAACTAGACATGGAACCATTGATCACTACCCGTTGAGCCCGACCATCTAGCCAGTTTTCTATCCACCTTACCGTCCATTCATCCAGCCCAGACTTCTTTAACTTGCTGGCAAGAATACTGTGGGAGACTGTATCAAAAGCTTTGCTAAAGTCCAGAAATAGCACATCCACTGCTTTCCCCTCATCCACAGAGCCGGTTATCTCGTCATAGAAGGCAATTAGGTTAGTCAGGCATGACTTGCCCTTGGTGAATCCATGCTGACTGTTCCTGATCACTTTCCCCTCCTTTAAGTGGTTCAGGATTGATTCCTTGAGGACCCGTTCCATGATTTTTCCAGGGACTGAGGTGAGACTGACTGGCCTGTAGTTCCCTGGATCTTCCTTCTTCCCTTTTTTAAAGATGGGCACTACATTAGCTTTTTTCCAGTCATCCGGGACCTCCCCCGATCGCCATGATTTTTCAAAGATAATGGCCAATGGCTCTGCAATCTCATCGGCCAACTCCTTTAGCACCCTCGGATGCAGCGGATCCAGCCCCATGGACTTGTGCTCGTCCAGCTTTCCTAAATAGCCCCGAACTACTTCTTTCTCCACAGAGAGCTGGTCACCTCCTCCCCATACCGTGCTGCAGAGTGCAGCTGTCTGGGAGCTGACCTTGTCTGTGAAGACAGAGGCAAAAAAAGCATTGAGTACACTAGCTTTCTCCACATCCTCTGTCACTAGGTTCCCTCCCTCATTCAGCAAGGGGCCCACACTTTCCTTGACTTTCTTCCTGTTGCTAACATACCTAAAGAAACCCTTCTTGTTACTCCTAACATCTCCGGCTAGCTGCAACTCCAAGTGTGATTTGGCCTTCCTGATTTCACACCTGCATGCCTGAACAATACTTATATACTCCTCCCTGGTTATTTGTCCAATCTTCCACTTCTTTTAAGCTGTTCTTTTGTGATTAAGACGAGCAAGGATTTCACTGTTAAGCCAAGCTGGTCGCCTGCCATATTTACTTTTCTTCCTACACATCGGGATGGTTTGTTCCTGCAACCTCAATAAGGTTTCTTTGAAATACAGCCAGCTTTCCTCGACTCCTTTCCCCGTCATGTTATTCTCCCAGGGGACCTTGCCCATCAGTTCCCTGAGGGAGTCGAAGTCTGCTTTTCTGAAGTCCAGGGTCTCTGTTCTACTGCTCTCCTTTCTTCCTTGTGTCAGGATCCTGAACTCGACCATCTCATGGTCACTGCCTCCCAGGTTCCCATCCACTATTGCTTCCTCTACTATTTCTTCCCTGTTTGTGAGCAGCAGGTCAAGAAGAGCTTGTCCCCTAGTTGGTTGCTCCAGCACTTGCACCAGGAAATTGTCCCCTACACTTTCCAGAATCTTCCTGGATTGTCTGTGCACCGCTGTATTGCTCTCCCAGCAGATATCGGGGTGATTAAAGTCACCCATGAGAACCAGGGCCTGTGATCTAGCAACTTCTGTTAGTTGCTGGAAGAAAGCCTCGTCCACCTCATCCCCCTGGTCTGGTGGTCTGTAGCAGACTCTCACCACGACATTACCCTTGTTGTTCATACTTCTAAATTTAATCCAGAGACTCTCAGGTTTTTCTGCAGTTTCATACTGGAGCTCTGAGCAGTCATACTGCTCTCTTACATACAACGCAACTCCCCCACCTTTTCTGCCCTGCCTATCCTTCCTGAACAGTTTATATCCATCCATGACAGTACTCCAATCATGTGAGTCATCCCACCAAGTCTCTGTTATTCCAATTACATCATAATTCCTTGACTGTGCCAGAACTTCTAGTTCTCCCTGCTTGTTCCCCATGTTACATTTGAGCAATTTTGTTAGCTATGCATTGGAATTAAAATATTTTCTCTATTGTTGTGGTGGTATAATCCCCACTGCAGATAACATTAGAACAGTATAAATGACCAACAAGAGAAGCATAAGTAAAACATTTAAGGCTCAGTTATGTGCTGTTTAAATGGAAAAGAGGAAGTGAATGGTCTAAACAGCAGTGGCTGGAAGCATTATGCTTGTGGAGGCTACAAGCAGGCATAATCTCTGCAGAGAAGATGCGGTGAGGATCATTCTCACCAGCAGCTGTTCCCAGTTCCCAGTGCACAGTGAGTGAGGTGCTGAGAACATTGCTGGTGATAGTAGCCCCATCTCTGTCCCAGTAATGACACTAGTTTTCAGGGAGAACAGGCAGCCCTCCTTACAGCTGTCCTCTTCATTGCAGCATTAGAGGAGAGAGTCCCCTGTACCGCCTCTCCCCACAGTCCATTGAGGCTGAGGCAACCATAGTTTGGACTTTAGTTTTTACCAATTTTGTCGCTATACTTTATGCATTGCAAATACTGGAAATTTCTGTATGCTATAAAGATAAATTATTGCTGCAAAACTGAAATCTTACACTCTTTTCTGCTCAAATAAAAACCATATTTTGTGATTATTTAACATTTATTCAGTCTCCGACATGAAAAGGCCTTCATATGCTGATAAGGAGCAGTGGTTGTTTGATTGGCTGATGAACCAGATGGGATAGCTAAATGAAAAATTGGTTTGGGCTTTACAAGATAGTATTAATTGGCTATGTGTATAAAGAACTTTGATGTAAAAAAAGACACTATGTGATTATTAGAGCAACAAGATAGGTGAGGTAATATCTTTTATTGGACCAACTTCTGTTGGTGAGAGATATACGTTTTCAAGCTGTACGGAGCTTTTCTTCAGGTCTGGAAATGGAACTCTCAACATCACAGGAAAATGCAAGGTGGAACAGATTGTCCCAGACTTGAAGAAGAACTCTGCGTGACTCGAAAGCTTGTCTCTCTCACCAATGGAAGTTGGCCCAATAAAAGATATTGCCTCACCCACTTTGTCTCTCTAATATCCTGGGACTCACACAGCTACAACTATGCTGCATAACCTATGTGATAAAGTCAAGTATGGGTGTATGTAAGGGTGTATGTAAAAGTTGGGAAAAAGTTAATGCTAAATATTGATGAAAGTCACAATTTTGAGTTATATGGCAAAAATAATGGCTATTGAATTTCTGTAAAGAAAGGGATGAAAACACAAATGATTATTAATTTCACTTAAAGGGATTTTATTTAAACTTTTCAGGTGTTTTCATGATGCTGACATTGCTCATTTCCTGTACTTTAAAAAAAAGGCTAAATAATGGCTATATGTCTGTGTTCTGGCCTCTGCCATACTCTGTGTGAGCATAACATACTCAGTGAGCCTGCGGCTGTGAGGTAATTTAAATAAGTTCATGTCGTAAAGCTTAAAGCTATAGAACAAGCAAATCATCCTCTAACATTAAAGGAAGATATCATGTATTTTGAATGTAGGTTTGCCTAAATGGTGATAGGAAACCATTTTATTTCTGTAATGCTAGCATAAATGGAAGCCTGGAGGTATATTTTGTGAATATTACATTCTATTAATTGTTTGTTATCTCTGATACAGGAGCCTTCTCAGGCCCAGCAAATGGGTTAATGATTCCACTCTTAAGAAAAGGAAATTGTTTTAAACGCCTTCATGCAATTATAAATTTCTGAAAGCTACAATACTACTTTGAGAGCTTTTAAATGTCCTATATTTTAATTCAAGGCATATTGATTAGAAGATTTTTGAATTAATATCCTCATGTGTGGCAACCAATCTACTAATCTGGTTCTATCTAATATAACTTCCTAGTAGAAACAAAGCAGAAACATAAGAGTAAATACCATGGAAGTCACATATGGAAATCATACACTATGCACTATCCTGAAAACATTAACCTTTCAGTAATATGTCTGTGCAAGATAGTCATGGAAGATGGGGAGAAAGGAGTGAAAGACCTATCTTTCTATTTTAGGCCTGGTCTACACTACAAAGTTAGGCTGATTAGTAGGAACATTGGGCTGCATTAGTAGGACCATTGCCAGCAGACCAAGGGAAGTGATTATTCCCCTCTATTCGGCACTGGTGAGGCCACATCTAGAGTATTACGTCCAGTTTTGGGCCTCCCACTACAGAAAGGATGTGGACAAATTGGAGAGAGCCAAGCGGAGGGCAACAAAAATAATCAGGGGGCTGGGGCACATGACTTATGAGGAGAGGCTGAGGGAATTGGGCTTGTTTAGTCTGAAGAAGAGAAGAGTGAGTGGGGATTTGATAGCGGCCTTCAACTACCTGTTCTCAGTGGTGACAGATGACAGAACAAGGAGCAATGGTCTCAAATTTCAGTGGGGGAGGTCTAAGTTGAATATTCAGAAACACTATTTCACTAGGAGGGTGGTGAAGCACTGGAATGGGTTACCTAGGGAGGTGGTGGAATCTCCATCCTTGGAGGTTTTTAAGGCCCGGCTTTACAAAGCCCTAGCTGGAATGATTTAGTTGCTATTGATCCTGCTTTGAGCAGGGGGTTGGACTAGATGACCTCCTGAGGTCTTTTCCAACACTAATCTTCTATGATGTAAATCACCTTGAGCATGTGTCTACATTCAAATTTGTTTCCAGCTGACGTAAGCACCCTGTTATATTCACATAATAAAACTACCTCCCTAAACAGCATTGAGCAATGGTTGACCTACTGTCTATGTGGACCCTGACAGTCCTCCAGCAACTGTCCCACAATGTCTGATGGTGACCACTCTGATCACATGTGTGAACTCCACTGCCCAGGGTCATGGTGACCAGAAGACACCCCTCTCCAGAAAACACCTGTGACGGGTTGGATCATAGAAACCCCCTTGGGATGAGGTGCCAAGACTTCTTCTGCCCCTGCTTTTCCTGCCAGCTTGGGACTCCAGCACCCTGTCTTGTTGAGCCAGACATGCCAGTCTGCTCCAACCCAGGGTCTGAACCACGTGCCCCAAATCTGCAGACTTAACTGAAAGCAATTTAAGAAGTGTTCCTGTCTTTAGCACTCAGATGCCCAACTCCCATTGAGGTCTGTGATGTTGTGCAGTCTATATGGTTTTATAAAAATATGGTAATAAGTAGATATAATGTAACTGGAATATGCTTCATGCAAACGGTCTCTTGTAAGGTATCATTACAAAACTTATAATCTACTGAGTGTGGTCATCCTATTTGTATAAATGTACCACTCTTGTATCTGGAACTAAAAATATAAAATATAACTCTAAGGGCCTATTGTAATTATACAAAGTGTGGGCCATTAATGGTGGTTTGAAATCTTAATGGCTCCCATCAACCAGGACAATTGACTGGGGCTCTGTTTGCAAGCAAGCCTTCCTGTGAGTCAGGCTTGGAGTCTTACAGTGACATATGATCATGTCACATGAACTGGAATCCATCTTTAACCTGGTGCTTTTTCAATGGGTGGGGGGGGAGGTGGAAACCCATAGAGAGACAAAGGATTTCTGCCTTATGCAAAAGATATATAAAGGGGTGGAACAGAACAAAGAGGAGAGGAGCCATCATGAAGAATCCCCTAGCTACCACCTGAACTGGAACAAGAGCTGTACCAGGGGAAAGAATTGTGCCCAGGCCTGGAAGGTGTCTGGTCTGAGGAAAAACTTACTGAAGCATCTCTGAGGGTGAGATTATCTGTATTCAGTTTGATTAGACATAGATTTGCGCATTTTATTTTATTTTGCTTGGTGACTTACTTTGTTCTGTCTGTTATTACTTGGAACCACTTAAATCCTACTTTCTGTATTTAATAAAATCACTTTTTACTTATTAATTAACTCAAAGTATGTATTAATACCTGGGGGAGCAAACAACTGTGCATATCTATCTATCAGTGTTATAGAGGGCTAACAAGTTTGCCCTGCATAAGCTGTATACAGAGTAAAACAGATTTATTTGGGTTTAGACCCCACTGAGAGTTGGGCATCTAAGTGCTAAAAACAAGCACACTCTGTGAGCTGTTTTCAGGTAAACCTGCAGCTCTGGGACAAGTAATTCAGACCCTGGGTCTTTGTTGGAACAGACGGGAGTGTCTGGCTCAGCAAGACAGGGTGCTGGAGTCCTAAGCTGGCAGGGCAAACAGGAGCAGAGGTAGTCTTGGAAGATCAGTTAGCAGCTCCCAGGGGGGTTTCTGTGACCAAACATGTCACAGGGTCCAAACCCCAAATAAATCTGTTTTACACTGTATAAAGCTTTATACAGGGTAAACTCATAAATTGTTCACCCTCTATAACACTGATAGAGAGATATGCACAGCTGTTTGTCCCCCCTCCCCAGGTATTAATACATACTCTGGCTTAATGTGCCCGCAAGGGGGGGCGAGATACCGGTGAAAGAATGACACTCAGCCCAAGGATAATAAGCAAGGCTTTACTGAGGGAAGAACTTACACTCCAAGCTGTGTGGGGAGTCCCTGAGGCGCACGGAGGGGCTGCGGGGGATTCTGGCTGTCCGGGACAGCTGGCCAGGTGGAACTCTGCCGAGGGGAGTTCTTTGCAATGTTATATCCCCAGCGCTTATCTCAGGGTTATACGGGGTCAACAGCTGGCTGCATTCATTACATTCATAAATTGTACATTTTATCTAAACTAACTTATTTACAGACAAAAACATGCTGAACTGTACTAAATCATATCTTAGCAAGGTCTATCAGGCAAAGTTCACTGAACAGCCGGCATCTTCCACCCACATTCAATCACATACTCAGTCTGCCACTTAGCTCCTTGCCAATCTTCCGCAACCTTGCCCCTACAGTTAATGAATAAATAAAAAGTGATTTTATTAAATACAGAAAGTAGGATTTAAGTGGTTCCAAATAATAGCAGACAGAACAAAGTGAATTACCAAAAAAATAAAACACGCAAGTCTGAGTCTAATACAGTAAGAAAATTGAGTACAGATCACCCTTAGAGGAATTCCAGTTTCTTTCAGGTATCCTTGGGGTGGAGAGGCTCTCTCTTTAGCCAGCTGAAGACAAAATGGAGGGGTCTCCCAGGGGTTTAAGTAGAGTTTCTCTTGTGGTTGGAGACCCCCTCCTCTCTCCTATGCAAAGTCCAGCTCCAAGATGGAGTTTCGGAGTCACATGGGCAAGTCACATCTCCATGCATGACTGAGTTTCTTACCAGCCAAGCCACATTCCTGGGAAAGCTTCGATGTGGATTGTTGGCTTAAGTGGTTCTTGATTGAGCACTTACTGAGAATAGTCTTTTCTCAAGAAGCTGAGCAAATGCTTTACTAAGGCTACTTAGAAATCAAGCAAATATATAGCCAATATTCCTAACTTTAAGTACAAAAATTATATATGCATACAAATAGGATGAATGTATTCAGTAGATCATAACCTTTACATAGATATGTTACACGGCATATGTAGCACAAAACATATTCCAGTTATATTCTATATACATTCATAAGCATATGCCTGTGAAGCCTTATGGGGTGCACTGTCACAACACCCCATGTATTTTTGAAATATCTTTTGAAATATTCTTCCTGACTGCCCACATAGTGAGCATACCTAGCAGCTCTTCCTTCTATGGAATTTCCGAACTAACCATGTCAGCTCCATGTACTAGATGCTCTCCTGCCTGGAATAGACAGGAGGTATTGGGTCTCCTGGTCCTGTGGAAAGAAGAAGTTGTGTAGGCACAGCTACAGACCAGCATTAGAAACATGGACATCTACAGATAGATTGCACAGAGTGTTCAGGTGAAGGGGAGTGACAGGATCAGCAACAGTATTGCATGAAAGTGAAGGAACTGCAGCAGACATACCACAAGGCCAAGGAGACCAACAATCTTTCTGGAGATGAGCCACAGAGCTGCTGCTTTTACATTGAGCTGCCTGCAATACACCTCTACCCCATATAACGCGACCCAATATAAGGCAGGTTCGCATACATGGTGGTAAAGCTCTGACACGCTGCTCTGAGCAGTGTGTTAAGGGTGCTGGGCCAGGCCGGGGCCAAGGGGTTCGAGAAGAGGCAGAGGGTCTCGGGGGCGGTCAGGGGCTCCCCTCCAGGGCCTGGGGGGCAGGAGCTGTGGGAGGACACTTTTGGGGGCCCCGCAATTCCAGAGTGTCCCGGGGGATTAGCAGGGGGCCGGGAGCAGCCCGCTCTGTTTCCCTTGCCCCGGCCCCAGCCGTGTCGCTTGGGGGAGGGGGCTTGGAGGAAGGGATCCCCCCGCACTCACCAGCAGCAGTGGAAGCAGAGCAGCCTGGCCCAGCCCGCTCCACTCCGCCAGCTCCCAGTGCAGTGCTCCGCAGGTGAGTACTGGGGGGCATCCTTTCCCCAACCTCCCTGCACTCACCTGTGGTGGGAAGCAGAGCACCGCGGCTGGGAGGTGGCAGAGTGGAGCGGGCTGGGGCCGTGTAACTCCGCTTTGCACCACAGGTGAGTGTGGAGGGCGTCCTTTCCCCAGCCTCCCAGCACTCACCAGCGGCAGGAAGTGGAGCAGCCCAGCCCCACTCCGCCAGCTCCCAGCCATGGCGCTCCACTTCCTGCTGGGCAGGTGAGTGCAACATGGCTGGGGCTGGGGCAGGGGCAAGGAAAGCGGAGCGGGCTGGGGCCGTGTCACTCCGCTGCCCGCCGCAGGAGTGGAGCGGGCTGCTTTGCTTCCTGCTGCTGCCGGTGAGTGCCTGTCAGGGGGTGGGGGTGGGGTGGGGTGGATAGGGGTTGGAGCAGTCAGGGGACAGGGGGGCTGGGTAGGGGGTGGGATCCTGGGGGTGATTAGGGACGAAGGTCTCTGGAGGGGGCGGTCAAGGAACAAGGAATGGGGGTGCCAAAGCAAGTTTGATATAACGCGGTCTCACCTATAACACGATGAGATTTTTTGTCTCCAAAGGACCACGTCATATAAGGGTAGAGGTGTACTTATCTGAGACCACAGCAACACCCCACAGACCTTTGCAAACACCTGTGAGAAGCCTCAGACAGACACCTCAGCTGTGAACAGAGAGAAGGAGGAAGAGGGGAGACATGGGCGGTGGGTCCAACTATGCTGTGAGCCAGAACCTGTTCAAGACTCTACTGCAGTCCAGCCAGTCCTGCCAACCAAACAGGGACAAACTCAAATCAGTGGGGGCTGATGATATTCACTGAAGTGTATGGCAGGAATTAGCTGAAGAAATGTCAGAGTGACTGGCAATAATATTTACAACCTTTTGGATCACAGGAGAGATCCTTGAAGACTGGAGATGGGATAACATAGTGCCCATCTTTAAAAAGGGGAAAAAGGAGGAGCCGGTGAACTATAGACTAGTCAGCTAACCTCAATACCTGGGAAACTACTAGAGCAATGTTAAAAACATTCAATTTGTGAGTACCTGGAGGATGAAGGGGTAATCACTAGCACCCTGTATGGATTTTCCAAGAACAAATCATGACAAACCAGCTTGATTTCCTTCTTTGACAGAATAACTGGTTTGGTGGATAAGAGGAATGCATCAAATATCTGAACTTTAACAAGGCTTTTGACACAGTTCTACATGTCCTTCTGATAAGTAAGCTGGAGAAATATGGGCTTGGTGGAGCTACCATTACGTGAATAAATAATTGCTTAGACAACCGCAAACAAAGAGTGATGGGACAATGTCAGGTTGGAGGGAGGTCTCAAATGGAGTTCCAAAGGAATCTGTTCCAGATTTTACATCTTTCCTGGATGTAGAAATAGAGAGCATAGTGATCAAGTTTGCATATGACACAAAGCTAAGGGGTAGTGGTGCCAACACTTTGGAGGATATAGCTAAAATTCAGAGAATTTGGAGAACTGGGCTATAGACAACAAAATGAAATTCAAGAACGACAAATGTAAGGTGCTACACTTAGAGAAGAAAAAAACAAATGCACAAATGCTGAATGAGGGGAAACTGGCTTGGCAGCAGCATTGCTGAGAAGGATCTGGGAGTTGTGGTAAATCACCTTGAGCATGTATCTACATTCAAATTTGTTTCCAGCTGATGTGAGCAACAAAGATGATCAAATAGATGCAAAGCAATGCACAAAAATACAAAGGCTGAAGGAACTGGGTATGTTTAGTAAGGAAAAGAGGAGATTGAGGGAGGACATGATAGTGTTAAATACTTAAAAGACTGCCATAAAAAAAGATGGAGAAAATTTGTTCTCTCTTGCCACAGAGGGCAGGACAAGAGGCAATAGGTTCAAACTACAGCATAGCAGATTTAGATTAAATCTCAGGAAAAACTTTCCAACTGTAAGAACAGTAGGACAATGGAACAGACTGCCTCAGGAGGTTGTGGAAGCTTCTTCATGGGAGGTTTTCAAAAGGAGACTGGATAACCACCGGTCTGGGATGGTTTAGACACAACAAATCCGGCATCTTGGCAGGAGGTTAGACTAGATTGCCCTTGCTGTTCCTTTTAACCCTATGATTCTGTGATTCTATATTGTTGCTTAGGCCCAGTTTACCAAGAGATCCAGATTGCTTTGAATGAACGACCTGCTGTCTTCATTATTTATCACTCGCTCTATTTTTGTGTCATCTGTAAACTTTATCAGTAATGATTTTATGTTTTCTTCCAGGTCACTGATAAAAATGTGAACTGTCATAGGGCCAAGAACCGCTCTCTGTGGGACCTCACTGGAAACATACCCTTTTAATGAAGATTCCCCATTTACAATTACATTTTGAGACCTAGCAGTTAGTCACTTTTTAATCCATTTGATGTGTTCCATCTTAATTTTATATTGTTATGTTGTACTAAGTGAAATACTTTACAGAAATCTTTTAGGTCAACACTATTACCTTTATCAACTAAATTTGTAATCTCACCAAAAGAAGAGATCCAGTTAGTCTGACAGGATTTATTTTACATAAACCCATGTTGATTGGCCTTAATTATATTACCCTCCTTTAATTCTTTATTAATCAAGTCCCATATCAGCTGCTCCATTTGCTTGCCTAGTATCAGTGTCAGTGTGACAGGCCTATAATTACCCAGGTAATCCTCTGGCACACTGTCTGGAGTGAAGTGACTCACGATCACGAGTGCCTATCTCAGGGCAGACTGTCAAAAAGTAGGGCAGAAACTCCAGACTGATTTTATGTTCTATAATTAGATTTCTCCAACCCAGTATCAAGTGTGAACTCCTAAAGCACTATTACAGTCTTATCATGGAGTCACAGACAGTCACCTTTGGCATTCCAATCTATCCTGACACACAGGCAAGCTGGCCTATGAGATAGATGATCACTTTACACTAAAAATCACAACAATATTCAGGTTACTCCCAGTCCCAAAGGACCAATCATCACAATTCAATTGTACTTGGCTCTCAAACCAAAGACAACACGCCCTTCACTCCACAATCCAAGCTGATGGGATGAATTCATGCTCAAGCCTCCCCTTCCTGGAGGGAGTGAGGAATGCAATCAACAATCCTTTGATGTTACCTAATGCCTCATTTGCTGTCATTGGGCTATCTTGTGTGCAGGACGAGCACTTTACTTTAATTAATGCTTCTTATCCTTTTTAATGAGTTACACAATTACAGAGGTTTACAATGCAAACACACAATATAACTTTATACAAGGGACTACAGATATTATAAGTAGGATCAATACATGTGGCATCCTACAAACATTCCATAAAGCCTAAACACTAAGTACATTCTTATAACAATAATATCTATTTTAACTATACTAACCCATAAGTAAGCCAGAATGGTTTTCAGCTATGCATTTGTCAGTGTTCAGTGAGGCCTGGGCCTTGGCATGAGCTGGCACCTGGTCAACTAACATCACATCCTCATTTAACCATTTTATATACTGGTGCAACATTGGCTTTTTTCCAGTTTTATGGAACTTCCCCAGTGTACCAAGACTTAATGAAAGATTGACATTAACAGTCCAGAGAGCTCGCAGCCAGCTCTTTTAAAACTCTTGGATGCATATTATCTGAACCTACTCATTAAAAAATGTCCAACTTTAGCAAATGCTGTTTAACATCCTCCTGATATGCTAGTGGAAGGGAAAGACTGCTATCATATGAAATGGCTACATCATCTTTTTTTACCAAATACAGAACAGAAATATTTTGAACAGTTCTGCTTTTTCTTCATTATTATTGATAATTTTACCATTTCCATCTAGTAATGGAGCAAAACTATTATCAGGATTCTTTTAGTAACTAATATACTTAAAAATCTCATTCTTATTGTACTTTACTCTGCTGGCCATAAATTTCTCTTTGTGTCCCTTTGCTTCCCTTATGAATTTCTTCCTGGAAGGCTGGCCCAGAATCTTACTACTTTGATGATTAGAAAACTCCTAATTTTCATCTTAAATTTACTCACGGACAGTTTATACCCCAATATTGTCCTTTAGCTTAAATAGTTCTTTATCCCCCCCAATGTATTTATAGAGCGAAATTGTAACCCCTCCTAGCCATCATTTTGTTAGGCTAAACAAGCCAAATTCCTCCATTTTCCTGTCATAAAATAAGACCTCCATTCCCCTGATTATCCTAGTAGCTCTTCTCTGTACTTTTTCCACACTGAATTCCTCTTTCCTAAAGATGGGTGAGCAGAACTGCACACAATATTCCAGATGCAGTTTTACCAGTGTCTTGAACAAGTAAGATACTTCTCTCTCTCTACTGGAAACACTTCACCTGATACACCCTGAGATCACATTTGCCTTTTTCATCTCTGCTTTCCATTGATGACACAATCATCCCGTGATCAACCAATACACCCAAGACTTTCTTCTTTTCTTTCTAAGTCCCCAGCTTATAACAGAAATTCTTGTTATTATTCCCTAAATGCATGATCTTGCCCTTTGTACTATTAAATTAATGACATTTCTATTACTCCAGTCCTCAAGGTCATCCAGTTCTTCCTTTATGATATTCTAATACTCCTCTGTATTTGAGTCATCAGCAAATTTCACTAGCACACTCCTACTTTTTATACCCACATTACTAATAAAAATTATTAAATAAGATTGATCCCAAGACCAATCCATGAAGAACTCCATTAGTAACTTTCCTTCAGCCTGATAGTTCCCCTTTCAGCACAATCTGTTGTCATCTCCCTTTTAGCTACTCCTTATTCATCTTACAGTGCTTATACTGATCCTCATGTTCTCCAGCTTAACTAATACTTTCCCATATGGCACTGTACCAAATGCTTTACTGAAATGCATCCGACGAAGTGGGTATTCACCCACGAAAGCTCATGCTCCAAAACGTCTGTTAGTCTATAAGGTGCCACAAGACTCTTTGCTGCTTTTACTGAACTTTATAACACAAAAAGTTTGAAGTGTCTGTGCTATTATTATTAAGCTAATTCAGGACAAAGAAAAGACTGATGTGCATGAAGTCTTAAAGGATCCAGTTTTAAATTAAATTCAACCCATATACTAATACATAGATTTATTTGTAAATTATCTGTAAATTCCTTTTATACATAAAGAATAAGTGCTATAAATTTGTATATTATTCATATTAATATATGTATTATTCATAGAAACAAAGTGGTTGAATAAATGCTTAAGTACAAAATGGAACTCAGCATTAACTATGGAGTCATGACTGGTGCCTTCATAATAGCCTTCAGTAGGCTGACAGGCATAAGTCAGTGATCACCAGCACTGTGTGTGTGTGTGTGTGTGTGTATTCATAATCAGTTGGTGGCAAGCAGTAAAGGTTAATTTCCTCTGTTTTAATTTGGTAATTAAAAAAAAATGTGTTATGGGCTTTATGTGAAAAAACAGCCAAGGCCTTTTCTACCCATTTGTCTCTCTCCACACTTGGTCTGCCTTCCCTTGCCCAGATGTCTCTTTCCCCTCACTTTCTCTTTCACCATATCCACACACAAGTAGGGGTGGGAAAAGTTTGGGTAAAGAGATGTCTGGAGAGGCTAAGTGGGGAGGTGGGGAGGGGAGAGAAAAGAAGATGGCAATATACAACTGTCTCTTCCCTCCACTTTCTTCTGTAATCCCAGATGGCATCTCAGCTGTAGTTTATGGCCCTCTCATGATTTACATTCACTTTCTACTGTAAAAACTTCACTGAGAGTGCTTTAATATCCCCCATTTGTTTTTTTACAGGACAAAGTGCCCAATTAAAGGTACCATTAGGTCATGAACTGCTACTGAGAAGGGTGCAGGAAGCATGAGAGGCTGGGTGCAAGGATAAGAGATTCAGCAACTCCAGGCAATTGGTATAGGGTGAGGAAAAGGTCAGAAAGGAAGTAATTTAACAATAACTATAGTCAAAATATTAGCGAGCAATGCTTTATAGTATGTCCCCTCTTATTCCCCTGTATTCTTCTACTAGGAACTATTTTCTTATGAAGTAATGATACATAGCATGAACCCCACGAATATATCTTGAAATGTTGGATTTAAAGGTAAATTATGGAAATATGCTCTAGAGTCATAGTAGTCAAAAAAAACCAACAGCAATACACCACAGGGTGTACATTAGTAGGCTATAACTG
The DNA here is from genome assembly GCF_020497125.1 of Mauremys mutica. NCBI lineage: Eukaryota > Metazoa > Chordata > Testudines > Geoemydidae > Mauremys > Mauremys mutica. Next base: position 171,644,992 of record NC_059073.1, read on the forward strand.
GGTAGTTGAAGGCATACAGCCCTGCACCTGAACAGTGTGACAACAGCTTCACAATGCACAACCTAGTGTTACTTATTACTATGTCTGGAAACTTAGAAGAGAAAAGACTATCTTGGAACAATAGTTCAAGTCAATACCGAGGTCCTGAATGAAGTGAGAGACATGGCGTTTAAAGTCCCTTCTGTACAGCAGTCAATATCAAACATCACACTTAAACTGTCACTATTTGACCTGACAATCATTCTTCAGAAGGACTAGAAGTAGAGTTAGCCAAGTTACCTTGCATTTCTAAAGAAGGTCATGTGCAGGTCACTGGCAGAAGAGAGTATATATTAAGAAATGCCTAGTATGAGTATAAATATGAACATTTCTAACCTGCTTAAATGTAATATCCAGATGCAAATTAAAAAATGGTGCTGATCAGTTCAAACAGGAACTCACTGAAAAAAATCTTCATGAGGAACAAAAGGGAGAGGTTTGTTTTGTTTTTGTGAGAAAATACAACACAGGGAAAAACTGAGACTTATACAGTCAGCAATATATGTTCTAAAAATGCAATTTCCGGATTAATAACAAAGACTCTGTTCTAGTTCACTAGTTCCTTTAGGACGTGCGCTTTTGACCCATGCAACATATTGTGCCCCATGGCTCTTAGCTGAACTGCGACTTAGCTGTGCCTATTTTTTTTAAATGTGTGATGTCTATTAAAACTAGCTGATGCTTGTACCAGGCCCCCAGTGGAAATGAAATAGGTGTCTCAGTGGACTGTCCATTGGTTAAATATTAAAGGATCAAACTTTAATATTTAAGTGTGTATGCAGTGTATTAGGAAAAAAAATCCTATATGAATATTCTAAGTTTGTTCTTTACTCTCAGGAAAGCAAGCAATTTTCCCTTATCTCTAATTAACTAGATAAAATAGTATTTCACGAATATACCTGATATGAAAGATTCAGTTTTTTCAGTGATTATATATCTTTTCTCCAAGGCACTTATTAATTTGCTTAAAAATCCATTCATCATTTCACAGATTGTTTTAGCACATCATCTTATCTGTCCATGTCTGAATAAAGTATGCTGGAAAAAAATGAGTGAAAGATTAAGTATTCCAGCTTGCTCTACATTACACATATGACTGTTTTCATTTTATAAATGAGTAACCATAAAAATGATATAACAGAGTAGAGTGAGGGTGATGAAAGACAGTACAAGACAGTAGACCTGAAAAAAGCCACTGTGGATCAGGTGCAGTAACCTGGTGGACAGAGCAGGCAGCCTTTCCCCTTCACACCAGTGTGAGTTTTCCACTACTGTTTTCTGTTTTGCAAGACATGGAAGTGTGAGAGTAGTCACAAGGAAAAATAACAGTCATGCTGTCTTAAACTCTTTCCCAGGTCCTATAATCTACTGGAAAAAGAGAACATGACAGACCAACAGTGACAGCAACACTGAAGTGCCTGATTCTGCACCATCAAATGCATAGACTCATAGATTTTAAGACCAGAAGGGACTATCGTGATCAGCTAGTCTGACTTCCTGCACATCACATGCCACAGAACCTCACCCACCCACTCCTGCAATAGATCCATAACCTCTGGTTGAGTTACTGAAGTCCTCAAATCTTGATTTAAAAACATCAAGTTACAGAGAACCTATCATTTACTCTAGTTCAAACTAGCAAGTGACCCATGCCTCATGCTGCAGAGGAAGGTGACAAACCTACAGGGTCTTTGTCAAGCACCCCTGAGGTAAAACTCCTTCCTGACCCCATATCTGGCAATCAGCATGTGGGCAAGACTCACCAGCCAAATACCTGGTAAAAATTCTCTGTAGTGACACAGAGCTCTCCCCATCTAGTGTCCTATCTTTGGCCATTGGAGATATTTGCTAATAGCAGGTATAGGTGGGACATATGCCATTGTAGAAAGTCTCATCATACCATCTCCTCCATAAACTTAACAAGCTCAGTCTTGAAGCAAGTTAGGATTTCTGCCCACACTACTCCCCTTGGAGGGCTATCCCACAACTTCACTCTTTTGATGGAAACTTTTGTTTAATTTCAATGCTAATCTTATTGATGCCCAATTTTTATCATTTGTTATTTTACCAACACTGGCCCTTAATTTATCTAACTCCTCTCCTTCCCTGGTGTCTGCTTATAATGAGCAGTCATATCTCCTCTCTGCCTACGTTTGATTAGGCTAAAAAAGCCAGGCGCTTTAAGTCTCCTCTTGTAAGGTAGGTTCTCCATTACTCTGATAATCCTAGTAGTCCTTCTCTGAACCTGTTCCAGTTTGATTTAATCTCTCTTAAACATGGGAGACCAGAGTTGTACATATTAATCCCCATCTTCTCCAATTTAACCAATAATTTCCTATGTGGAACTGTATCAAATGATTTACTTAAATCCAGGTATTTTAGATCTACTGCATTTCCTTTTTCTAGGAAATTGATGATCTTCTCAAAGAAAGAGATCAGGCTGGTCTGGCATGATCTACCTTTTGTAAAACCACATTGTGTTTTATCCCAGTTACCATTTATCTCTATGTCCTTAAACTACTCTCTTTTTCAAACCCTGTTCTAAGACTTTGCATACAATTAAGGTCAAACTAATAAGCCCACAGTCTCAATGGGAGTATCACCAAGTCCCTAGACTATTACTAAGTAAGAATGGTAAATTCAGGAATTCTAACTGTAAATGTTATTTTATAATTTCTTATTTATAGTGTGTATTGATAAAGGACCTTGAGGTAGCAACTCTATTCTGATACTCCTGCTGTAAAACCAGAGTTGGAAGTGGGCTGGTTTGGGTCTGTACAATGTTCTGATATTTTTGTCTACCTGTACAATGTTCTGATATTTTTGTCTACTTTCAGAAGTGCTGTGCCAAGTCTTCATTTATTCACTCTGATTTAAGGTTTCACGTGCCAGTCATACATTTTAACGTTTTAGAAGGTCTCTTTCTATAAATCTATAATATATAACTAAACTATCGTTGTATGTAAAGTAAATAAGGTTTTTAAAATGTTTAAGAAGCTTCATTTAAAATTAAAATAAAATGCTGAGCCCCCCGGACCGGTGGCCAGGACCCGGGCAGTGTGAGTGCCACTGAAACTCAGCTTGCGTGCTGTCTTCGGCATGCATGCCATATGTTGCCTACCCCTGGTCTACCTTTTCAGCTGCTCAGCCATATGTGCAAATTGAGCAATAAAGTGAAATAATAAGAAGCTACATAATGATTTTGTTAATTTGTTAATTTCACTTTGCTGTTCAGTTTACCAATAGACCAGAGCAGTTAAGGATTGAGAACCTGCAAGTCTGAGCAAAGAGAAGGGAAAGAGAATTGAGCTGTGTATGTGGAGATAGAGGGTGCAACATGAACAAAAGGAAGGAAAAGAGGAGGCCAAAAGTGACCTAGGAAGAAGGGCATGTTAGTAAATATTAACTTTTTATGATTTCTGTATATTAAACTCTCATTAATGTTTTATATGTTAACAAAAATATTTTTATAGTGTGTATCTATAAATTTAATCTCCTGTTCCTATGAAGCTGAAAAGTTCTGTCCTTAAACTGAACTGAGGGTGTGAGAATGCTCAGAAATGTACATAATTAAGAATTGGGCTGTACCTAATTATCCCCTGTGCATCTAAGACATCCATAGAAGGGGCCCCTGGGACACTACAGAAGCATGTTATAATAAACAAAACTAGATAATTGACAAGAGAGTGCTTATAATCAAAATATGTTCTGTAACTGATAAAGGATTTTTGCTATTGCAAATGTTTTCTGTGATTTGTGAAATAATCATAGAATCATAGAATTCAAGATCAGAAGGGACCATTATGATCATCTAGTCTGACCTCCTGCAAGATGCAGGCCACATAAGCCGATCCCCCCACTCCTTTAGCAAGCGACCCCTGCCCCATGCTTCGGAGGAAGGCGAAAAACCTCCAGGGCCACAGCCAATCTACCCTGGAGGAAAATTCCTTCCTGACCCCAAATATGGCGGTCAGCTGAACCCCGAGCATGCGGGCAAGACTCTCCAGCCATACCCTCTGGAAAAAGGTTAAGAATATCATATCATTGACCCATTGTACTATTTACCAGTGTGGCACTTAATTAACCTATTGACTAAGCCCGGTATCCTATCATACCATCTCCTCCATAAACTTATCTAGCTTAATCTTAAAGTCATGGAGGTCCTTCGCCCCCACTGTTTCCCTCGGTAGGCTGTTCCAGTATTGCACTCCCCTGATAGTTAGAAACCTTCGTCTAATTTCAAGCCTAAATTTCCTGACTGACAATTTATATCCGTTTGTCCTCGTGTCCACATTAGCACTGAGCTGAAATAATTCCTCTCCTTCCCTGGTATTTATCCCTCTGATATATTTAAAGAGTGCAATCATATCTCCTCTTATCCTTCTTTTGGTTAGGGAAAACAAACCGAGCTCCTCAAGTCTCCTTTCATACGACAGGCCTTCCATTCCTCGGATCATTCTAGTGGCCCTTCTTTGTACCTGTTCCAGTTTGAATTCATCCTTCTTAAACATTGGAGACCAAAACTGCACACAATACTCCAGATGAGGTCTCACCAACGCCTTATATAACGGGACTAGCACCTCCTTATCCCTACTAGAAATACCTCGCCTAATGCATCCCAGACCGCATTTGCTTTTTTAACGGCCACATCACATTGCCTGTTCATAGTCATCCTATGATCAACCAGGACTCCTAGGTCCTTCTCCTCCTCCGTTACTTGCAACTGGTGCGTCCCTAGCTTATAACTAAAATTCTTGTTAGTCATCCCTAAATGCATAACCTTACACTTCTCACTATTGAATTTCATCCTGTTACTAATACTCCAGTTTACAAGGTCATCCAAATCTCCCTGGAGGATATCCCGATCCTTTTCCGAATTGGCAATACCTCCCAACTTGGTGTCGTCCGCAAACTTTATCAGCCCACTCCTACTCTTGGTTCCCAGGTCAGCAATAAATAGATTGAATAAAATCGGACCCAAAACCGAACCTTGAGGAACTCCACTGGTAACCCCCCTCCAACCCGACAGTTCCCCCTTCAATACTACCCTCTGCAGTCTCCCCTTTAACCAGCTCCTTATCCACCTCTGGATTTTCATTTCGATCCCCATCTTTTCCAATTTAACCAGTAATTCCTCATGCGGTACCGTATCAAACGCCTTACTGAAATCCAGATATATTAGATCCACTGCATTTCCCTTGTCTAAAAAATCTGTTACTTTCTCAAAGAAGGAGATCAGGTTGGTTTGGCACGATCTACCTTTCGTAAATCCATGCTGTAAACTATCCCAGTTGCCATCGGCCTCCTACTCCGTTACCACTCTCTCTTTTAAAATTTTTTCCATGACTTTGCATACTACAGATGTTAAACTAACAGGCCTGTAGTTACCCGGGTCACTTTTTTTCCCCTTCTTGAATATAGGAACTACATTAGCTAATCTCCAGTCAAACGGTACAATCCCCGAATTTAGAGATTTATTAAAAATCATCGCTAACGGGCTAGCAATATCACTTAATATTCCCAATATCACACCAATTCCCTTAATATTCTAGGATGAAGATTATCCGGGCCCCCCGATTTACTTCCTTTAAGCTGTTCAAGTTTGGCTTCCACCTCCGATACCGTAATGTCTACCCCCATATCCTCATTCCCGTCGGTCCCTCTATCACTATTTCTTAGCCCTTCATTAGCCTCATTGAAGACCGAGGCAAAATATTCGTTCAGGTATTGTGCCATTCCAAGATTATCCCTAATCTCCACTCCGTTCAAAGTTTTAAGCGGTCCCACTTCTTCTTTCTTGGTTTTCTTCCTATTTATATGGCTAAAAAACCTTTTGCTATTGGTTTTAATCCCCTTCGCTAGGTCCATCTCCACCCGTCGCTTTGCCTTTCTCACTGCTTCCCTACACCCTCTGACCTCAATAAGGTAGGTTTCTTTGCTGATCCCTCCCATTTTCCACTCCTGGTACGCTTTCTGTTTTTTCTTAATGACCCCTCTGAGACGCTTGCTCATCCAGCTCGGTCTAAAACTGCTACCTACGAGCCGTTTTCCCTTTCTCGGGATACATGCCTCTGACATCTCCTGCAACTTCAACCTGAAGTAACCCCAGGCGTCATCTGCCTTTAGATCCCTAAATATGTTAGTCCAGTCCACTTCCCTAACTAGTCGCCTTAGTTTAGTAAAGTTCGCCCTTTTGAAATCGTAAACCCTAGTCTCAGATGCAATATTGATTATCCTCTCATTTATTTTGAAACGAATTAGCTCATGATCACTCGAGCCAAGGTTGTCCCCTACAACTATTTCCTCAACAAGGTCCTTGTTACTCACCAAAACCAGATCTAAAATGGCATCCCCCCTTGTCGGTTCAGCAACCACTTGATGAAGGAATTCATCAGCTATCACGTCTAGGAAAAGCTGAGCCCTATTATTATTACTAGCATTTGTTTCCCAATCTATATCCAGGAAGTTAAAATCCCCCATGATCAAGCAGTTCCTATTAGTGTTTACCTCCTTAAAAACATTAAAGAGCTCTCTATCCGTCTCCAGGCTAGATCCCGGCGGTCTATAGCACACCCCAATCACTATCCCGGGTGAGGCTCTAGTAGTTTTCTTCCCCAATGTGACCATTGCCCAGACAGACTCCGTATTATCCATTGCATTGCTAGTTATTTCATTACATTTCACCTCATTATTGATATACAATGCTACTCCCCCACCTTTACCTTTGCATCGGTCTTTCCTAAACAGCACATACCCTTCCATACCTGTACTCCAGTCATGGCTACCGTTCCACCATGTTTCGGTTATTCCTACAATATCCGGTTTCAATTCTCGGACCAAGAGCTCCAGTTCCTCCATTTTATTACCTAAGCTTCTCGCATTGGTGAACAAACATCCTAATTTTTGCTGTTGGGCTCCTCTCACTCTTTTCACCCAACTTGGTAGGGACACAGTACTACCAGCATGACCTGTAGATCTAGTATCCGTCCCCCCCCTCTTCCTTACACCTGCCTGTCCCCCTCTGGCTATATCTGTTGTTATCTTGTTGTTCTCACTCCCAATGTATAAATTTGGCGTGGAGAGCACCAGGACCTCTCCCAACCGTCTCCCCCCAGTGTCTAGTTTAAAGCTCTTTTAATCAGATGAGCCAGCCTCCCTCCTAGAAGTCTACTTCCTTCCCTACTTAGGTGGAGCCCATCCCGTGAGAACAGTTGTCTGTCCCCAAAAGCCTCCCAGTGCCCATACATCCCAAAGCCCTCCTTGTAACACCACTCCCTCAGCCAACTGTTAATTGTCATGATTCTCTCACCCCATTGGCATCCTTCCCTAGGGACAGGTAGGATCCCACTGAAGATCACCTGAGCCTCAATTTCCTTGAGCGTCTTACCCAACCTGGCATAGTCTCCCTTGATCCTGTCTAGCGAGAATCTAGCAGTGTCATTCGTTCCCACATGAAGGATGACCAAAGGGTTCTTACCTGCTCCTCTTAGGATCCTTTTCAACCTCAGGTCCACATCCCGTATTTTAGCGCCCGGTAGACAGCACACCCTTCTGTTCTCCGGATCGGCCCTGGTCACAGGCCTGTCCAACCTTCTCAGTATCGAATCCCCAATCACGTAGACCTGCCTTTGCCTGGGGATAGTGCAGTCCTCTAACCTATCCCCCGTCCCCCCTCGTTGCACGCTCCTTCCATTCCTATCATCCCTTGTGGTTCCCCTTAAGCCATCCTGTAACCTCCCTGGGCCCAAACTTGGTGCTGTCTCCATAGACTCCTCCCCTCTTTCTATGGGATTGGCCGCTCGTCTCTTTTTCCTTGGCCTCCCACCGTCAGCTACCATCCGCTTTACCCCTTCCTCATTCTCCAAACCTTCAAACCTGTTCCTTAGCTCTATTTCCCCCTCACTGGCTCTCCTTTTCCTCGGCCTGCTTCTCACGGTCACATGCTTCCACCGCCCATCTTCCTCGTCTGGCGGTCCCCCCTCGTTGGCCTTAGCCCCTGCTCCCCCCTGTGCCCCTGGGCGTTCCCCTTCAGTTACTGCTTGCCATTGCTCCATCAGCTGCTCGAACCCCCTTCTATTCTCTATCAGGGTTTCTACCTGCAGCTCTAGGCCCTGGATCTTTTCCTCCAGCAGCTCTATTAGGCGACACTTCATGCATACATAGTACTGTTCTGGGTCCCCCGCTAGGACCAGGTACATACTGCAGCTGCTGCATGCTCTCATCCTCGGTGTATCCTCCACGGCTTGGCTCATGGCTGCTGCTGTCCCGGCCTCTCTCGGTGCTTGTACCTGGGGAACACAGGGGACACGGCGCCGCCCCCTTCCACCTACCCCTGCAAACTCCCACTCAAACTCCCCTGTTTGCTGGCTCCTGTGCCGCTGCTCGCAGCTGTGCCGCTGCCTGGCTGGGCGGCCGCTTTTATAGGCCCCTCCTAGCCTGGCTCCACCCCCTAATCAGGGCTCAGCCTATCCGGGCTCGGCTGCCCCTTCAGCAGTCTGCCCCTCCGGGCCTCTACAGAGAGATACAAACACTACACAAACAGACGCAAAGACACTCACCTGCTCCTCCAATGGGAACTCCCACTCAAACTCCCCTGTTAGCAGCCCTGTTTGCTGGCTCCTGTGCCGCTGCTCGCAGCTGTGCTGCTGCTTGGCTGGGCGGCCGCTTTTATAGGCCCCTCCTAGCCTGGCTCCACCCCCTAATCAGGGCTCAGCCTATCCGGGCTCGGCTGCCCCTTCAGCAGTCTGCCCCTCCGGGCCTCTACAGAGAGATACAAACACTACACAAACAGACGCAAAGACACTCACCTGCTCCTCCAATGGGAACTCCCACTCAAACTCCCCTGTTAGCAGCCCTGTTTGCTGGCTCCTGTGCCGCTGCTCGCATGACCCATTGAAAGATGGTGGGCCTTGAGTGGGCCTGACTGTTATAAAAAGGGAGTCAGCAGTGAATCAGCTGAGCGGCGAACAGCGGAGGCTAACAGAGGGAGTTTGCCTGGGATCTGTCCGAGAGGAGGTACACTAAGTGCTGCATTGCGGGGAGGCTATGTTGGTGAGTATCTGAGGGCTAGTCTACACTTACCGTCCGGGTCGACGCGGTGAGTTCGACTTCTCGGAGTTCGAACTATCGCGTCTGATCTAGACGCGATAGTTCGAACTCCGGAAGAGCCGCGGTTGACTCCGGTACTCCACCACTGCAAAAGGCGGTGGCGGAGTCGACCTTGGAGCCGCGGACTTCGATCCCGCGGCGTCTGGACGGGTAAGTAGTTCGAACTAGGGTACTTCGAGTTCAGCTACGCTATTCACGTAGCTAAACTTGCGTACCCTAGTTCGACCCCCGCCTTTAGTGTAGACCTGCCCTGAGTGTCTGTTGTGGGGACAGTTTGTCAGTTTGACCATATGCTTGATTGTTTGTTTGAAAAGTGTGAATTGGGAGTGCTTTGTTCCAGGTGGGCCTTGAGTGGGCCTGACTGTTATAAAAAGGCAGTCAGCAGCGAACCAGCTGAGTGATGAACAGCGGAGGCTAACAGAGGGAGTTTGCCTGGGAGTTTGCCTGGGGAGAGCGCACTGAGGCTTTCATCTTGCAAGCTTCTCTGAGTATTTATTGCAACAGCTGAGGAAGCTCTTAGAAGGAAGGTAATATGGAAGGTGAGCATTCAGCTGTTGTAACCTGCACAGGTTGTGCCATGTTTGTCTTTCTTCCACAGATTAGAAGCAACTTTGTCTGTACAAAGTGCAAGCTGGTCTCCATATTGGAAGAGAAGGTTTGAGGTCGGAGAAACAAGTATCAACCCTGCGTTGCATAAGAGAAAATGAAGATTTCCTGGACAGACATCAGGATATGCTTCTACGGACACATTGTTCTGAAGAATCAGAGCAGGCTGCACAGTGGGGACAGAGGTACGGTGAAGAAATTTGACAGTATGTGACTGCCAGAAGAAGAAAGAGGAGCATCCATGTACCAGCAATGGAGATACAGGTGAGCAACCATTTTCATGTTCTCTCCACAGGTACTAATGTGGGATAATACATCTGAGGGAAGGGAGCAGAAGGAGATTCCACCGATTGGAAGGCATGAGATGCACTGTCCTAGGGATGGGGGTTCCACGATCACCTCTCCCAAGAGAAGGATGTGGGTGGTGGTGGTCAGGGACTCCCTCCCCAGGGGGACTGAGTCATCTATCTACTGCCCCAACTGGGAAAACCGAGAGGTCTGCTGCTTGCCAGGAGCTAGGATTCACGATGTGACGGAGAGACTGCTGAGACTCATCAAGAACTTGGATCGCTACCCCTTCCTGCTTCTCCACATGGGCACCAATGATACTGCCAAGAATGACCTTGAGCAGGTCATTGCAGACTATGTGGCTCTGGGAAGAAAGATAAAAGAGTTTGAGGCACAAGTTGTGTTCTCGTCCATCCTCTCTGTGGAAGGAAAAGGCCCAGGTAGAGACCTTCAAATCGTGGAAGTCAACGAATGGCTACACAGGTGGTGTTAGAGAGAAGGCTTTGGATTCTTTGACCATGGGATGGTGTTCCAAGAAGAAGGATTGCTAGGCAGAGACGGGCTCCACCTAATGAAGAGAGGGAAGAGCATCTTCGCAAGCAGGCTGGCTAACCTAGTGAGGAGAGCTTTAAATTAGGTTCACTGGGGGAAGAAGACCAAAACCCCGAGGTAAGTGGGGAAGTGGGATAGCAGGAGGAAGCATGAGCAGAAGAGCACAAGAGGGAAGGACTCCTACCTCGTACTGAGAAATCAGGACAATCAGCGAGTTATCTTAAGTGCCTATACACAAATGCAATAAGCCTGGGAAACAAGCAGGGAGAACTGGAAGTCCTGGTACAGTCAAGGAATTATGATGTGATTGGAATAACAGAGACTTGTTGGGATAACTCACATGACTGGAGTACTGTCAGGGAACTGTTCAGGAAGGACAGACAGGGCAGAAAAGGTGGGGGAGTTGCATTGTATGTAAGAGAGCAGTATGACTGCTCAGAGCTCCAGTATGAAACTGTAGAAAAACTTCAGCATCTCTGGATTAGGTTTAGAAGTGTGAGCAACAAGGGTGATGTCGTGGTAGGAGTCTGCTATAGACCACCAGACCAGGGGAATGAGGTGGATGAGGCTTTCTTCCGGCAACTAACAGAAGTTACTAGATCGCTGGCCCTGGTTCTCATGGGAGACTTTAATCATCCTCATATCTGCTGGGAGAGCAATAGAGTGGTGCACGGACAATCCAGGAAGTTTTTGAAAAGTGTAGGGGACAATTTCCTGGTGTAACTGCTGGAGGAACCAGCTAGGGGCAGAGCTCTTCTTGACCTGCTTCTCACAAACCAGGAAGAATTAGTAGGGGAAGCAAAAGTGGATGGGAACCTGGGAGGCAGTGACCATGAGATGGTCGAGTTCAGGATCCTGACACAAGGAAGAAAGGAGAGTAGCAGAATATGGACCCTGGACTTCAGAAAAGCGGACTTTGACTCCCTCAGGGAACTGATGCGCAGGATTCCCTGGGGCAAAGGAGTCCAGTAGAACTGGCTGTATTTTAAAGAACCCTTACTGAGGTTGCAGGAACAAACCATCCCAATGTGCAGAAAGAATAGTAAATATGGCAGGCGACCAGCTTGGCTTAACAGTGAAATCCTTACTGATCTTAAACACCAAAAAGAAGTGGAAGATTGGACAAATGACCAGGAAGGAGTATAAAAATATTGCTCAGGCATGCAGGAATGAAATTAAGAAGGCAAAATCACACTTGGAGTTGCAGCTAGCAAGAGATGTTAAGAGTAACAAGAAGGGTTTCTTCAGGTATGTTAGCAACAAGAAGAAAGTCAAGGAAAGTGTGGGCCCCTTACTGAATGAGGGAGGCAACCTAGTGACAGAGGATGTGGAAAAAGCTAATGTACGCAATGCTTTTTTTGCCTCTGTCTTCACAAACAAGGTCAGCTCCCAAACTACTGCACTGGGCAGCACAGCTTTGGGAGGAGGTGATCAGCCCTCTGTGGAGAAAGAAGTGGTTTGGGACTATTTAGAAAAGCTGGATGAGCACAAATCCATGGGGCCAGATGCCTGGCATCCAAGAGAGTTAAAGGAGTTGGCGGATGTGATTGTAGACCCATTGGCCATTATCTTTGAAAATTCATGGTGATCGGGGGAAGTCCTGGGTGACTGGAAAAAGGCTCGTGTAGTGCCTGTCTTTAAAAAAGGGAAGAAGGAGGATCTGGGGAAATACAGGCCAGTCAGCTAATTGCCCTCTATGATGAGATAACCGGTTCTGTGGATGAGGGGAAAGCAGTGGATGTGTTATTCCTTGACTTTAGCAAAGCTTTTGATACGGTCTCCCACAGTATTCTTGCCGGCAAGTTAAAGAAGTATGGGCTGGATGATTGGACTATAAGGTGGATAGAAAGCTGGCTAGATCGTCGGGCTCAATGGTTAGTGATAAATGGCTCCATGTCTAGGTGGCAGCCGGTATCAAGCGGAGTGCCCCAAGGGTCGGTCCTGAGACCAGTTTTGTTCAATATCTTCATTAATGATCTGGAGGATGGCGTGGACTACACTCTCAGCAAGTTTGCAGATGACACTAACCTGGGAGGAGTGGTGGATACACTGGAGAGTAGGGATACGATATAGAGGGACCTAAACAAATTAAAGGATTGGGCCAAAAAAAAATCTGATGAGGTTCAAGAAGGAGAAGTGCAGAGACCTGCACTTAGGACGGAAGAATCCCATGGACTGCTACAGACTAGAGACCGAATGGCTAGGTAGCAGTTCTGCAGAAAAGGACCTAGGGGTTACAGTGGACAAGAAGCTGGATATGAGTCAACAGTGTGCCTTTGTTGCCAAGAAGGCTAGCAGCATTTTGGGCTGTATAAGTAAGGGCATTGCCAGCAGATCGAGGGACGTGATCATTCCCCTCTATTTGACATTGGTGAGGCCCCTTCTGGAGTACTGTGTCCAGTTTTGGGCCCCACACTACAAGAAGGATGTGGAAAAATTGAAAAGAGTCCAGCGGAGGGTAACAAAAATTATTAGGGGGTTGGAGCACATAATTTTTGAGAACAGGCTGAGGAAACAGGGATTGTTTAGTCTGCAGAAGAGAAGAATGAGGGGGATTTGATAGCTGCTTTCAACTACCTGACAGGGGATTCCAAAGAGGATGGATCTAGACTCTTCTCAGTGGTAGGAGATGACAGAACAAGGAGGAATCGTCTCAAGTTGCAGAGGGGGAGGTTTAGGTTGGATATTAGGAAAAACTGTTTCACTAGGAGGGTGGTGAAGCACTGGACTGGGTTACCTAGGGAGGTAGTGGAATCTCCTTCCTTAGACGTTTTTAAGATCAGGCTTGACAAAGCCCTGGCTGGGATGACTTAGTTGGGAATTGGTCCTGCTTTGAGCAGGGGGTTGGACTAATTGACCTCCTGTGGTCCCTTCCAACCTGATATTCTATGACTCAATGATTTTTTAGCTCATGAAAGTGCTTATTACAACAGAGGTTCTTAATATTCATGGAATTACAAATTTATTTAATCAATCACATAAACCAAGATATCATACAAGAAATTTCATAAGTAATGGAAGTAAATTGAGATGTCAAAAATAGTACGCATTCTGGGAAAGTAATTTTTCTTTCCAAAAAGGAATTTCTTTGTCTCAAACCCTATAAAATTTAAGAGATTTTGGGAATTAAATTGGGAATGAACACTGTCAGCAACTACCTGTTGCAAGAGGGATGTAAAAATGTGCATCCTTTCACCATTCACAAAGAATTTTTTGTGTCTATATGCTGTATTAATCTTTGATTAATAATTGTTCATTAAATAATTATATTTAAGCCAATTAATTTGACATCTCACAATGTTATTAAATCCAAACACAACAAGGAGAAGGAGAAAATAACGTAACAGGATGTTTGGTTTAGCAATGGGGAAAGATAGAGATCTAAGGAGGTCAGCTGTATCTCCATATAATATGATGCCAGTACTTAAAAATAATGCACAAAACTTAGGTATTCTATTTCATTCAGTATCCTTTCTCTGGAAATTGCAAGTACCAGATGCTTCAGAAGATGGGGCAAGAAACTTTATAATAGGTAATTATGAAATGTGCTGCTGGCAAAGTTTCATCCAAATCAGACAGTAGTGGGGTGAAGCTTCAGGTTTTATGTGCTATTTTTTAAAAAATCTATCTAAAACAATTGGATGTTTCTGTTATATCCTTGAGGGCAACAGTTTTCGGAAGAAATCACTGGAGACACAGAGAGCTGTAAACCTTGAAAGCAGCCAATTATTGCCACACACTTAACTAACCCAAAACCAGCCAGAACTGGCTGGGCTATCCCCTAATAATCTAACTCAGTTGCCATAGCAACATAAGATTCTATTTCCACGACAACCAAATACACCACATATTCCTCCCCCCTTAACAAACACTAAGCTAGAGAAGGAGAGTAGACTGCCTCCATTCCCGGCTAAACGCCGGGGATTATTTTGGCCCGTAACCATGGGTTCACCCTAGCTAAAGATCCAGCCACTGAGGAGGCCTTCTGTCTCTAGGTGGATTACAGTGGACTTCTGGTGTTGTTGCACCCAAAAGTGTCTTGGGCACGGGCCTGACAATAGACTCAGGGTTCATAGGGCGAATGGGTGAGGATGTGGTATCAGCTTGTGTCGGGCAGAGGGGTATCTCTGCCTCCGGCTGGAATGGAGGAGAAAAGTCAGGAACAGGTTACTCTTGATTTGGTGTCTCGCCGGAAGTGGTGAAGTCAGACAACTCAGCTGAAGATGTGTCCTGAGGACTGATATGACCTGGCAGCAGCTGATCTACATGTCGCCACCAGGTAAGATGCTCTGCAGTCCGGACTGTGTGGGAAACAGGCCCTGTTTGAGCGATGATAATGTCAGGGACCCATTTAGCTCCAGAAGTATAATTCTGAGCCAAAACCGGCTGTACCGGGCTAAAGGTTCGGTCTTTTGCTCTGGGTGCATGCCTGATGACTTGATCTTGCAGTTGACGTTGCACAATTTGTCAGGGTTCAGAAGGTTTCAGCAGATCAAAGCAAATGCGCAGCTGTCATCCCATCATTAAAAGGCCAGGGATGCCTTGGTTGTAGCATGTGGTGTATTTCTGTAGGATAGTAAGAAGGTATCCAGACGCTTTTGAATGGATAATTGTCCCCTTGCCAATTTCAAAGCTTGTTTCGTTGTTTGCACAAATCTTTCAGCTAATCCACTGGTGGATGGATGACATGGTGCTGAATTGATGTGGTATATCCCATTTGCCTTCATAATGCCTCACATTCAATTTGGGCATAGTTAATCTGTTTTGCTTAGAGTGTGCGAAGCAAAAGCAATAGGTCTCTCTTCTCTCAAAGGCATAATGTGTGACACAACTGCTCCCACTCCATAAGGGGATGTATCGCAGGCCAACTGTAGGGGTAAGGATGGATCAAAGTGCATCAGAACTTCAGAATTTAGCAATGCATCCTTAGCTTTGTTAAATGCAACATCACAGGCTTCAGTCCACTTCCAGGCCTTGTTTTGCCCAAGGAGTTTGTGAAGTGGTTTTAGCAGTGTGGCTAACTGTGAGATGAACTTTCCATAATAGTTCAATAGTCCTAGAAATGAGCGAAGCTGGCTAACATTTTGAGGTGGGGGAGCCTCCACAATAGCCTTAACTTGTGCAGTGGCCTTATGAAGACCTGTAGCATCAATGATGTGTTCCAAATATTCAAGAGAGGTCTGAAAGAATACACATTTGTCTTTGCGGACTTGTAGGCCATACTCTTCCAGTCTTTGTAGGGTAGCCTCTAAATTCTTTAGGTGATCCTCCTCATTCCTTCCAGTGACCAGGATGTCGTCCAGATAGCACTGGACTCCTGACAAGCCACACAAGATCTGGTCCATAGCTTTCTGGAATAGGGCGGGAGCAGATGTTATTCCAAAGGGTAGGCGACAGCATTGATAAAGCCCCTTATGTGTCACAATAGTCAACAGCTCTTGGGACTTTTAATCAACGTGCATCTGTAAATATGCTTGACTCAGATCAATCTTACTGAACTTTTGTCCCCCAGCCAGGCCCGCAAAGAGGTCATTGATGAGGGGAAGCGGGTATTGCTCTGCACACAACACTGGTTTGACGGTGACTTTAAAATTACTGCAAATCCGGATGGAGCCATCTTTCTTCACTATTGGAACAATAGGAATTGCCCATGGGCTATGTATGGGTAACTGGTATTAGGACTCCATTTGTGACTAGGCGCTCCAGGTCCGCTTCAACCTTCGGCCTGATGGCATATGGCACAGTTCTGTCTTTCAGATATTTTGGTTGACTGTTAGGTTTAATGTTCAATGTTATAGTGATTCCCTTCATATTTCCCAGATCCTCTCCAAAAACAGCAGCATGTTTCCTTATTATAGCGGGCAGACTGGATTCGTCTTTAGTCATTTGGTGCACTTCTGCCCAGTTCGGCTGGCTCTTCCTAAGCCAAGATCTACCCATTAAGGCTGGGTAATTACCTTTTACCACAAACAGTGGCAATTTAGCAGCCTGTCCATTGAGCTCCATCTTAACATCAGCAGTGCCCAACATGGGCACAACTTCTCCCGTATATGTCTTCACAACTGTTTTTTTTTGCTTTAAATGGAAGATGCTGTAGCTTTTCTTTATACACAGTCTCAGAGGCCACTGAGACGGCTCCACCAGTGTCCAGTTCCATGCGTATAGGTTTGCCGTCCAACAACAGGGTTACCCAGCATTCATGTGAGCCCACTGCCAAAGACCAAATGTAGAGTGACTCTTCTTGTGATGAGGTGTCTCCTTGATCATCCTGGGCCTGCTCTAGGGTATGCAGATTTCCCTTTTTGGTCGGCCAGACCACAGGCCTCTTTTTCTTTTGTTTACAGGCACACTCATTGTAACCCTTTTTGCCACACCAGGTCCTTACACCAGCATTCTGATGCATGGAGACCCGGCTTACCACACCAGTAACATTCCTGACTCCCCACAGTTTTGTGGGTACGTTCTTGTGACACTTTATGCACCCTAGGGGATGCACCGATGTATTGCACCTCCTTTGTAGCCAGTTCCATGGAGACTGCAATGTCAACAGCCTTCTGTATGGTAAGCTGAGCCTCTGTCAATAGGTGCTTCCATATAGCATCACTGCGTAGGCCACACACTAACCTGGCACGTCGGGCATCATTTAGTATCTCCTTAAATTCACAGTGTTCTGCAAGATTTCTCAAAGTTGCTACAAATTGTACAACTGTTTCGTCTTCTTTCTGGTCTCTTTTGTGGAACCTATATGTTTCAGCAATTACCAGTGGTTTGGAGAAAAATGGGATCCCAGGATTTCCACAATGTCACTGTAAGATTCAGTCTCTGGCTTAACAGGGTGTAGTAAGCTGCGTAGCAGGGAGTAGGTCTTAGCCCCTACAATACTTAAGAATATTGGCACCTTCTCTTCTGTAATGTAATTTGCAATAACATAAAGTTCAAAATGCTCAGTATATACATGCCACTGCACTATAGTATCCTCAAAAGGTTCCAGTGGCCCTATAAGTGTAGTCATCTGTCATGAATAGTTAGTAAAGGGTTAAAGCATAGTACTGGTGGGCACCTGACCGGAGGACCAATCAGGGAAGAGATTTTGAAACTCCTAGGAGGGAACTTTTTCTCTCTGTTTGGGGGGGTCTTGGTCTTTGGCCGTTTGGAGTTCAAGAGACCAGACGAGTTAATCAAGTCCCTACAAGTTCCACCTTTCTGAACTAATTTCTTCTAGTCAAGATAGTGAGTATTAGAAAGATACTTTGTGTCCTTATCTAATAATCCTATGTTTGCAATTCTGTGTGTTTGTTATTGATTATTCTTAATTCTGCTTGTACTGGTTGTACTGAGAAAGAGAGAGGATTCTCTCCAGAACTTAGCAAGGTTATACCCTATGAGTGCCCAGCTTGGATTCATAGAGATTCTGTGTTTTCTTTTGTTCTCTTAATAAATTCTTTTCTTTTCTTTGGACTTGGTTAATTCCTTCCTGTGGGGAAATTCAGGGGAAGGGGAGGGGGAAGTGGGCTGCTTCCCTGTGTGTAGAGATTCAAGGCGTTTGAATCCAGGCATACCTGTCTCCGGAGCAGGCTGGAGAGAGGGAAGAGGGGGGAGGTTCCTCCTCTGTGAATTGATCTGTGTTCCCAAGGGGGGAAACAGGGGTGTCCCGGCCCACGGAATTGACCGGGTGGTGGCAGCCGAAGGGGAGACCTACCCTAGGATTTTGGGGTGGGGGGAAGACATGCGGGTCCTCACTTTGAAACCGCCCAGTTTCAAGTGAGGGTAGACTCTGACATGGTGGCAGTGGTGTTTCGGACCCAGAGAGAGAGGCAAGGCTTTTCTACCAGAGGCACTCTGAGGCAGTTTCAGGGTTAGAAGTATTTTCAGTTTTTTGCAGGGCTTTCTGTTACAAAGCCCTCCTGTGGAGCGGTACTTGCGTCCATTGTGATACGAGGTACCACTCAGGATTCCTGAGGTGGGGGGAAGGGCTCGCCAAAGTTCATTCCCATCCAACAGGAAAAACAGGTTGGGGGGGGAGAGAGAAACCCTCCAGCCAGGTTTTTTTTTCTCCCTGTGTCTTTTGAAAGGATCAGGAGACAGGAGAACACAGATCCCTGAGGAAATAGACCAGATTTTTCTCAGGGGTATTGTTAGCAGCAGCCTTTCAGCTGGGCTGCTGAGTACAGCAACTCAGAGCAGAGGGAGACAGAGACATTTCTTTTCTTTCTTTCCCTCTTTCTCAGTACAAAACAGTAACATTACACAAACCACAATTTGCTATAGAAAGGATTGTTTCTCTTTCTTTACTCAAGTTATCATAGCCAGGGTTAGGGACTGTCAAACACCACAGACAGTTCACTGACTGCATAGGGGTGTGGCCAGCACCAGAAGGCACACAATCATGAGTACTGGTGAAACAATTAGCAAACTTGACCTGGCCAGGCTGCAGGCTGAAGAAAAACAAAAAGAACATCAAAGACAGATGGAACTAATTATTGCAGAAAGGGCCAGGGAAGAAGCTAACCACAAGAGGGAGCTGGAGAAACAAGAGGCTGAGCACAAGAGACAAATGGAAATCCTGAGGGAGACCCACCAGCAGGCTCTGGAATTAGCAAAGACTAAGCAGCAGGAGCCAACCAATCCAACCCCTCTTCAACCTACTGATCAACCTTCTCGGAGAAAATTTCCCGCCTACAGGGCAGGTGAAGATGTTGAGGCCTTCTTAGAAAACTTTGAAAGGGTCTGCCTTGGGTACAAGATCCCTGAAGACCAATACATGGTAGAGCTGAGGTCACAGCTCTGCGGAGACTTGTTACAGGTGGCAACTGAAATGCCTAGGGACAACATGAACGACTATAAACTGTTTTTAACCAAAGCCAAATACAGGATGGGCATAACCCCTGATCACGCCCGTCAGCGTTTCAGAGACCAGAAATGGACACCAGAGGAGTCATTTCCAAAACACGCCTCCTACATTGACAAGCATTATTCTTCCTGGTTATCAGGAGCCAATGTTACAACCATGGACGAGCTAAGCCTCCTGATAATGATGGAGCAGTTCTTGGATGGTGTTCCTGAGGACATTACACGCTACATACGAGATGGAAAACCAAAAAATATCACTGAGGCAGGGGAGATTGGAGCCCAATGGATGGCAGTTACACTGAACAAGAAAACTGCTGCCAAGGGGAGCGAATCCCACAAGGTACACACCGACACTAAACCCTACCGTCGAGGACCAATCAAACCCACACCTACAACCCAAGGACAGTCACACTCTACCTCACCAGTCTCCAGTAGACCAACACAAACCGGTGACCCATCAAGTGGGCGATGTTTTCAATGCAATGAATTGGGGCATATCAGAGCCAAATGCCCAAAGAACCTGAACCGGGTCCAACTCCTTGCACCTGCACACCAAGGAAACCCGGAAGTAGATATCTCTCAAATACCCGTATGCTTTAGGGAAACTTTGAGAGTGGACGGAAAGGAAGTTATCGCATGGAGAGACACTGCAGCACATGTGTCAGCTATCCACCGAACCTTTGTGGACCCCAAATTCATCAACCCGAAAACCAAAGTGACAGTTCGCCCCTTCATGTCAAAACCTGTAACATTACCTACAGTGTGTTTACCTGTCCAGTACAAGGGCTGGTCAGGGACGTGGACTTTTGCTGTCTATGACAATTATTCTGTCCCCATGATTCTGGGCAACCACTTGGCCCATCACGTTGAGCCGCCAGAAACAGAGGGAGTGGTTACACGAAGCCAAGCCAGACGAGCTGCTGCACCCATCCCTGTTCCTGAGCCATCCACCGGGACCCCGTCTGTGTTACCAGAGACCCAGACAGAGGTGGTGGAACCGGATCCCAGGCCAACACCGACAGCAGCCATAGTTCATCCAGTCCCAGAACCGGAACTGGAAGGGCACCCAGCGCCAGCACCGGCGCCAACTATTACAACTCCACCGCCAGAGGGCGACAACGGGCCTGAACTGGAAAAACCAGCAGACAACCCTACCCAAGAGGCTCAGCCGGAGCCTGAAATGACGCCTTGTGCACCAGCGGAGAGCGGTTCACAGTCAACGGAAACAACCTCATCACCTACATCGCTCCCAGAGGAACTGGTGTCTCCCGCCTCAAGGGAACAGTTCCAAGCAGAGCAGGAAGCCGATGACAGCCTCAAGAAAGCATGGGCGGCGGCACGCAGCAACCCACCGCCTCTCAGCTCTACTACCCGATCCCGGTTCGTTGTGGAGAAAGGACTTTTATACAAGGAATGTCTTTCTGGTGGACACCAGGAGGGCTGGCATCCTCAAAAACGGTTGCTAGTTCCGACGAAGTACCGGGAAAAGCTCTTAAGCTTAGCCCATGATCATCCCAGTGGCCATGCTGGGGTGAACCGAAGCAAAGACAGGTTGGGAAGGTCCTTCGAGTGGGAGGGGATGGGCAAGGACGTTGCCAAGTATGTGCGGTCTTGTGAGGTATGCCAAAAGGTAGGAAAACCTCAAGACCAGGTCAAGGCCCCTCTCCAGCCACTTCCCATAATTGAGGTCCCATTTCAGCGAGTAGCTGTGGATATTATGGGTCCTTTCCCAAAAAAGACCCCCAGAGGAAAACAGTACATACTGACTTTTGTGGACTTTGCTACCAGATGGCCGGAAGCAGTAGCTCTAGGCAACACCAGGGCTAACACTGTGTGCCAGGCCTTAACTGACATTTTTACCAGGGTGGGTTGGCCCTCTGAAATTCTTACAGATTCGGGAACAAATTTCCTATCAGGGACCATGAAAGACCTGTGGGAAACTCATGGGGTGCATCACTTGGTTGCCACCCCGTACCATCACCAAACTAATGGCCTAGTGGAAAGGTTCAATGGAACTTTGGGGGCCATGATCCGCAAATTCGTCAATGAACACTCCAATAATTGGGATCTAGTGTTACAGCAGTTGCTGTTTGCCTACAGGGCTGTTCCACATCCCAGTTTAGGATTCTCACCATTCGAGCTGGTGTATGGCCATGAGGTTAAGGGGCCATTACAGCTGGTAAAGCAGCAATGGGAGGGGTTTACACCTCCTCCAGGGACTAACATTCTGGACTTTGTAAGCAACCTTCAAAACACCCTCCGAGACTCTTGGGCCCTTGCTCGAGAGAACTTAAGAGATGCTCAAGCGGAGCAAAAGGTCTGGTATGATCGACATGCCAAGGAGCGGTCCTTCAAGGTAGGAGACCAGGTCATGGTCTTGAAGGCGCAACAGGCCCATAAGATGGAAGCGTCCTGGGAAGGACCATACATGGTCCAGGAGCGCCTGGGAGCTGTTAACTACCTCATAACATTCCCTGATTCCTCTTTAAAGCCTAAAGTGTTTCATGTTAACTCTCTAAAGCCCTTTTATCCCAGAGAATTACAGGTCTGTCACTTTACAGTTCAGGAAGGAGATGACACCGAGTGGCCTGAAGGTGTCTACTACGAAGGTAAAAGAAATGGTGGTGTGGAAGAGGTGACCCTCTCCACAACCCTGCAACGTCTGCAGCGGCAACAGCTCAAGGAGCTGTGCACTCACTTCACGCCCTTGTTCTCAGCCATCCCAGGACGGACTGAGCAAACCTACCACTCCATTGACACAGGTAATGCTCACCCAATTAGAACACCACCCTACCGGGTGTCACCTCATGCCAAAGTTGCTATTAAACAGGAGATTGACAACATGTTGGAGATGGGTATCATCCGCCCTTCTACCAGTGCATGGGCATCTCCAGTGGTTCTGGTTCCCAAACCAGATGGGGAAATACGCTTTTGTGTGGACTACCGTAAGCTCAATGCTGTAACTCGTCCAGACAACTATCCAATGCCACGCACTGATGAGCTATTGGAAAAGTTGGGACGTGCCCAGTTCATCTCTACCATTGATTTAACCAAGGGATACTGGCAGGTACCACTAGATGAACCCGCCAGGGAAAAATCTGCCTTCATCACCCATGCAGGGGTGTATGAGTTTACTGTGCTTCCATTCGGACTGCGGAATGCACCTGCCACCTTCCAAAGGCTGATGGATGGTCTACTAGCAGGATTGGAAGACTGTGCAGTTGCATACCTCGATGATGTGGCCATTTTTTCTGATTCATGGCCCGAACACCTAGAACATTTGAAAATGGTTTTAGAGCGCATCAGGCAGGCAGGACTAACTGTTAAGGCCAAAAAGTGTCAAATAGGCCAAAACAGAGTGACTTACCTAGGACACCAGGTGGGTCAAGGAACCATCAACCCCCTACAGGCCAAGGTGGAGGCTATCCAACAGTGGCCTGTCCCAAGGTCAAAGAAACAGGTCCAATCCTTCTTAGGTTTGGCCGGATATTACAGGCGATTTGTACCACACTACAGCCAAATCGCTGCCCCACTAACTGATCTGACCAGGAAAACCCAGCCAAATGCAGTTAAGTGGACTGATGAGTGTCAGAAAGCCTTTACCCAGCTTAAGGCGATGCTCATGTCGGACCCTGTATTAAGGGCCCCAGACTTTGACAAACCCTTCCTAGTTACCACCGATGCATCTGAACGTGGGGTAGGAGCGGTACTAATGCAGGAAGGACCGGATCACAACTTCCATCCTGTCGTGTTTCTCAGCAAGAAACTGTCTGAGAGGGAAAGCCACTGGTCCATCAGTGAAAAAGAATGTTACGCCATTGTGTATGCCTTGGAAAAGCTACGCCCATATGTTTGGGGCCGGCAGTTCCAGCTACAAACTGACCATGCTGCGCTAAAGTGGCTTCACACCAACAAGGGAAACAACAAGAAACTTCTCCGCTGGAGCTTAGCTCTCCAAGACTTTGACTTTGACATTCAACACATTTCAGGAGCTTCCAACAAAGTTGCTGATGCACTCTCTCGTGAAAGTTTCCCAGAATCAAGTGGCTAAAAACTGTTCTTAATATGTTTTCATGCTTAGTAGTCGATGTAATAGTGCATGTGTTTTATTACTCTGGTTGTTTTACAGTTCTAGGAGGAAATCGCCGCCAGTGGATCCCACTGTGACGATTTGGGGGGCGTGTCATGAATAGTTAGTAAAGGGTTAAAGCATAGTACTGGTGGGCACCTGACCGGAGGACCAATCAGGGAAGATTTTGAAACTCCTAGGAGGGAACTTTTTCTCTCTGTTTGGGGGGGTCTTGGTCTTTGGCCGTTTGGAGTTCAAGAGACCAGACGAGTTAATCAAGTCCCTACAAGTTCCACCTTTCTGAACTAATTTCTTCTAGTCAAGATAGTGAGTATTAGAAAGATACTTTGTGTCCTTATCTAATAATCCTATGTTTGCAATTCTGTGTGTTTGTTATTGATTATTCTTAATTCTGCTTGTACTGGTTGTACTGAGAAAGAGAGAGGATTCTCTCCAGAACTTAGCAAGGTTATACCCTATGAGTGCCCAGCTTGGATTCATAGAGATTCTGTGTTTTCTTTTGTTCTCTTAATAAATTCTTTTCTTTTCTTTGGACTTGGTTAATTCCTTCCCGTGGGGAAATTCAGGGGAAGGGGAGGGGGAAGTGGGCTGCTTCCCTGTGTGTAGAGATTCAAGGCGTTTGAATCCAGGCATACCTGTCTCCGGAGCAGGCTGGAGAGAGGGAAGAGGGGGGAGGTTCCTCCTCTGTGAATTGATCTGTGTTCCCAAGGGGGGAAACAGGGGTGTCCCGGCCCACGGAATTGACCGGGTGGTGGCAGCCGAAGGGGAGACCTACCCTAGGATTTTGGGGTGGGGGGAAGACATGCGGGTCCTCACTTTGAAACCGCCCAGTTTCAAGTGAGGGTAGACTCTGACATCATCCATCTGACAAAGTGGGCATTCACCCACGAAAGCTTATGCTCCAATACATCGGTTAGTCTTTAAGGTGCCACAGGACTCTTTGTTGCTTTTTACAGATCCAGACCAATACGGCTACCCCTCTGATACTTGACCCCATGATTTTAGTTTCAGTTTGCACAGTCAGAGCAAACAAGCCAGTTCTTGCCCACTTCCAGCAGCAAAAAGGTTTTTTTTTGTACTTTAACTTCTACTTCCTTCTGTTGCTGGGGCAGCACAGACATCCCACCCTTATTGCCATGTTGTTATATCCTTGGGGGCAACAGTTTTAGGAAGAAATCACTGGAGACACAGAGAGCTGTAAACATTGAAAGCAGCCAATTATTGCCACACACTTAACTAACCAAAAACCAGCCAGAATTGGCTGGGCTATCCCCTAATAATCTAAATCAGTTGCCATAGCAACACAAGATTCTATTACCACGACAACCAAATACACAACAGTTTCCATTATCCATATAAATGTCTAGTATAAATATCTAGTACTTTTTTGAATTGTACTAAGCTCCTAGCTTCAATGCCAGCTTGTTGCAATGGGTTTAACAGGCTATGGATGTTTTGTGTAAAAAAAAATCATTTTATTTGTTCTAAAATTGTTTCCTTTCAGTTTCATTGAACGTTCCATTGTTCCTCTGTCAAGAGAAATAGTAGTTTTACAAACACAAACACAGGCACATTTTACTAGTTCATGAGAATCTGGAATGGAAACTGAGCGAAAACTTTAGTGATACTCATTATTTAGTTGCCTAAATTTAGTGAAGTAAGAATATAAACAAACTTTAGTGGTGAAAAGATAATGTAGATATTTAAATTTGTATCTCTTTTAATAATCTGGACTATTATTAGTAACATATGTAAAGAATTTTTTAAAGTATATGTTTTTGTTTTGATAATGTCATTTTGAAGATGAAGTGAAACACTTGTAGACATAGTAACAAAGAGAAACAAATCTGCAGATTAGCTACTACAATTGTAGTTGATATTGCAAAATCATTCGTAGTGTCATGTCAGATCCGAAACCCACAGAATATATCCCAGATCCAGTCATATGTAAAATTCAGTTGCTGAGTATGCCATATGAAAGTTGCTTGAATGTATACATTGACATTCCAGGAACAGGGCCTCTTGTTTGAAAGCTACCCCTCATCTCCAACAGCAGCACATGAAGGATTTGCCCCAAGATCTCTCCATGGGCTAGGAACAACAGAGGCTCAGAAAGCTGGAGCAGCTAGTCTTGTTTGAAAACCACCCCAGTAACAACCTTAGTAGTATTGCTCCTCTCCCCGACACCTTCCACACTAGCCAGGGTCAATAGGCTAAGGTTCAGAAAAGGGTAACAAAAATTATTAGGAGTATGGAACAGCTTCCATATGAGGAAAGATTAAAAAGACTTGGACTTTTCAGTTTGGAAAAGATACAACTAAGGCCATGTCTACACTTCCACTTATGTCGGCAAAACTTATGTTAACATAATATATTGTGATAGACCCAGGCCAGTTGGGTACAGCAGAATAGCAGAAGGCAGATATATTGGCCACTGGATTAACAATTTTCTGTTCCCTGACTGACCAGAGCAGGGGCTGCTCCAGGCTAATGAGAACACCTGACTCTAATTAACCTGCAAAGAGTCAGGTGAGGCCATTAAGCCAATGTGACCACCTGACTCTAATTAAGGCCCCGCTGATACTATAAAAAGGGCTCACTCCAGTCAGGCAGAAGAGAGCCAGGGAGCCAGAGGAGAGGAAGTGTGGCTGAAGGGCTGGTTAATGAAGACACCCTCAAACCATTGGTAAGAGAGCCCTAAGGTAAGGGTGAAGAAGGGAGAAGCAGGAGAGCTGTGGGGAAGTGGCCCAGGGAAATGTAGCAACTCTGGCAGTGAAAGATTGGCTGCCAACAGCTGCTACCATTAGGGTCCCTGGGCCGGAACCCGAAGTAGAGGGCGGGCCCGGGTTCCCCCCAACCAACCACTACAGGAACATCTCCTGGGAGGGGAAGTCAGGCCTCTGTCAGGACAGGAGGCTAAACTGTTCTGAAATAAGCCCCCAGGGACAACAGAGACTGTGGGAGTTCTCTCACCAACCTCCTTGCTGGCCTATGATGAAAAGGGCTCAGTAGACTGTAACCCTGGCCCTAGAGAGAGAAGGGTTACATGGAGGGTCACAGTGAGACACTGAAGCTAGCATAAACCGCCTAGAAGCGCAGGACCCCCAGGGGAGCAAGGTCAGAGCTCTGCCACAATATGAATGGCCATATTAGGTCAGACCAAAGGTCCATCTAGCCCAGTAACTTATCTTCTGACAGTGGCCAATGCCAGGTGCCCCAGAGTGAATGAACAGAACAGGTAATCATCAAGTGATCTATCCCATCGTTGCCCATTCCCAGCTTCTGGCAAACAGAGGCTAGGGACACCATCCCTGCCCATCCTGGCTAATAGCCATTGATGGACCTATTGTCAGTGAACTTATCTAATTTTTTTTTAACCCTGTTATAGTCTTGACCTTCACAACATTCTCTGGCAAAGAGTTCCACAGGTTGACTGTGCATTGTATGAAAAAAATACTTGATTTTGTTTCTTTTAAACCTGCTGACTATTAATTTTATTTGGTGACTCCTAGTTCTTGTGTTATGAGAAGGAATAAATAACACTTCCTTATTTACTTTCTCCACACCAGTCATGATTTTATAGACTTCAGTCATATCCCCCCTCAGTGATCTCTTTTCCAAGCTGAAAAGTCCCAGTCTTATTAATCTCTTCTCATATGGCACCTGTTTTATACCCCTAATAATTTTTGTTGCCCTTTTCTGAACCTTTTCCAATTCCAATATATCTTTTTTGAGATGGGATAACCATATCTGCATGCAGTATTCAAGATGTGGTCATACCATGGATTTATATCGAGGCAATAAGATATTTTCTGTCTTATTATCTGTCCCTTTCTTAACGATTCCAAACATTCTGTTCGCTTTTTTGACTGTCACAGCAGATTGAGTGGATGTTTTCAGAGAACTATCCACAATGACTCCAAAAGCTCTTTCTTAAGTAGTAACAGCTAATTTAGACACCATCGCTTTTTATATATACTTTGGATTATGTTTTCCAATGTGCATTACTTTGCATTTATCAACCCTGAATTTCATCTCCCATTTTGTTGCCCAGTCACCTAGTTTTGTGAGATCCTTCTGTAGCTCTTCACAGTCTGCCTGGAACTTAACTATCTTGAGTTTATGTTGCTCAGGGGATGAAAAAACACCCCTATGAGCTACATGAATTTTGCTAGCATAAGCACTCATGTGCAAAGTGGTCTGTCAGCAGGACAGCAACTCCAGCCAACATAGCTATCGCTCATTTACGTGGTTTTATTATGTTGACGGTACAGCTGTGCTGCTATAAACTTGCTAGTGTAGACTTGGCTTAAGTGGGGATATGATTGAGGTCTATAAAATCTTGAATGGTGTGGAGAAAGTGATTAAGTTATTTATTCCTTCTCATAACACAAGAGCTAGGGGACATGCAATGAAATTAATAGATAGCAGGTTTAAAATAAACAAAAGGATGTGCTTCATACAATACACAGTCAACTTGTGGAACTCTTTGCTAGGGGATATTGTGAAGGCCAAGTCTATAACTGGGTTCAAAGAGGAACTAGATAATTTTCTGGAGGATAGGTCCATTGTTGGCTATTAGTCAGGATGGCCAGTGATGCAACACCATGCTCCGAGTTTCCCTAGCCTTTGTTTGCCAAAAGCTGGAAGTGTACAACAGGGGATGGATCACTTGATGATTGCCTGTTCTGTTCATTTCCTCTGAAGCAACTGGCATTGGCCAGTGTCAGAAGACAGGATATTGGGCTAGATAAACCATTGGTCTGACCCAGTATGGCAGTTCTTATGTTCATAAATTTATAATGAAAAGCTTGGGTTCATGCTTAAATATGGACTGAGAGGCAACATCACTTAATTAATAATAAATAATATGAATGTGTCCAACTTTAATTTAGTTTGCTTAGACTTGCAAATGTATAAAGAATTTGCTCTTTTGATGAGTTTTCCTGAGCCTTTGCAGCATTGGTAAAAATAACACAAGCGGATTAACAGTGGAATGCAGAGTAAGAGAGGAACAAGTGTGTTGAGTTCCCCATTTCCATCTATTATTTAGCTGGGATCTTTTCTAATCTTTGGCAGTTTAAAACTATTGCACAGCCAATAGCTATAATCAGTAAGACCCTCTGAAGAAATTCCAAACTGTGTGATACATATAATGAGCTTAAACAGATTTAGCTTAGAATAAATTGTTAATTGACAGCATATGACTGGCAAAAATAACACAGCTGTTTTACAAACCATTCAGACAAGTGCATCTAAATTAATATACATCTAATTCACTATTTATGTAACAAATTATCTTCCTTTGCAGTTACCAATAAGAAGAACCCCTTCCAAATGGGTCATCATTGTACTCAACCATACACGGAGGTGGGGGTGTTACTGGAGGGAGGGAGCAACTGTTCAGATATTTGTTTCC
This sequence comes from Mauremys mutica, assembly GCF_020497125.1. Classification (NCBI taxonomy): domain Eukaryota; kingdom Metazoa; phylum Chordata; order Testudines; family Geoemydidae; genus Mauremys; species Mauremys mutica. The sequence continues at coordinate 171,673,944 of NC_059073.1, forward strand.
ATCTCAAATTTGAGCTGGCCCCTATCCCATATGCAGAAGGAAAGGAGAAAAACATAAATCAATATTACCCTAACTGTTTAGCTATATTTATTTTCTGCTGCCTCCATGCCCATGGCAACAGTAATGTCCCCAGAGCTCCTGAGCTTGTTTATTTCCCACCCCCTACTTGTCCAGTTGAAGCAGCACTAATTATCCCAGAAGGTTTTGCTCGTATCAGTTACAGCAAAAAAAACCCCACCCAAACTCTTGTGGGGATGCATCACGGTTACTGCAGGCAACGGGTTGGGGAACTCTAGGGATACAAATATAAAACTTGGACTCCCAAGGGTGTAGAGATGGGAGGAAATACATAGGTGGAAGAGCAGGAGCAATATTAAACAGGGAAGTGTAAGTGGTAGCATTTGGGAGACTCATTGCTCCAGACTCACTCTTTTGACCTAGTTATCTCCTAGTTTGATTCTCATCCATTTAGTTGTGTTTCTGAAGGAGGCTCCTGGTGTTATTGGAAGAAGGTGCTCATCTTCAGAAGCTGTATCCATCCCCCAGTATTGCTCTTCCAAAACCCACTTCCCTTCTTTAGAGTTTACTTCCAAAATGCATAATTTTTCAACTTATTTTTTTCTAGAGAAATTCTCCCTGTTTTGTGCTTTGGAGGCTAATTAATATTACAGCATCAAATGGAACAGTTCAGAAACATATAAAATTGCATAGTACATCGGTTGAGGTACCTGAATAATAAGTTTGAGATAATACATGCCACTGGACTTGTTCACTTTAAATGAGTTGCCATAGAGGAATATAAAAAACATTTAAATACCAAAAGTCAAGTTTGTGTTTTTGTCCTGTGTGGCTGCACAGGGGAATAAACACTCCACTCCTCCTCCTTTCATAGAATCATAGAATCATAGAATCTCAGGGTTGGAAGGGACCTCAGGAGGTCATCTAGTCCAACCCCCTGCTCAAAGCAGGACCAAACCCAACTAAATCATCCCAGCCAGGGCTTTGTCAAGCCTGACCTTAAAAACCTCTAAGGAAGAAGATTCCACCACCTCCCTAGGTAACCCATTCCAGTTCTTCACCACCCTACTAGTGAAAACGTTTTTCCTAATATCCAACTTAAACCTCCCCCTCTGCAACTTGAGACCATTACTCCTTGTTCTGTCATCTTCTACCACTGAGAACAGTCTAGATCCATCCTCTTTGGAACCCCCTTTCAGGTAGTTGAAAGCAGCTATCAAATCCCCCCTCATTCTTCTCTTCTGCAGGCTAAACAATCCCAGTTCCCTCAAGTCGTCGCTTCAGAGATAAAATGTGCTATTTATTATGTATTTCGATGTGCTGAATTCAAATATGACAATTAAAACAACTGATTGGCTACTGTTTCTAAGATATTTAAGTTTTTACATTTTATGTCTATGTATATTGTCTAGATAGTAGAGTTTTAATCATAAATTGTAAATCTAGGTCTTTTCATGTGTTTATGGTTGCTTTACATGATAATATTTCACCTGTCCTGTTTATGTAACACTTTAAAAATCAGCAAAAGGGTTATCTAACTAAAATTTATTATGAAACAAAAGGCAAAAAACTATTATGTACATAGTTTAGTCCTATTCAGTGTCTACTCGGCGCTTCTTGGCTTGTCTCTTGTATTCATTAAATGGAGCATCTCTTGTCACTGTCCAGCAATAGTCTGCAAGCATTGATGGGCTCCATTTGCCCTGATAGCATTTCTCCATTGTTGCAATGTCCTGGTGAAATCGCTCGCTGTGCTCATCGCTCACTGCTCCGCAGTTCGGTGGAAAAACATCTAGATGAGAGTGCAAAAAAAGTATCTTTAGTGACATGTTGCAACCAAGGCTTTTGTATGCCTTGAGGAGGTTTTCCACCAACAACCTGTAGTTGTCTGCCTTGTTGTTTCCGAGAAAATTTATTGCCACTAACTGGAAGGCTTTCCATGCCGTCTTTTCCTTGCCACGCAGTGCATGGTCAAATGCATCATCTCGAAGAAGTTCACGAATCTGAGGACCAACAAAGACACCTTCCTTTATCTTAGCTTCACTTAACCTTGGAAATTTTCCACGGAGGTACTTGAAAGCTGCTTGTGTTTTGTCAATGGCCTTGACAAAGTTCTTCATCAGACCCAGCTTGATGTGTAAGGGTGGTAACAAAATCTTCCTTGATTCAACAAGTGATGGATGCTGAACACTTTTCCTCCCAGGCTCCAATGACTGTCGGAGTAGCCAATCTTTCTTGATGTAGTGGGAATCTCTTGCACGACTATCCCATTCGCAGAGCAAACAGCAGTACTTTGTGTATCCAGTCTGCAGACCAAGCAAGAGAGCAACAACCTTCAAATCGCCACAAAGCTGCCACTGATGTTGGTCATAGTTTATGCACCTCAAAAGTTGTTTCATGTTGTCATAGGTTTCCTTCATATGGTCTGCATGACCAACTGGAATTGATGGCAAAACATCAATGAATCAATGAACAGTCTCCACTCATCTGGATCGTGAACGATGTTGAGGGCTGCCATCACACCATCGATGTTGTTGCAGGCTACAAGATCACCTTCCATGAAGAAAAATGGGACAAGATCCTTCTGACGGTCATGGAACATGGAAACCCTAACATCAGCTGCCAGGAGATTCCACTGCTGTAGTCTGGAGCCCAACAGCTCTGCCTTACTCTTGGGTAGTTCCAAATCCCTGACAAGGTCATTCAGTTCACCTTGTGTTATGAGGTGTGGTTCAGAGGAGGAGGATGGGAGAAAATGTGGGTCCTGTGACATTGATGGTTCAGGACCAGAAGTTTCATCCTCTTCCTCATCTGACTCAAGTGAGAATGATTCTGGTGCATCAGGAACCGGCAGTCCTTCTCCGTGGGGTACTGGGCATATAGCTGATGGAATGTTTGGATAATGCACAGTCCACTTTTTCTTCTTTGACACACCTTTCCCAACTGGAGGCACCATGCAGAAGTAACAATCGCTGGTATGATCTGTTGGCTCTCTCCACATCATTGGCACTGCAAAAGGCATAGATTTCCTTTTCCTGTTCAACCACTGGCGAAGATTTGTTGCACAAGTGTTGCAGCATATGTGTGGGGCCCCCCTCTTGTCCTGATCTCCAATTTTGCAGCCAAAATAAAGGTGATAGGCTTTCTTAACCATAGTGGTTATACTGCGCTTTTGTGATGCAAAAGTCACTTCACCACAAACATAGCAGAAGTTATCTGCACTGTTCACACAAGTACGAGGCATCTCTGCTCACTTTGGCTAAACAGAAATGTGTCCCTTTGCAAAATCAAACACTGACAAATAAGAGAGCACGACACTGTATGATTTCTAGAGCTGATATAGGGAAATTTGTTCAGCAGAGTGATGTAAGCTTCGTTATGATTGCATCATCCATGACTTCTAGGAATAACATGATGCAATTCATATCATGTATGACGCAATACCAGCTTCAGATTGCATCATTCATTGTTTTGCCTAAAAAGCAAGTACTGTCCAAACCCAGTCATAGATTTATTCATAGATCCAGTCAAAGATGTATTTTAGTCATTTCTGGTTTAAATTGAGATCCCTTCCCTTTATAACTCACTTATCCTCCGCTATTCCCAAGTCAAGGGTCATATATACTGACCCAATAGTATAACTTGAAAACTAGAGCCAATCAACAATTTTAAGCATCATTTTCGTTCTCAGTGACCCAGAATAAGTAAAGTTTGACTACATTTATTTCAGAAGCATTTTCCCTGTAGAGCAGTGTAATCATAGAAGATTAGGGTTGGAAGAGACCTCAGGTCATCTAGTCCAACCCCCTGCTCAAAGCAGGACCAACAGCAACTAAATCATCCCAGCCAGGCTTTGTCAAGCTGGGCCTTAAAAACCTCTAAGGATGGAGATTCTACCACTTCCCTAGGTAACCCATTTCGGTGCTTCACCACCCTCCTAGTGAAATAGTGTTTCCTAATATCCAACCTAGATCTCCCTCACTGCAACTTGAAACCATTGCTCCTTGTTCTGTCATCTGCCACCACTGAGAATAGCCGAGCTCCAGCCTCTTTGGAATCCCCCTTGAGGTAGTTGAAGGCTCCCCTTACTCTTCTCTTCTCTTCTGCAGACTAAACAAACCTAGTTCCCTCAGCCTCTCCTCATAAGTCATGTGCCCCAGCCCCCTGATCATTTTTGTTGCCCTCTGCTGGACTCTTTCCAATTTGTCCACATCCTTTCTGTAGTGGGCCCCCCAAAACTGAATGCAATACTCCAGATGTGGCCTCACTGATGCTGAACAGAAGGGAATAATCACTTCCCTCAATCTGCTAGCAATGCTCCTACTAATGCAACCCAATAGCTTTCTTGGCATCAAGGGCACACCGCTGACTCATATCCAGCTTCTTGTTCACTGTAATCCCCAGATCCTTTTCTGCAGAACTGCTGCTTAGCCAGTCCCCAGCCTGTAGCAGTGCATGGGATTCTTCCTTCCTAAGTGCAGGACTCTGCACTTGTCCTTGCTGAACCTCATTAAATTTCTTTTGGCCCAATCCTCCAATTGGTCTAGGTCACTCTGGACCCTATCCCTACCCTCCAGTGTATCTATCTGTTCCCCCAGCTTAGTGTCATCTGTGAACTTGCTGAGGGTGCAATTTATCCCATCTTCCAGATCATTAAAAAAGATGTTGAACAAAACCATCCCCAGGACTGACCCCTAGGGCACTCGGTTTGATACCGGCTGCCAACTAGACATCGAGCCATTGATTACTACCCATTGAGCCTGACAATCTGCCCAGCTTTCTATCTACCTTATAGTCCATTCATCCAATCCATACTTTTTTAATTTGTTAGCAAGAATACTGTGGGAGACTGTATCAAAAATACTTCAGCTTTTTCCACATCATCAGTCATTAGGTTGCCTCCCCCATTCATTAGGGGTCCCACACTTTCCCTTGCTAGCTGCAACTCCAGTTGTGTTTTTGCCTTTCTGATTACACCCCTGCATGCTCAAGCAAGATTTGTATACTTCTACCTAGTCATCTGACCAAGTTTCCACTTCTTGTAAGCTTCCTTTTGTGTTTAAGCTTACCAAAGATTTCACTGTTAAGCCAAGCTGGTTGCCTACCATATTTGCTATTCTTTCTGCACATCAGGATCATTTGTTCCTGCATCCTCAATAAGGCTTCTTTAAAATACAGCCAGCTTTCATGGACTCCTTTCCCCCTCATATTAGCCTCTCAGGGGATCCTGCCCATCAGTTCCCTATGGGAGTCAAAGTCTGCTTTTCTGAAGTCCATATTTTGCTACTCTCCTTTCTTCCTTTTGTGAGTATCCTGAACTCAACCATCTCATGGTCACTGCTGCCCAGGTTACCACCCACTTCTACTTCCCCTACCAATACTTCCCTCTTTGTAAGCAGGAGGTCAAGAGGGGAACAGCCCCTGATTGGTTCCTCCAGTAGTTGTACCAGGAAGTTGTCCCCAACACTCACCAAAACCTTCCCGGACTGTCTGTGCATTGCTTTTTTGCTCTCCCAGCAGATGTCAGGGTGATTGAAATCTCCCATCAGAACCAAGGCCTGTGTTGTGGAAACTTCAGTAAATTGTCCAAAGAAAGCCTCATCTACCTCATTCTCCTGGTCCGGTGGTCTATAGCACACGCCCACCACAACATCACCCTTGTTGCTCTCCCTTCTAAACTTAACCCAAAGACTCTCAACAGGCTTTTCTCCAGTTTCATACTGGAGCTCTGAGCAATTATACTGGTCTCTTACATACAGTGCAACTCCTTCACCTTTCCTTCCCTGCCTGTCCTTTCTGAACATCAAGTCTCTGTTATTCCAATCACATCATTGCAGTCAGGTAGGACATATACGCATCACTACATGAAACAGGGAAAGAACAGTGACTGTGTGGCCAATACTCCTCCCGTGGACAAAGAGATGAAGAGTGGAGTTCTCCTGACCCCATGCATTGGCCAGAGGGGAAGAACAGACATGAAGGGGGTAGTCAACTGCTCCCAGTAAACTTACCTCTTCCCCACTCTGGAGCAAGACAAAAGAAACAGGAACTCTGCCTGGGGCAGCATGGCTATGCTTTTTCCCTACTCGGGGCCAAATCTCTCAATCTACCAATGCCCAAATGTGAAATGCAATGTGTGACAAAGACCCCATATGAGGGACACATAAATGCCCCTCTGCCATGTACATTGGCCAAACCGGACAGTCTCTACGCAAAAGAATAAATGGACACAAATCTGACATCAGGAATCATAACATTCAAAAACCAGTGGGAGAACACTTCAACCTCTCTAACCACTCAGTGACAGACTTGAAGGTGGCAATTTTGCAACAAAAAAACTTCAAAAACAGACTCCAAAGAGAAACTGCTGAACTTGAATTAATATGCAAACTAGATACTATTAACTGTGGCCTAAACAAAGACTGGGAATGGTTGGGTCATTACACCAATTGAATCTATTTCCCTATGTTAAGTTCTCCTCACACCTTCTATGGGCCATCTTAATTATCACTTCAAAAAGTTTTTTTTCCTCCTGCTAACGATAGCTCATCTCAATTGATTAGACTCTGCCTGTTGGTATGCATACTTCCACCTTTTCATGTTCTCTGTATGTATAAATATCCCCTGTCTGTGTGTTCCATTCTATGCATCCGAAGAAGTGAGCTGCAGCTCACGAAAGCTCATGCTAAAATAAATTTGTTAGTCTTTAAGGTGCCACAAGTACTCCTGTTCTTTTTACATAAAAGTATGCGTCTAGAAAACTTTCAATGTTCATAGAATCATAGAATCTCAGGGTTGGAAGGGACCTCAGGAGGTCATCTAGTCCAACCCCCTGCTCAAAGCAGGACCAAACCCAACTAAATCATCCCAGCCAGGGCTTTGTCAAGCCTGACCTTAAAAACCTCTAAGGAAGAAGATTCCACCACCTCTCTAGGTAACCGATTCAGTGCTTCACCACCCTACTAGTGAAAAAGTCTTTCCTAATGTCCAACCTAAACCTCCCCCTCTGCAACTTGAGACCATTACTCCTTGTTCTGTCATCTTCTACCACTGAGAACAGTCTAGATCCATCCTCTTTGGAACCCCCTTTCAGGTAGCTGAAAGCAGCTATCAAATCCCCCCTCATTCTTCTCTTCTGCAGGCTAAACAATCTCAGTTCCCTCAGCCTCTCCTCAGAAGTCATGTGCTCCAGCCCCCTAATCATTTTTGTTGCCCTCCGCTGGACTCTCTCCAATTTATCCACATCCTTCTTGTAGTGTGGGGCCCAAAACTGGACACAGTACTCCAGATGAGGCCTAACCAGTGCTGAATAGAGGGGAATGATCACATCCCTCGATCTGCTGGAAATGCCCCTACTTATACAACCCAAAATGCCATTAGCCTTCTTGGCAACAAGGGCACACTGTTGACTCATATTCAGCTTTTCGTACCTTTCTGCAGAACTGCTGCCCAGCCATTCGGTCCCTAGTCTATAGCAGTGCATGGGATTCTTCCGTCCTAAATGCAGGACTCTGCACTTGTCCTTGTTGAACCTCATCATATTTCTTTTGGCCCAATCCTCTAATTTGTCTAGGTCCCTCTGTATCCTATCCCTACCCTCCAGCGTATCAACCACTCCTCCCAGTTTAGTGTCATCTGCAAACTTGCTAAGGGTGCAGTCCACACCATCCTCTAGATCGTTAATGAAGATATTGAACAAAACCGGCCCAGCACTGACCCTTGGGGCACTCCACTTGATACCGGCTGCCAACTAGACATGGAACCATTGATCACTACCTGTTGAGCCCGACCATCTAGCCAGTTTTCTATCCACCTTACGGTCCATTCATCCAGCCCAGACTTCTTTAACTTGCTGGCAAGAATACTGTGTGAGACTGTATCAAAAGCTTTGCTAAAGTCCAGAAATAGCACATCCACTGCTTTCACCTCATCCACAGAGCCGGTTATCTTGTCATAGAAGGCAATTAGGTTAGTCAGGCATGACTTGCCCTTGGTGAATCCATGCTGACTGTTCCTGATCACTTTCCCCTCCTTTAAGTGGTTCAGAATTTATTCCTTGAGGACCTGTTCCATGATTTTTCCAGGGACTGAGGTGAGACTGACTGGCCTGTAGTTCCCTGGATCTTCCTTCTTCCCTTTTTTAAAGATGGGCACTACATTAGCTATTTTCCAGTCATCTGGGACCTCCCCCGATCGCCATGATTTTTCAAAGATAATGGCCAATGGCTCTGCAATCTCATCGGCCAACTCCTTTAGCACCCTCGGATGCAGCGCATCCGGCCCCATGGACTTGTGCTCATCCAGCTTTTCTAAATAGTCCCGAACTACTTCTTTCTCCACAGAGAGCTGGTCACCTCCTCCCCATACCGTGCTGCAGAGTGCAGCTGTCTGGGAGCTGACCTTGTCTGTGAAGACAGAGGCAAAAAAAGCATTGAGTACACTAGCTTTCTCCACATCCGCTGTCACTAGGTTCCCTCCCTCATTCAGCAAGGGGCCCACACTTTCCTTGACTTTCTTCTTGTTGCTAACATACCTGAAGAAACCCTTCTTGTTACTCCTAACATCTCCAGCTAGCTGCAACTCCAAGCATGATTTGGCCTTCCTAATTTCACTCCTGCATGCCTGAGCAATACGTTTATACTCCTCCCTGGTTATTTGTCCAATCTTCCACTTCTTGTAAACTGTTTTTTTGTGTTTAAGACGAGCAAGGATTTCACTGTTAAGCCAAGCTGGTCGCCTGCCATATTTACTTTTCTTCCTACACATCGGGATGGTTTGTTCCTGTAAGCTCAATAAGGATTCTTTAAAATACAGCCAGCTTCCCTCGACTCCTTTCCCCGTCATGTTATTCTCCCAGGGGACCTTGCCCATCAGTTCCCTGAGGGAGTCGAAGTCTGCTTTTCTGAAGTCCAAGGTCTCTGTTCTACTGCTCTCCTTTCTTCCTTGTGTCAGGATCCTGAACTCCACCATCTCATGGTCACTGCCTCCCAGGTTCCCATCCACTATTGCTTCCTCTACTATTTCTTCCCTGTTTGTGAGCAGCAGGTCAAGAAGAGCTTTTCCCCTAGTTGGTTGCTCCAGCACTTGCACCAGGAAATTGTCCCCTACACTTTCCAGAAACTTCCTGGATTGTCTGTGCACTGCTGAATTGCTCTCCCAGCAGATATCAGGGTGATTAAAGTCACCCATGAGAACCAGGGCCTGTGATCTAGCAACTTCTGTTAGTTGCCTGAAGAAAGCCTCGTCCACCTCATCCCCCTGGTCTGGTGGTCTGTAGCAGACTCCCACCACGACATCACCCTTGTTGTTCATACTTCTAAATTTAATCCAGAGACTCTCAGGTTTTTCTGCAGTTTCATACTGGAGCTCTGAGCAGTCATACTGCTCTCACATACAACGCAACTCCCCCACCTTCTCTGCCCTGCCTATCCTTCCTGAACAGTTTATATCCATCCATGACAGTACTCCAATCATGTGAGTTATCCCACCAAGTCTCTGTTATTCCAATTACATCATAATTCCTTGACTGTGCCAGGACTTCTAGTTCTCCCTGCTTGTTCCCCGGGCTACTTGCATTTGTGTATAGGCATGTAAGATAACTCACTGATCGTCCTGGTGTTCCAGTATGGGGCTGAGCCCTCCCCTCTTGCACTCACCTACTTGTGCTTTCTCCCGATATCCCATTTCCGCACTTACCTCGGGGCTTTGGTCTCCTTCCCCCGGTGAACCTAGTTTAAAGCCCTCCTCACTAGGTTAGCCAGCCTGCTTGCAAAGATGCTCTTCCCTCTCTTCGTGAGGTGGAGCCTGTCTCTGCCTAGCAATCCTTCTTCTTGGAATCCAAACCCTTCTCTCCGACACCATCTGCATAGCCATTCGTTGATTTCCACGATTCGACGGTCTCTACCCTGGCCTTTTCCTGCCACAGAGAGGATAGACGAGTACACCACTTGCGCCTCAAACTCCTTTATCCTTCTTCCCAGAGCCACGTAGTCTGCAGTGATATGCTCTAGGTCATTCTTGGCAGTATCATTGGTGCCCACGCGGAGAAGCAGGAAGGGGTAGCGATCCGAGGGCTTGATGAGTCTTGGCAGTCTCTCCGTCACATCGTGAATCCTAGCCCCTCGCAAGCAGCACACCTCTCGGTTTTCCCGGTCTGGGCGGCAGATAGATGACTCAGTCCCCCTGAGGAGAGAGTCCCCGACCACCACCACCCTCCTCCGCCTCCTCTTGGGAGTGGTGGTCGTGGAACCCCCATCCCTAGGACGGTGCATCTCATGCCTTCCAATCAGTGGAGTCTCCTTCTGCTCTGTTCCCTCACATGTATCATCCACTCCACCCTCTGCACTAGTACCTGCGGAGAGAACATGAAAACGGTTGCTCACCTGCATCTGTGTTACTGGTACATGGATATTTCTGGTACTCTTTCCTCTTCTGGAAGTCACATGCCGCCAATTATCCTCACTGGCCTTCTGTCCCCGCTGCGTAGCCTGCTCTGAATCTTCAGAACATTGTGCCCGCTGAAGCTGATCCTGACGTCTACCCAGGAAATCCTCATTTTCTTTTATGGAACGCAGGGTTGATATTCGTTTCTCCAGACCTTGAATCTTCTCTTCCAATATGGAGATCAGCTTGCACTTTGTACAGACAAAGTCGCTTCTATCCTGTGGAAGGAAGACAAACATGGCGCATCCTGTGCAGGTCACAACAGCGGATCGCTCAGCATCCATAGTCTCTTCCTTCTAAGAGCTTCCTTACTTGTGGCAGACGCTACTCAGAGAAACCTGCGAGGGGGGGCCTCAGGAGGCTCTCTCCAGGCGAACTCCCAGGCAAACTCCTTCTGTTTGCCTCTCTGCTGTGCGCTGCTCAGCTGGTTTGCAGCTGACTGCCTTTTTATAACAGTCAGGCCCAGCTGGAACAAAGCACTCCCAGGTCACACTGGTCAAACAAGCAATCAAACAATCAAGCACACAGTCAAACTGCGAAACTGCCCCCCAAAAGACACTCAGATACTCACCAGCGCAGTCCCCCTACTGCAGCACTTAGCGTACCTCTGCTTAGAGGGATCCCAGGCAAACTCCTTCTGTTTGCCTCTCTGCTGTTTGCTGCTCCTGTTGGGGGATTCCCTGTTTTAGTGTAAGTAATTAATTTTGAACCTTAGTTTATGATACTTTATTTTGGAAGTAAATATGTGTAAACAATTAAAGTGACAGGGCCCCATATCTGTGGGGAACATAAGTAAATTTGGGACTAAAATGGATGACATCCCACTATACAGATTCATAGATTATAACTCCAAAAGGGACCACTGTGATCATCTAGTCTGACCTCCGGCATAACACTGGCAATACAGTTTCCCTGCACTGATTCCTATTTGAACTAGAGCATATCAGGTACATGAGACTCGTGTGCACTGAACAATTGATAATTCCTAGTTTTTAGAGTGGTGATTCATGTTTAATCAAAGGAAAATTGCTATGGTCATTTTTAAAAGCCCCATATTATTTTCCTCCATGAAGATTCTCCTCCCTGATCAGATCTGTGCTCCAGTTTTCAATCAAAATGAAAACACAAGAGCTAAATCCATGAAACTGATACAATTTTTTAAAAAAATCTTTGTTTTAGACTACTTCATAGATTCAGAGATTACAAGGCCAGAGTAATTCCTAGAGTATATCTTTTAAAAAAAATCCAATCTTGATTTTAAAATTGCCAGTGATAGGGAATCCACCTGAACTATTAGCAAAATGTTCCAATAGTTAATTCACCTCATTGTTAAAATTTTGTGCTTTATTTTCAGTCTGAATTTATGTAGCTTCAACCTCCAGTTATTGGATCTTGTTATATCCTTCTCTGTTAGACTTAATAGTGTATTGTCAAATGTATATTCTCCATATAGGTACTTATAGACTGTGAACAAGTCACCCCTTAACCTTCACTTTGTTCAGCTAAGTGGAATGAGCTTCTTGAGTCTATCAGTATATGGCATGTTTTCCAATCCTTTAATAATTCTCATGGCTTTTCTCTGAATCCTCTCCAATTTAGCAACATCCTTCTTGAATTGTGGGCTGCAAAATGGGACACAATATTCTAGCAGTGGTCACACTAATGCCAAATAAAGAGGTAAGATCCTTCTTCCTACTCTATAGTCTTCTGTATAAACTAGGACCATCGATTAATTGCAATTAACTCACACGATTAACTCAAAAAAACTTAATCGCGATTAAAAAAATTAATCATGATTAATTGCAGTTTTAATCACACTGTTAAATAGTAGAATAACAACTGACATTTATTAAATATTTTGGATGTTTTTATACATTTTCATATATATTGTATTCTGTGTTGTAATTGAAATCAAAGTGTTTATTATTTTTGATTAAAATATTTGCACTGTAAAAATGATAAACAAAAAAAATAGTATTTTTCAATTCACCTCATACAAGTACCATAATGCAATCTCTCTGTTGTGAAAGTGCAATTTACAAATGTAGATTTTTTTGTTACATAACTGCACTCAAAAATAAAACAATGTAAAATTTTAGAGCCTGCAAGTCCACTCAGTCCTATTTCTTGTTCAGCCAATCGCTAAGAAAAAACAAGTTTGTTTACATTTACGGGTGATAATGCTGCCTTCTTCTTATTTACAATGTCACCAGAAAGTGAGAACAGGTATTTGCATGGCACATTTGTAGCCAGCATTGCAAGGTATTTATGTGCCAGATATGCTAAACATTCATATGCCCCTTCATGCTTCAGCCACCATTCCAGAGGACATGCTTTAGCGCATCTGGCACATAAATATCTAGTGATGCCAGCTACAATAGTGGTATGAGAACACCTGTTCTCACTTTCTGGTGACATTTTAAACAAGAAGCAGGCAGCATTCTCTCCTGCAAATGTAAACAAACTTGTTTGTCTTAGTGACTGGCTGAACAAGAAGTAGGACTGAGTAGACTTGTATGCTCTAAAATTTTACATTGTTTTATTTTTGAATGCAGTTTTTTATACATAATTCTACATTTGTAAGTTCAATATTCATGACAAAGAAATTGCACCCACTACCGTACTTGTATTAGGTGAACAGAAAAATACTATTTATTTTGTTTTTTTACAGTGCTAATATTTGTAATAAAAAATAAATATAAAGTGAGCACTGTACACTTTGTATTCTCTGTTGTAATAATTGAAATCAATGTATTTTAAAATGTAGAAAACAGCCAAAATATTTAAATAAATGGTATTCTATTATTGTTTAATAGTGCAATTAATAGCATGATTAATCATGATTAATTGTTTTTAATTGCAATTATTTTTTTTAGTTGCTTGACAGCCCTAGTATAAACATGGAATAATTGCATTAGCCTTTTTGGCCACAGTGTCACAGTCAGAGCTCATGTTCAGCTGATTATCCACCAAGTCTAAGCAGTGCAGTTATCTTGTGCAATGATGAGTTGTGTGAATTCCCAATCACTGGAAATGTTTAAAATCAAGATTGGATGTTTTTCCAAAAGCTATGTTCTAGGAAATATTTTGAGGAAGTTCTATGGCCTGTGTTATACAAGAGATCAGACTTGATGACCACAATGATTCCAGCTGACCTATAATCTATATGGAGTGAGACTGGAGAATGCTTTGAAAAAATGACTGAAAAAGGCTAAAGAAGGTGATTATAGGTGCCCTTATCCTGAAATACAACCAGCCTGGAGAACAACTGACCCTAGAATATGATGCATCAGAGAAAGGGCAGCCAATAATTGCACAGGAAGCCAATAATAAACAACAGAAGGAGTCTCTAATGCCACACAAGCTTCCTATCCTTCCATCAGAGAAGATTGGAATTAATATATGTACCTGTCATAGGTTTATTCCCCACTTTGAACTTTAGCGTCCACAAGATGGGGACCTGCATGGGCTCCTCTAAACTTAAATCCTAGTTTAGATCTGGATATGCTGCCACCAGCTAGAAATTCCAGTGTCTAGCACACTCCCTGTTCCCCCAAAACTTTCCCTGGGGAACACCGACCCAAACTCCTTGGATCTTAACACAAAGGGAAATAGCCCATTCCCCCCCACCTCCTCCTCCCTTAGCCGTCGGGAGAGATCACCTTGATTCAAACTCCTTGAATCAAAACAGAGAGGGATTCACCTTCCCCCCTCCTCTTCCCCTGAGATTCCAAACAAGGGAAGAAATCAATCAGGTTCTAAAAAGAAAAGATTTTATTAAAAGAAAGATAGAAGGTAATACTATCTCTGTAACACCAGGATGAAAATATTACAGGGTCTAGCTTATAAATCTAGAGGGAATCTCCCCCCCCCACTTTCTCAGAATAATCAAAAGTAACAGCAAACAGAAATAAAGATATTTCTCCAGCAAACACACATTTGCAAATACAGAAATTAATTATAAGACTAATCCGCCTTTCTAATACTCACTATACTGAATAGAAGAGAATACTTCAGGAAGCTTGGAGAGCCTGGATATACGTCTGGCCCCTCTTAGATCCAAAGAGAGAACAACCCCCAAACAAAGAACACAAACAAAGACTTCCCTCCACAGTGATTTGAAATTATCTTGTCCCTTGATTGGTCCTCTGGTCAGGTGTCCGTCAGGTTACTGAGCTTGTTAACTCTTTACAGGTAAAAGAGACCTTAACCCTTAACTATCTGTTTATGACACGCCCCCCAAATCGCAGACAGTGGGGGAACCACACTGGCAGTGATTTCTTCCTAGAACTTTAAAATAAACAGATTAATAAAACACATGCATCATCACATATACTACTAATTATGTAAACAACAAGATTTTTCACATTTCAAGAACACTTTTTAACCATTTGATTCTGGGAAACTTTCACGAGAGAGTGCATCCGCTACTTTGTTAGAAGCTCCTGAAATGTGTTGAATTTCGAAATCAAAATCTTGGAGAGGTAAACTCCATCGAAGCAGTTTTTTGTTGTTTCCCTTGGCAGTTTGGAGCCATTTTAGTGCAGCATGGTCGGTTTGTAGCTGGAACCGCCATCCCCAAACGTATGGGCGTAGCTTTTCCAGGGCATACACAATGGCGTAGCATTCTATTTCACTGATGGACCAGTGGCTTTCCCTCTCAGACAGTTTCTTGCTGAGAAACATGACAGGATGGAAGTTTTGATCTAGTCCTTCCTGCATTAGAACTGCTCCTACACCACGCTCAGATGCATCAGTGGTTACTAGGAAGGGTTTGTTAAAGTCCGGGGCCCTTAGCACAGGGTCAGACATGAGCATTGCCTTAAGCTGGGTAAAGGCTTTCTGACACTCATCAGTCCACTTAACTGCATTCGGCTGGGTCTTTTTGGGGGGCAGCGATTTGGGGGGCAGCGATTTGGCTGTAGTGTGGTACAAATCGCCTGTAATACTCGGCCAAGCCTAAGAAGGATTGGACCTGTTTCTTTGACCTTGGGACAGGCCACTTTTGGATAGCCTCCACCTTGGCCTGTAGGGGGTTTATTGTTCCTTGACCCACCTGGTGTCCTAGGTAAGTCACTCTGTTTTGGCCTATTTGACACTTTTTGGCCTTAACAGTTAGTTCTGCCTGCCTGATGCGCTCAAAGACCGTTTCCAGGTGTTCTAGGTGTTCGGGCCATGAATCAGAAAAAATGGCCACATCATCGAGGTAGGCAACTGCACATTCTCCCAATCCTGCTAGTAGACCATCTACCAGCCTTTGGAAGGTGGCGGGTGCATTTCGCAGTCTGAACGGAAGCACATTAAATTCATACACCCCTGCATGGGTGATGAAGGCTGACTTTTCTTTAGCGGGTTTATCTAGTGGTACTTGCCAATACCCCTTGGTTAAATCTAATGTAGAGATGAACTGGGCACATCCCAGTTTCTCCAATAGCTTATCGGTGCGTGGCATTGGGTAGTTGTTGGGGCGAGTTACAGCATTCAGTTTACGGTAGTCCACGCAAAAGCATATTTCCCCATCTGGTTTGGGAACTAGAACCACTGGAGATGCCCATGCACTGGTAGAGGGGCGGATTATACCCATCTCTAGCATGTTTTGGATCTCCCGTTCAATAGCAACTTGGGCATGAGGAAACACCCGGTAGGGTGGGGTTCTAATTGGGTGAGCATTACCTGTGTTAATGGAGTGGTATGCTCGTTCAGTCTGTCCTGGGGTGGCTGAGAACAAGGGGCCAAAGCGAGTGCACAGCTCCTTGATCTGTTGCCGCTGTAGACTTTCCAGGGTTGTGGAGAGGTTCACCTCTTCCACACCACCATTACTTTTTCCTTCGTAGTAGACACCTTCAGGCCACTTAGCGTCATCTCCTCCCTGGGCTGTAAACTGACAAATCTGTAAGTCTCTGGAATAAAAGGGCTTTAGAGAGTTAACATGGTACACTTTAGGCTTTAAGGAGGAATTAGGAAATGCTATGAGGTAGTTAACAGCTCACAGATGCTCTTGGACCGTGAATGGCCCTTCCCATGACGCTTCCATCTTATGGGCCTGATGCGCCTTTAAGACCATAACCTGGTCTCCTACCTTGAAGGAACGCTCTCTGGTATGTCTATCATACCAGGCCTTTTGCTCTGTTAGAGCATCCTTTAGGTTTTCTTTAGCAAGAGCTAAAGAATGTCGGAGGGTGCTTTGTAGGTTGCTTACAAAGTCCAGAATGTTAGTTCCTGGAGAAGGCATAAACCCCTCCCATTGCTGCTTCACCAACTGTAATGGCCCCTTAATCTTGTGGCCATACACAAGCTCGAATGGTGAGAACCCTAAACTGGGATGTGGTACAGCCCTGTAGGCAAAAAGCAAGTGCTGCAACACTAGATCCCAATCATTGGAGTGTTCATTCACAAATTTACGTATCATGGCCCCCAAAGTTCCATTAAACCTCTCCACCAGGCCATTGGTTTGGTGGTGGTACGGGGTGGCAACCAAGTGATTCACCCCATGAGCTTCCCACAGGTTTTTTATGGTTCCTGACAGGAAATTTGTTCCCGAATCTGTAAGAATGTCGGAGGGCCAACCTACCCTGGCAAAAATGTCTGTTAAGGCCCGGCACACAGTGGTAGCCCTGGTGTTGCCTAGAGCCACTGCTTCCGGCCATCTGGTAGCAAAGTCCACGAAAGTCAGTATGTACTGCTTTCCTCTGGGGGTCTTCTTTGGGAAAGGACCCATAATATCCACAGCTACTTGCTGAAATGGGACCTCAATTATGGGGAGTGGCTGGAGAGAGGCCTTGACCTGGTCTTGGGGCTTTCTTACCTTTTGGCATACTTCACAAGACCGGACATAATTGGCAACGTTCTTGCCCATCCCCTCCTAGTGGAAGGACTTCCCCAACCTGTCTATGGTTCTGTTTACCCCAGAATGGCCACTGGGATGATCATGGGCCAAGCTTAAGAGCTTTTCCCGGTACTTGGTTGGAACTACCAACTGTTTTTGAGGATGCCAGCCTTCCTGGTGTCCACCAGAAAGAGTCTCCTTGTATAAAAGTCCTTGTTCTACAACAAACCGGGATCGGTTAGAAGAGCTGAGAGGCGGTGGGTTGCTCCGTGCCGCCGCCCAAGCTTTCTTAAGGCTGTTATCTGCTTCCTGCTCAGTCTGGAACTGTTCCCTTGAGGCTGGAGACACTAGTTCCTCCGTAGACTGTGGACTTGTCCCTCTGGAAGTGATGTAGGTGATGAGGTTGTTTCCGTTGATGTGAACTGTTCTTCGCTGGTGCACTAGGTGATATTTCAGGCTCTGGCTGAGCCTCTTGGGTAGGGTTGTCTGCTGCTTCTGCCAGTTCAGGCCCGCTGGCACCCTCTGGCGATGGGGTTGGAGACGGGTTTGCAAGCGCTGGTGTCAGTGCTGGCAATGGTTCTGCCGCTGGTTGCTCTTCCAGTTCCCGTTCTGGGACTGGATGCACAATGGTGGTTTCAGTTGTCGGCATGGAATCCGGTTCCACCACCTGTGTTTGGGTCTCTGGTAACACAGACGGGGCCCTGGTGGACAGCTCAGGAACAGGGATGGGATGGAAGCTTGTTTGGCCTGGCTGCGGGTGACCACTCCCCCTCTCTTGGCCAGCTTCACATGGTTGGCCAAGTCGTCCCCCAGTAGCATGAGGATGGGATAATTGTCATAGACAGCAAAAGTCCACCTTCCTGACCAGCCCTTGTAATGGACAGGCAATTTAGCTGTAGGCAAGGTTACAGATTTTGATATGAATGGGGAAATTGTGATTTGGACCTCTGGGTTGATGAATTTTGGGTCTACTAAGGACTGGTGGATAACTGACACATGTGCCCTGGTGTCTCTCCATGCGGTAACCTTCTTCCCGCCCACTCTCAAGGTTTCCCTGTGCTCCGGGGGTATTTGAGAGATATCTGGGCCTGGAGATCCTTGGCGTGATGGTGGTGTAATGGACTGTACTCAATTGGGGTTCTTGGGGCAGTTGGCCTTTATATGCCCCAGTTCATTACATTTAAAACATCGCCCAGCTGATGGGTCACTGGGCCGAGGTGGGTTGCTGGAGACTGGTGAGGTGGGACTGTAGGTAGTCTGGGGCTTTCCTTGGGTTGTAGCTGGGGTCTTGGGTGGCCCCCGGTGGTAGGGTTTATTGTCAGCTTGCTCCTTGTTATATTCGCTCCCCTTGATAGTAGCTTTTTTCTTTTCTGCTATTTCCACCCATCTGCCTCCAATCTCCCCTGCCTCTGTTACATCTTTGGGCTTCCCATCTAGGATGTACTGTTTCTATTTCCTCAGGAACACCATCTAAGAACTGTTCCATTTGCATCAGGCAGGCCAGGTCTTCTAGAGATTGAATCTTTAGTCCTGACATCCATGCATCCCAATTCTTTCTAATGTAGTAGGCGTGTCTGGGGAATGACACATCTGGTTTCCACCTTAGGGCTCTGAACCGCCAACGGGCATGCTCAGGTGTTAGCCCCATTCTGATTCTGGCCTTTGTTTGAAACAGTTTATAATCATTCATGTTTTCCTTAGGCATTTCAGCTGCCACCTCTGCTAAGGGTCCACTGAGCTGTGGCCTCAGCTCTATCATGTACTGGTCTTCAGGGATGCTGTACCCATGGCAGGTCCTTTCAAATTTTTCTAAAAAGGCCTGTCATCACCTGCTTTGTAGGTGGGAAATTTTCTGGGATGGGGAACAGTGCCTGGAGAAGGGTTGTTAGGGTTGGCTGGAACATTCTGCTTAGCCTTTTCTAATTCCAGAGCCTGCTTCTGGATTTCCAGCTCTTTCTCTTTTAACTGTATTTGTTGTTGTTGCCTCTCCATCTCTCTCTTGTGGGCAGCTTCTTCCCTGGCCATTTCTGCATTAATTAGTTCCATCCGTCTCTGATGTTCTTTGTCTTTCTCTGCTGCTTCCAGCCTAGCCAGTTCGAGTTTGTCAATTGTTTCACTGTTACTCATGTTTGTGTACTTTCTGGTGCTGGCCACACACCCCTGCAGTCAGTGAATTGACTGTGTTGCTTCAGCTCAGGTTGCTTGGTTTACAGTTTCCTAACCTTTCTATTCCCGACTGAATAAAAAGAAAACAAAACTTTTCATTTGCAAATGTCTTTTTGCTGGTGTTGCTCGCTGACAGAGAACCAGAAAAACTGGTTTGTAACTTGTCTCTTGCAAACTGCTAATGCTCTCTCAGTGGGGGTCCTTTCTAATAAGCCTTGTTAGAAAAAAAACAATCCCCCCCTCAGGCTGCTTTCCTGCCTTAGAAGCAGTGAACAGCTCTCACTGGCTCTTGGTTCTTAAAACATCCCAACCACTGCCTACCATGTCATAGGTTTATTCCCCACTTTGAACTTTAGCGTCCACAAGATGGGGACCTGCATGGGCTCCTCTAAACTTAAATCCTAGTTTAGATCTGGATATGCTGCCACCAGCTAGAAATTCCAGTGTCTAGCACACTCCCTGTTCCCCAAAAACTTTCCCTGGGGAACACCGACCCAAACTCCTTGGATATTAACACAAAGGGAAATAGCCCATTCCTCCCCCCACCTCCCCCTCCCTTAGCCGTCAGGAGAGATCACCTTGATTCAAACTCCTTGAATCAAAACAGAGAGGGATTCACCTTTCCCCCCCCTCCTCTTCCCCTGAGATTCCAAACAAGGGAAGAAATCAATCAGGTTCTAAAAAGAAAAGATTTTATTAAAAGAAAGATAGAAAGTAATACTATCTCTGTAACACCAGGATGAAAATATTACAGGGTCTAGCTTATAAACCTAGAGGGATTCCCCCCCCCTTTCTCAAAATAATCAAAAGTAACAGCAAACAGAAGTAAAGATATTTCTCCAGCAAACACACATTTGCAAATACAGAAATTAATTATAAGACTAATCCGCCTTTCTAATACTCACTATACTGAATAGAAGAAAATACTTCAGGAAGCTTGGAGAGCCTGGATATACGTCTGGCCCCTCTTAGATCCAAAGAAAGAACAACCCCCAAACAAAGAACACAAACAAAGACTTCCCTCCACAGAGATTTGAAATTATCTTGTCCCTTGATTGGTCCTCTGGTCAGGTGTCCGTCAGGTTACTGAGCTTGTTAATCCTTTACAGGTAAAAGAGACCTTAACCCTTAACTATCTGTTTATGACAGTACCTTCAAGGAAAAACAGTATCTCATAATGGTAGAGAACCTACTCCAACTTCTGCATGATATAAAATCTTTATTTAGCACTGCTGATGCCTAGGGATATTCCATCACAAGAGTACCAGAATAATTCAGTGCTAGGTCCAGATAGGGCATAGAATCAAAACCATGTTGGTGATGCTGGAGCCAAAAATAGTTTGAAATTGAAGAAAGAAGAAGGTGCAGAATCAAAGGAAGCAAGTGGGTTATTACAGACACTCATCAAAATATCAATCAATTCTGGAAAAGGGCACTCCAGTGTGGATCCAATCTTTGTAAAGACACAGGAAAGAGTGTAAAGGAGTTGTGAATTTTGCAGTGGCTCCCAAGTCATATAAGACATCTGCTCAGGAGAGACAAATGCTATGATGAAACTACAGGCATTTATGAGCAAACAGTCATGGTGGGGGAGTATAACAGGGGAATATTAGCCCTTTAAGTGTACAGGGGGGAAGAACACCTCTTTCCAGGTAGATGAAATGAAGAAGGGCTCAGGAAAAAGTCAGGTAGCAGAAGAGAGAATGAGATACCAAGGAATTTGGAGTTGGATGGCGGGAAACCCCCAGGACACTGTTCCTTTAAGGGCCTGGACTCAGGAGTCCAGTAGTGTAGGGTAGAGCACGGCTTCTACTCTTCCAGCCAATCAGCAGGAGTTCTCTGGAGGAAAGCAGTATATAGGCTGTCTTCTTCTCAGGACAGGGGAGACATTGGTAAGAGAAAGAAGCCAGAGCCAGAAAGTTAACCACAAGGGAGAGAAGTGAGCCTGTGAAGAACATGCTGTGGCAGAGGAATAGCTCTGTATGCAGATGGCAAAAGAGCCAGAGATAGATATGAACCTTTGGACTGAAGAGATGGACTTTATGGGTGGGACTATTTGTGGACATTAAACCAGCCCCAAGTGGAGGGTAGTAGGATTTGTAAAAAGGCGGTGGGGAGTCTGTAAGGGACCCTGAAGAGGAAGAACAGAGGAAAGGCTTTTGCAAAGTGAACTCTGGCCATGAGTGACCACTCATGAAGTGAAAGCCCTGTTACAGGAAGAATGGGAGATGATAAGAGTGCCAGACAGCATGGAGACTGAGAATTCTCCTAAGGCCATCCTGCAGGGTTAGAAGATACACTAAAGATGCAGTTCTTAGATTTGGAAACAGATGACAGAGGGGCTGAAGTAGTGTGGCACAGGTTTGGTTGCCTTATTATCTCAGGTCTATGTGTCAACTTGAGTCCATGGAAAATACATGAGTCTGACTAAACTAAGGGCCAGTAACCTTCTGTTCTGTGAATTGAATCTTTGTTAATTTTTTGTTGCCCATTTAGTTATAAATTGGGAAAGATATAGCATGATGAATGGAACTGGAGAAAGAGGCTAGTTTGGTATGACACATGGAACTGAGGAATGTAAGCAGGCTGCTACTGGCTACTAATAACACAAACTTCTCAGCATGTTACACTGGCCATTTAGCATATTCAATAAAGATCTCTTGCCTATAGCTCTGACTGCTTGACTCAGCATTTATTGCTAACACGAGAGGAACATCCCCTTGGAAGCATGGGAAGTTACTTAGATTTCTAAATTATGCTGGGAAATGGATTTGCACCTTCCTGGCCCAAACAATAGTGAAACACAAGTGCCTGTGATCATCATTTGTGATTCGCATCCAGGACTGCGAGTCACCTTGTTAACCCTTTTGCCTTCAGCGAAAGGAAGAATTGTTTGTACTTAATGTGGGTGTCAACTCCCTGACACCACTAGCCTGTTAGCTATCTAAACAAGCTCTCCTGGTCTATGCCAGGCCTTACCTTGCTTTGCAGGTTAACAGTATGTGTACCCCAGCCCCTGAACCCCTTTGAAGCATTCCCCTGTATTGTCCAGCCCCTCATCCATTGAACACTCTCAGTAATACCAGATCTGCTGTCCTCAAGGAAACAGTGCACACACCAGCTTGTATGATTCAACAAAGGACCTGCTCCTTGTTCAATACCACAACCCTGAGATATATTTCTAGTGAAAAGAATGATAAGTTAAAGATTTAAGAGATAGCGAGAAAGGGTAATGGAAACAAAAGGGTGACATATAAAACAACCCATAACATGATTTCTAGAGATTAAACTTAACAAGCTAACCTTCTGTCTAAAGAACTTTGTCTCACGCAAATGTCTTTTACAGAGTTTCCAACCAGGGCAAGTTGTAATCCCATTTTCATGGATGTAATTGCACTACCTGATTACTTTCTAGGTTCAGGATAAAGGTGTGCATTCCTTGCCTTCTCTTTATATTCCCCAAAGTTCATTGTCTGTACCCAGGGGCGGCTGTAGGTATTTTGCCGCCCCAAGTACTGCAGGCAGGCTGCCCTTGGTGGCTTGCCTGCGGGAGGTCCCCGGTCCCACGGATTCGGCGGCACGCCTGTGGGAGGTCCCGCTGAAGGCAACCTGCCTGTTGCCCTTGCGGCGACCAGCAGAGCGCCCCCCGTGGCTTGCCACCCCAAGTGTGCTGGTGCCTGGAGCCTCAGATTCTGTACCTCAGATTCAGGATAACCTGCTGTAGTTTATTCTCTTGTGTGCAGTCTCCCTGTTGATTTCATATCTCCCCATTGACTTCATATGTAAATAGGGCTTCCATTGTGTTGTCTTACAATGCTTAGTTTACATGTGGCTTTAAAGAGAGAGGTGAATAAACATCTTTTGTCTGATAGAAGCCTGTTTGTCAACTGTGCCTTGACACAGAGTTTAGGAACATATTTTCAGTGTGCAAAATACTGTATACTTTCAGTATACAAATACCTTCCTTATATAGGAGCTGGCTTTTATTTAAGACCTCACATGACATTCTTTGGTGAACCAGAATGTACATACCAGCATCAGAATAATTCTTGTAAGCCCCTGCCATTTGGCACGGAGGGTCTTGTGGGTCATGGTGGCTTGAAGCCAACATTTAAAGCCCTGTGCAAATACAAAATTTATATTCTCATCCAGTCTATGATCTGCAAAAAATGGCCCATGGATATCCACATCCGCAGATGCAGATATCTGCAGATATAAGGTGGATATCTGTGGATTTGCAGGGCTCTACCAATGTTCCCCCCACCTCTCCTCAGATGTATTGGGTGTATCTTGGTCACCGGTGGGGATCTAAATAGCATAAAACTCAATAAATGCTCTTTTGGCACAGCACAGTAAGTTCCCTTATTCTAGAGTGTTGTCTATGTTCAAAATCATACCAGTGCAAAACACATGATAGATGCTTCTAATTCAGTTTAAACCAGGGTTATTTCAATTTGGTTTAAGTCAATTCCTTACTGAATTAAGCTAAATCAGTATAAACCAGGTTGAAATTGAATTAAAAGTTTCCACACTGAGATTTTTACTAGTTTAACTATATCATTTTAAATTCATACCTTTAGTGAAACCAATGCTACCACTCTCCCTCTACACCTATAGCCTTTCCAGCATAGGAACAAGTACTTCTCATTGATCTTATTAAATCTAAAAGTATGGATATACCAGATATTTACAGTATCCAGGGCTGATTCTCATTTACATTGAAATCCTTTTACATCTCTCTGGCTCCATTTCTTTTCATGGCAGCAGGTCCCACCATTTTGTATCAGGGCAGGACACGTGGGTGAGGAAATGAACGGCATGGAGCACAAGTGCATATGGATGTTCCCATGACGTGGCATGGACACAGATGGGTCATATCTTACTAAATGACCTCCTGTGTGACATTCAAAGAAGCTGGGGCCAGGGGCCAGACATCAAGCTCATGAGGTACAGGGGAAATGGCTGGGTGGGGAACACCCTGTTGGAGGACTTGCTTGAAGAAGGCTGTAGGGTTTGGGGGTAGGGCTGTCTTTACCACCTAGAGCCAGAGGGGTGCTCCCCCCCAAGAAAGGAAAGATGACAACCTCGGAAGGGCAGTAGCATGGGAGGTGGAAGAGGAGTGGTCAGGAGTTGGACTGGGGCCCCTACAGGCCAGACCATTGGGGTGCACCACCATCTCACCAGGCACAGGAATGAGATTCCTAGGAACAGGGAAACCCTCTATGACACAGAGCTCAGGACCCAAGCTGCTCCAGGAACACCTGCCCTCTCTCAGTACCAGCACTAGCCTTCACCTCAAGGGGCTTGATGCCCACAAGATCAGTACCGTCTGCAACTGGGCAGGTGGAAAGGGATGGGGGTGCCCCAGAAATGAAATTAGGGGCAGCATCCTGGTTAGTACACTGGGGAAGAAGAGGAGGAAGTGGCAGTGCTAAAGATTTGGCCCTCAGGCCAAGGCGACCTGGCAAAAGATTGTTCTCCCCTGGGCTACAGGCATCAGACCCAGGGCCTCAATCTTCTGGAAGATGGCCTGGAGGCCCTCACCCGACAAAAGCAGGTCCTCCCAGTCTGCAACTGAGGTGAGTTCCACCTTGGTACCAACAGCGCTACAAGAACTCCTGCAGTGTCCCCCCCCCTTCACTTCCATAGCCTCTTCAGCCAGGTCCACCTGCTGGACATTTTCAGGGGGAGCAGAAGCAGGACCACTGGTGGCTCCCCTTGATGCCTTACAGGAGGCCTACAAGCTGCTCCCTCCTATCCCCAGCAGCAGCAGCAACAACAGCAACAGCAGAACAGAGGTTTGCAACAGCAGCCTCCTCCTCCAGCTGGAGTCAAAGCAGCAGTGGGAAGCCCTGCCCACAGAGTCACAGGTGTGTAGGAATGAGGCAGGAGATGGCAGGAAGAGAAAGGATGGTCCCATAGTTAAAGCAGTTGAATTCTACCTTGGGATTAGATTTTATTACTGCCTCTGCCACATAGTTACTGCATGATGCTAGTCAAGTTTGATTTGAAGCTGTGGGGAGAGATAGATACACTGGAGGGTAGGGAGAGGGTCCAGAGTGATCTAGACAAATTGCAGGATTGAGCCAAAAGAAATCTGATGAGGTTCAACAAGGACAAGTGCAGAGTCCTGCACTTAGGAAGAAAGAATCCCATGCACCGCTACAGGCTGGGAACTGACTTGCAAAGCAGCAGAGGACGAGAAGCTGGATATGAGTCAGCAGTGTGCCCTTGTTGCCAAGAAGGCCAATGGCATATTGGGCTGTATTAGTAGGACCATTGCCAGCAGATCGAGGGGAGTTATTATTCTCCTCTATTCAGCACTGGTGAGGCCACACCTGGAGTAGTGCATCCAGTTTTGGTAGAAATGTAGATGCCTACAGGGATAGGCAGCTGATGAGGTTTTGACAATGTCAGTAGCACCTAAATGGTGGACATCAGTGCTTAAAGGGGCAGTCACTTAAGTACCTTTGTGAATCTAGCCTCTTGTGCCTCCATTCCTCATATCTACAATGGAATTAAAATGCTTTCATACTATAATGATAAGCACCATAGAAAAACCTATGAGGAAATTAATAATTCTTTCTTCAGAGCAGGGTTAGAATAGTGTGCTATAAATAAGGCCCAGGGTCACACTTCAAACAATGTGGATAAAACAAAATATTGCTCATTAAATGGGCAACATCCATCCTGTGCAGTGAATGAGGCAGGGATCCTGTCAAAAAACAGTATATGATCATGTAATTAAACACTGTTGCATAATGCATGAACAGAAGTGGGTGGGGACATGAATTAGGGTTCTCCAGGTAATGTTAAGGCTGGCATTTCCTTACGTTGGAGTACTTGACTTTGCAACCTTAATAATGTTCTTTTATTGTAGGCTTGTGTGTGTGTGTAATTATACAGATGAAAAGACAGATTTTTTGTCCAAAATTGAGCATTTCTTCCTAGATGGTGAAAGAAGTTAAAAAAAAATCTTTGTGCGCATAAAAAACCCAGGATTCAATACAGAAATTATTGTCTCTTTGATATTTGATTATTATTAGTTACTGATTTTGAGAGCAGAAATGGATAACTAATGATGAATGATTGATATCCACATTAGCACTATCAATGTAATGGTCACCTGTGAGAATAATCGTTTTTTAATTTAACAAGGGTGTGGGTATTACATATGTTTAGGGGAAATAAAGGCTGATCATTTTAATTATTACCCACAGTAAAAAATAAAATAATCTTGCTTCCTCAAGTCATCCTTACACTGCCAGTCAAATCAAACAAACCCTTAGTCTCTCTGGAAAACAGTCCAAATCGGCTTGAGACCCACTATATCTATTTCCCCTTCCTTGGCCATAAGTATACAAGTCAAATGTTTCACAAGATACCATTACAGTTGGCACTGATTGACAGCTTCAATAAAGATGGCAAAGACTAGATGGGCAAAGAAAGGTACCTCTTTGTTACCTCCTAGGTGGGCCTTCCAGGTCAAGGCTGATGGAGTTTGGTAGAGCATTATGGCAAAGCTTAGATTTCTATATCTACTTATCTACTGCCAGTATTCTACCTATTCACTGAATGAAGAGAAGACTTTACTCTATGGTTTAATAGGTGCTATCAATCTAGCACCTATCCCCAAATAAAATAAAAAGTTAGCTAGGAAGTATCGTGCCACCTAAGTGAGAAACAAAGAACTGAATATGAAGTAGACTATGATTCAAGTTTACCGTCTCTTAAATAACATCATGAGTGGCAGTCTGAGAGCGCTCCAGAATAGGAACAAGACTTTCTCATCAGCCCCCAATTGCTTATTGAAAGCATAATATTTGAACCAGTGGTTTTATGGGTCAGAAGAGAGGCTTTTCTAGCTGCACAGATTTCAATGCTTTGTGCACAGTTTATTGAGTTAGAAAAGTGGCAACAGATTTTTATGACAGTACCAATTAGCTCTTCTGTCCATTGGTTCTTGTTGAGAAAGTCCTTGTCCAACAAGAACTGTACATTCAGCAGGCAACACAATGCACATGTAGGGGCTATTGCCCTTAGAGACTATTTTGTGAATATTAACCATTTTTTTTACCAGGTTTTTAGTTTCAGGTTATTTGCTGAACTTATCCTTTAACATTGCTAAGCTGTGTGTATATTTGTGCTGTATTTTCTCTTGAAGCCAGTGACAGTAAAAATGTTACCTGTATATATCAGGCTATAGCTGGCAATGGAAAAAAAATCAGATTTTATTCTCTGCTGAACACTTTTCCCATACTTGGGGTTCACTGCCTTTTTTTGAAAAAAAAAAAATCTAATTGGAATTTTAAAATATCACCTACTAAACTTTGAGTGAATCCAGCCGGGCCTGGCACAATTGACCAAAATCTCCTCTTCTTTCTTCTCCTTCTGTAAACTTCCAGAGGCATGTCTCCCTTCTGTCTCTCTAGTCCCAACAGACTACTGGAGAATTCTCTTCTATCTTTCTGCTACAACCCATTACTCCCTTTCCTTCCTCACTGAGGTCCTTACTTGTGTATTGAAATTTCCACTGCTGAGGTCCCTACACTCACCTCTTTATTTTCCCCTGAGCCATGCCAAGGTTTAGCCCTGTTTCAGTCTCCCAATCCTCTGAGTTTTTCTTTCCCAGGTTTCCCCTCATGTTCTCCCCATTTAGGTTTCTCCACTTTGAAGCCCTGCACACTTTGCTTTCACTATGGACACACCCTCCATTATCTCCCATATACTCCACTCTGTAAGTTTTTCCCTCTGCTTTCCCCTGAGGTCTTGACTGTGCACGGATGTGGAGGATGTTTTAGGACTAGGACAGTTGTAACTGTTGCTGACAGTTAGCAATGCTAGACCAGGTAAGTCTCCTTTTCTTTCCATTATGTAAACAGTAAAATAGGCTGGGCCTGGTTCTCCATTCCAGCCAACTTCCACTCAGAGCAGGAAAAGAGGGATGGGGCAGAAGTGGCTTTACATCTTATTTCAGTTTCCATATTCTGGAGTCGCTCAGTGCCAATTGAGTTTATGGTGCAGCTTAGAGCAGCCTCAGGGTTGCTCTAAATTTTGTCTGGCTGCCTATAACCCAAAGGGGAAGTGTAGCGGGGTGGATACCCACTCCTGCCCTGCAGGGCTTGAAACAGCCCAGGAGAGGGCTGGGGCTGGGGCAAGAAGCCTGGGCTGATTGGAGGAAAGTAGGCTCAGCTGTGGCCAAGCCCTAATCCAGCCCAGCTGGCCCCTAAAAGATGCAGTGAGCCAGGAGCCCAGTCAGTCTCCTTCTGCCTGTAGAGGGAGAAGGGCCAGGCTGCAAGGTGCCAAGAAGGGAACCTAGAGTGGAGCAGGGCTGGGGAAAGGCCTAGGGAGCTGGGAGCTCTAGCCTAGGAAAGCCCCAGGCTGAAGGCCTGGTAAGGCCCATCATGTATTGGGTTGCAGGGGCAGCCCATGGGTAGGCAGATGCAGCAGGTCTGAACTCCCTTTGCCTATGATGAGTGGCTTACACTGCAGTCCTCCCCAGTGAGCGGGGGGCTAGATGGGGACTGGCAGTAGCCGATTACTGAGGTGAAGTGGGCATAGTGGGGGGGGATACTGCCAGGGGGCAGCACCCCAGGTAAATGGGGCACCGGGGTCCTGGGAGGGACATGGAGCCAGCAGTAAGGTGGATCACCGGCCTGCAGAGGGCGCTTCGGAGGCTGGAGAGCTAATTCCCGGAACAGACCAGCAGGAGGCGCCGCACGGGTGAGTCTGCACGCTTACAGGAAGTTTCAACAGTTGCAAATTGCTGCAAGACTGCATTTCTTGCCATTGCCTTTTTTCAACTGAGATTGCCTTAGGCCAGAGTGGAGTGGCAGAAAAGAGCCACTGTAGAATGTCAAATAACAAGTGCAGGGCAGGAAGTAGAGGAGGGAGGAGTTGAGGGTAGTGAATAGAGAAGTGACAGGAATCTCAATTACACAACTTCTACCCATGCAGCAGTTGATATCCTCCCTCCCAAGTGCCAGAACTGTTGTATAGAATAAGAAAAAGAACAAACAATACTATGAAAGGAAGATTTGATGTGACTCCATTCTTTGTATGAATCATTTTAGGGATTTGGGAAGTGAATACAAGAGAGGAGTGATATAGATTGTCTTGTCAGAAATCATTCTCATCTCAAGGAAGCAGGGACTGTGTCTTTTATTTCTTCTGGAAAGAACCAATCATGTTAGATACTGTTTTAATAAACGACATAATTATTAATAATAGCAGGCAAAGGAATCATTGATCCTGGAAAGAAACTGAGGATGGTTTACTAGACCCATTTATTACAGCCTGTTTGGTAAGTTGGGCTCCACTTAATCACAACAGGTATCATCTTCCAGATTCAAAACTCGCAGACTTTGTTAGGCAGGCTTTAAACTTTATAAGAGAAAAAGGTGGGGCTGAACTGAAAAAAGAAAAAAACTAAGAGCCAGATTCTGGCACATCTAATGCTCCTGCACAGAGGATTAAAAGTGGACAGGGTGTTCCTTACTGCTCTGTGCTAGCTACTCTCATTCTGGGGAGCAGTCCATTCATCCAGCCCATACTTCTTGAACTTGCTGGCAATAATACTGTGGGAGATCATATCAAAAGCTTTGCTAAAGTCAAGGAATAACACCTCCACTGCTTTCCCCTCATCCACAGAGCCGGTTATCTCATCATAGAAGGCAATTAGGTTAGTCAGGCATGACTTGCCCTTGGTGAATCCATGCTGACTGTTCCTGATCACTTTCCTCTCCTCTAAGTGCTTCAGAATTGATTCCTTGAGGACCTGCTCCATGATTTTTCCAGCGACTGAGGTGAGGCTGACTGGCCTATAGTTCCCCGGGTCCTCTTTCTTCCCTTTTTAAAAGATGGGCACTACATTAGCCTTTTTCCAGTCATCCGGGACCTCCCCCGCTCGCCATGAGTTTTCAAAGATAATGGCGGATGTGATTGCAGAGCCATTGGCCAACTCCTTTAGCACTCTCGGATGCAGCGCATCCAGCCCCATGGATTTGTGCTCGTCTAGTTTTTCCAAATCCTGCGTCTTGTCAGGGAGCTGGATGACCCTTCCAGTCCCTTCTAACCCTATGATTCTATGAAATAAAACACAATTTTCTAGCAATTAAAATGTTGGAACAGCTTACCAGGGAGGTGGTGGACTCATCCTCAC
The DNA here is from genome assembly GCF_020497125.1 of Mauremys mutica. Lineage (NCBI taxonomy): Eukaryota > Metazoa > Chordata > Testudines > Geoemydidae > Mauremys > Mauremys mutica. The sequence goes on from NC_059073.1 coordinate 171,704,558, forward strand.
TTGGAGTCTTAAAAATGAGATTAGATATCTTTTTAAAGGCTGTGTTATGATCCAGCTTCTTGCAGATGTTCTAAAGTCTGTGTTTGCAAGGTGTCAGGCTGCATGGTTGTGGTAGTCCCTTCTGGCATTGGAATCTATGAATCTATGAATCCCACTGTTAATCTCTTTCTCTTCTGGGTCATAGGGAGACCTGAATTGCCTACATTACCCTCAACATACTCAATACTTGCAGTCCTAGATAAAGAATATAATCTAATCTCATGCTTTCAGGGCTTCAGTTGATTACTTATAGGGGTCAGAAAGGAATATTTTCCCCAATGCACATATGGCTTCATGTATTAAGCTTCCCCCCTCCCCCGCTTCTGCAGCATTAGAGGTTAGCCAGAGATGGAGATGGGACACCGGACAAGTTGGACCAGTATTCTGAGCTCTGTGCTGGGATCTCTGGGGTACAACCTGGAACTGTGGGACCACTGTGCCCCCTTAACTCTCCAGCATGGGCTGTCTCTCAATGCTTTGCTAGTGACAAGCAGCAAACATCTGCAGGCACTGTTATCACTCAGCCACCAGCATACAGTGACACACCCAGCTAAATTTCATGAATGCTCTCTAAACGATTCATGAACTATATAGAGGGGAACTCCAGAAAAATCACACAACCCCCAGTCTTCTGCCCCAGAAATGTACCATCTTACACTGCTCAAGACCTTCTGTTGAATGGTGCAAGCTCATTAATTAGTTTGCCACTCCATCAAAGGATAGTGGACATGCACCAGCCTTTGTAATCTGAACAGATTCCACAAGCACTTTAAACAAATTCTCTAGTAAGGATAAAACATTAAAATAAGTTTATTAATTACAGAAAGATAGATTTTAAGTAATTATAAATCTTAGGCATAGAGGTCAAAGTTTGTTACATAGGAAAAAATAATAAAATCGGTCTAAATTGTACTATTTATCAGATAAGCAAGATTTGAATCAAGCAATTTCTCACCCCACTACATGTTGTAAGCAGTTCATAGCTCTCAAAACACAGGCTAAATTCCTTGCTAAGCCTGGGACCAATCTCTCCAGTTCAAAGTATTTTTTTTCCAAATGTTCTTGCTGCTTTCTGAGTTGGTGTGGGAGGAGCGAGGACCTGGGCTGATGTCACAGTCTCCAGTTTATACCCCTCAATCCATGGGTATGGAAAGATACTGTCTCAAACATGGAGTCAGGGATCACATATTCTATGTCTCCCACTGAGTCACTGGGTTAAGCAATCCCCATTGTCTACATGCTTTGGGAGGGACCTACTAGGAGACTGGATTCTCCTTAAAGGGCCATCAACACATGGCCAGCTTTTCCTAATGTAAATCTCACTTGCGGATGTTAGTTGATTTTTTGTTGCCACTGAAAGGCCAGCTGTGGTTGTCTCCCAGACTCAAAACATGTTTCAGTACCACACACATAGCGAAACGTCATAACTGCAAATACAATGGTAATACATATAATTCAACAAGATAGTAATGTTCAACAGATTGTGACTTCTCAAATGATACCTCACAAGGCATACTTTGTACGAAACATTTCATAATCATAGAACAGTGGTGAAAATGGGGGTTACAGGGTGCTATTTTGAGGTACAGAGTATTCCACCCTCTTTCTAGATGCCTGCCTGGTGTGCCTTGCTTACATGCTTGGAGCCAGAGTTCAAGTGAAGGTGGAATTTGTCCACAGCTCAGATTGACAAAGAGCTTGGGGTTTTTTTTTCACCTTTCTCTTCAGAATGGGATGTGTATCACCTGCTGGAATCATAGATTCATAGAGTTTAAGAACTTCACTCCTCTGATGGTTAAAATACTGTCTCATTTCAAGCCTAAACTTGATGATTGCCAGTTTATATCCATTTGTTCTTATGCCAACATTGATGCTTAATTTAAAGAATTCCTCTCCCGCCCTCTCTGGTATTTATCCCTTTGAGGTATTTATAGAGAGCAATCATTCTCCCTTTAGCCTTTGTTTTGTTAAGCTAAACAAGCCAAGCTCCTTGAGTCTTTTCTTGTCAGGCAAGTTTTCTGTTCCTTTGATCATCCTAATATCTTTTCTCTGCACCTGTTTCAGTTTGAATTCATGTCTCTTAAACATGGGAGACCAGAATTGCACACAGTATTCCAGATGATGTCTCACCAGTGCCTCACATAATGGTAATAACACTTCACCATCTCTACTGGAAATACCTCACCTGATGAATCTTAGGGATTGCATGGCCTTTTTCATGGCCCTCATCACATTGGTGGCTCATAGTCATCCTATGATCAACCAATACACCCAGGTCTTTCTCCTCCTTTGTCAACTGCAATTGATAGGTCTCTAGCTCATAGCAAAAATTCTTGATGTTAATCCCTAAATGCATGATTTTGCACTTTGTGCTATTAAATTTCATCCCATTTCTATTACTCCAGTTTTCAAGGTCCTCTATATCTTCTTGTATGACATTCCAATCCTCCTCTGTGTTGGGAATAGCTCCCAACTTTGTGTCATCCACATATTTTATTAGCATACTCCCACTTTTTGTGTCAAGGTCACTAATGAAAATGATAAATAAGGTTGGTTCCAAGACCTATCCTTGAGGAATTCCACTAGTAACTTCCTTGTAGCCTGACAGTTCATCTTTCAGTGTGACCCATTGTAGTCTCCCCTTTAACCAGTTCCTTATCCACCTTTCAATTCTTGTATTATTCCCCATCTTCCATAATTTAAGTAATAATTTCCCATCTGGAACTGTATCAAATGTCTTACTGAAATCAGATAGATTAGATCTACTGCATTTCTTTTGTCTAAAAAAAATCAGTTATCTTCTCAAAGAAAGAGATCAGGTTGGTTAGGCACAATCTACCTTTTTGTAAAACCATGTTGCATTTTATCCCAATTACCATTTACTTCTACGTTCTTAACTAATTGTCTTTCAAAATTTGTTCCAAGACAGTGCATACAAATGAGGTCAAACTAATGGGCCCATAGTTTTCTGGATCACTTCTTTTCCCTTTCTTAAAAATACATATTATATTAGCAAGTCTCCAGTCATAGGTTTTAACCCCCGAGGTACAGATTCATTAAAAATCCTTTCTATTGGGTTTGCAATTTCATGAGCCAGTTCCTTTAATATTTTTGGATAGAGTTTATCCAGCCTCTCTCTCTCTCTCTCTCTCTCTCCCCCGCCCCCATTTTGGTCCCATTAAGCTGTTTGAGTTTGACTTCCTCTTCAGATGTGGTAATTTCTAATTCGCTATTCTCATTTCTATTAGCCACCCTGCCATGACTCCTAAACTCCTCATTACCCTTATTAAAAATTGAGGCAAAGCATTTGTTTACATGTTGGGCCATGCCTAGCTTATCTTTACCCATCCTCAGTGCTTAGTGGTCTGACTACTACTTCTCTTGTTTTATTTTTGTTTATATTTGCTAAAGAACCTTTTACTATTTGTTTTAATTTCCTTTTCAAGGTCCAACTCTTCTTGGCTTTGGGCAATTCTCACTTTTTCTCTAGACTTTCTGACCTTCACAAGGTAGCTTTCTTGCTGATCCATCCTTTCTCCCATCCCTTGTAGAGTTCATGCTTTCTCTTCCCTGTTTGAGATGCTGATTCATCCAGTTTAGTCTGCAACACTTTCCTACAATATTTTTCCTCTTGCTTGGGATTCAAGGTTCAGATGGTTTCTGCAATTTTGACTTAAAGTAATTCCAAGCCTTCTCCACATTCAGATCCTTGAGTTTTTTAGTCCAGTCTGCTTCCCTAACTACTTCCCTTTGTTTTTTAAAGTTTGCCATTTTGAACTCAAGGACCCTAGTTGCAGAGCTATTTTTTTATCCTTACATTCAGTTTAACTGAATTAGCTCATGATTACTTGAACCGAGGTTGTTTCCTACAATCAGTTCTTCTATTAGGTCCTCACTACTTACCAATACTAAATCTAAAATGGCATCACCTCTTGTTTGTTCAGTGATTATTTAGTGAAGAAATCTGTCAGCTATCACATCCAGGAATATCTGGGCCCTACCATTCTTAGTAGCATTTATTCTCCAATCTATGTCTGGGAAATTAAAGTCTTCCATAATTAGACAATTCTAATAGTATTTATTTCATTCAAATATTAAAGAGGTCTGTATCCAGATCTAAATTGGATTATGGGGGTCTGTATCATACTCCAAGCACTATCCCAGTGGAGCCTCTGTTACCTTTCTTCCCCAAAGTGATTTTGACCCAGACAATTCCATTTTATCCATTCCATCACTTTTAATTTCTTTATAGTCTGCCTTGTCATTAATATACAATACTACTCCATCAACTTTACCTTTATTTCTGTCTTTCCTAAACAGCACATACCTTTCAATACCTGTACTCCAGTCATGACTACTATTCCACCATGTTTCTATTATCTCTATATCTGGTTTCACTTCCTGAACCAGTAGTTATAATTTCTCCATTTGGTTATCCAGGCTCCTTGCATTGATGTACAGACATCTTAGTTGTTGTTGCTGCTTGGCTTCACCCAGATTCCTATCCCAATTAGGTAGTTATTCTACTGCCAGTATGGCCTATCTGACTGTTGGTGCCAGTATCAATGACACTATCTTTCCTCTTGATGCCCATTCTCCTACCCTCTGTTGTTCTTTTTTCTATTGCTCCTGCCTCTCTTACTTGATTTTCTTCCAGCTCAATATTAGAATCAGGAGTGTAGATTGCATAAGCATTTCCCAGCCATCTCCCCTGGTTTAAATTCCTGGTTTAAAGCTCTTTTAATCAGTTATACCAGCCTCCATACCAGAAGTCTATTTCCATTCCTACTCTGGTGGAGTCCATCCCATGAGAACAGTTGTAGATCGATGAATGCCTTCCAGTGGTTGAATATCACAAAGCCCTCCTAATACACTACCACCTGAGCCATCTGTTGATCATCATAATCTTGTCTTGCCTTTGCTTTCCACCTGTAGGGACAGGTAGAATCCCACTGAATATCACCTGAGCCTCCATTTCTTGAAGTGTCTTCCCCAGCCTGGGGAAGTCTCCATTGATACTTTCCAGTGAGAATCTAGCAATATTGTTTATTCCCATGTGAAGGACAATCAGTGGATTCTTTCCTGGTCCCATTAGGAACCTCTCAGCCTCAGGTCCACATCCTGTGTCTTAGCTCCTGGCAGACAGCACACCCTTCTGTTCTCCAGATCAGCTCTGGTGACAGGCCTGTCTGTTCTTCTTAGTAGGGAGTCCCCAGACAAGTAGACCTTCCTTTTTCTGGTGTTGGTGCAAGTCTCCAGACTGCCCCAATTATGTTCTTTCTGGCTGCAAGTCTTGTCTTCTGTTTTCATATGCAATCATCTGCAAGTCATCCTCTATCTTCCTGGAGGTCCAAATTGTGGCTCTCTTCATTGATTCTTCCCCTTCTTCCTTGCTCTCTCATTTTGCTATTGTCTGCTGCGCCCCTTCTTCATTTTTCAACTCAGCAAACCTGTTTTTGAACTCTATTTCTCCGTCACTAGCCAGACTTTTCTTCTGCCTGGTTCTCATAGTCATATGCTTCCACTGGCCACTTTCTTCATCCAGCAGTCTCCCCTCATAGTTGTTCAGTCCAGCTTGCATCTGCAAGTCTTGAGTTTTCCCTTCAACATCCTCTCACCTTCCCTACATCATCTATTCAATTCCCCATTAAAAAGTAACCATAGTTTCTATCTGCATCTCCAAATCTCAGATCTCTTCAATCAGATCTGTCAGGTGGCACTTCAAACAAATGAAGCATCTTTCAGGTACCTGTTCCAGGATAATGTACATTCTGCAGCTTCCACATCCAGTCATTGTCTCTTCCATTCCTTAGGACACTACTGCTGCTGCCTCTGTAGCTGTCATAGCCTTCCCTCCTAAGCTCCTGTCAAGAGGAAAAACACACACAAAACTAAAACAGAACACTACTCACTGCCTCAAACTCCCCCGTTTTCTCCTCTGTTTGCTGACTCCTGTGCTGCTCCTCCTGTGCCATTGGCTGGATGATTGGCTGCCTTTAAAGGCCCATTAATAAGGGAAGCCCCACTCCCTAATCTGGGCTCCACTGTAGTCAAAGGCTCTGCTTCTCTCATAGCACACTGCTCCCTACCAGCCTCTGCAAACTGAAAACAAACAGAAAATAAACCAGCAAACAAGCAAACTCTCAAGAACTCATTCATTGTCCCTAGGAATAGGGTCCTCCCTTCTTCTTATCTGGGCATATCTTACCCAATCAATTATCTGGAGCCTTGGGTATTGGTGGCACCTTGTTCTCTCAGTGTGGCATAGTTTAGACTCCTGAGGACTGAAATGTTGTAGTCTAACTGAAATCCTTGGGCTTAATATAAAGGTATCTGCAAGAAATTTAATGACCTGTGATTTACAGGTCAGATTAGATGACCTTTTGGTATTAAACTTTATGAAATTTACTATATATCAATAATTAAAAAATACTCTAATAACTACTAACAAAAAATGAAATAATGCCTGGTTACTCTGTGTAGTCACTGGTAAAAATTAATTAAATGAAATACTTTTTCCATGCAATTAGCTTGTGCAACTTATTGCCATAACATATCACTGAGACCAAAATGTTCACTGGATTGAAAATGTATTAGACATTTACATGGGTAATAAAAATATCCAGCAAATAATTAAAAAAATGAACAAGATTTTTGGAAGAGACATATAGCCCAGCTGCTAGGTCTCCCAAATTGTCCAGGAAACTTATGGTTATGGGCAACCCTGCCTGTCTGCTTGAACAGCTGCTTCATTTTCTAATTAAGAGAACTTCAGAGCTGTGGTGGTAGCACTCCATCTATAACTACATCATTAATCTCCTCTTGGCAGAGGCTAGATTCACAAAGAAATTTAGATGCCTAAATCCCAGATTTAAACTCACTCAGCATCTACTCACTAGTCATCGAGACACCTAAGCCCCACTGCAATCCATGAGCCAGGGGAAGATAGGCATTCTTCCTTCTATCTTTGACTGCAGGACCTGATTCTATATGCGTACACAGAGGCCGCTTACCTCCGCACGAAACAGCTGAGAGAGGGAAAGGAGTACTTCATTTAACTCAACAAATAGATGATCGAGGTGCTAAAGGAGCAACCAAGGAAGACAAGGCCAGCATAGAGAAACCAAATGAATTCTTTGCATCCATCTTTATGGCTGAGGGTGTGAGAGACATTCCCAAACCTCATCCATTCTTTTTAGGTCACAGATCTGAGGAACTGTCCCAGATTGAGGTGTCAAGAAAGGAGGTTTTAGAACAAATTGATACATTAAAAAATAAGAAGTCACCAGGACTAGATGGTATTTACCCAAGAGTTCCTTCAGAACTCAAACATGAGATTGCAGAACTAACTCTGATGTGTAATTTATTGCTAAAATAAGCCTTTGGAGCAGATGTCTGGAGTAAAGTTGATGTGATGCTAAATTTTAAAAAAGACTCCAGAGGCAATCCTGGGAATTACAGGCCAGTAAGCCTAACTTCAGTACCGAGCAAATTGGTTGAAACTATAGTGAGGAACAGAATTATCAGACACCTAGATGAACACTATTTGTTGGGGAAGAGTCAACACAGCTTTTCTAAAGGGAAATCATGCCTCACCGATCATTTAGAATTCTTTGAGGGGGTTAGTAAACATGTTGACATGAGTGATCAGTGGATATAGTATACTTGGATTTTCAGAAAGCCTTTCATAAGGTCCCTCATTAAAAGTTCTTAAGCAAAGTAGGTAGTCATGGGACAAGAGGGAAGGTCCTCTCTTGGATCAGTAACTGGGTAAAAGGCAAAAAACAAAGGGTAGGAATAAATGGTCAGTTTTCAGAATGGAGTGAGGTAAATAGTGATGTCCCTCAAGGGTCTGTACTGGGACCAGTCCTATTCAACATATTCATAAATGAACTGGAAAAAAGGGGTAAAAAGTGACGTGGTAAAATTTGCAGATGTTAAAAAACTCCTCAAGATAGTTAAGTCCCAAGCAGACTATGAAGAGCTATAAAAGGATCTCACAAAATTGGGTGAATGGGCAACAAAATGGCAGATGAAACTCAGTGTTAATAAATGCAAAATAATGAAGTTGGAAAATGTAATCCCAGTTATACATACAAAATGATGGGGTCTAAATTAGCTGTTACCACTCAAGAAAGAGATCTTGGAATTATTGTGGGCAGCCCTCTGAAAACATCCACTCAGTGTATAATGGCAGTCAAAAAAGCCAACAGAAAGCTGGGAATCATTAAGAAAGGGATAGATAATAAGACAAAAAATATCATATTGCCTCTATATAAATCCATGGTATGCTCACATCTTGACTGCATGCAGATGTGGTCGCCCCATCTCAAAAAAGATATATTGGAATTGGAAAAGGGCATGATTAGGGGTATGAAATAGGTACCATATGAGGAGAGATTAATAAGACTGGGACTTTTCGGCCTGGAAAAGTAATGACTAAGGGGGGATACGAAAGAGGTCTATAAAATCATGACCTGTGTGAAGAAAGTAAAAAGGGAAGTGTTATTGACTCCTTCTCATAACACAAAAACTAGGGGTTGCTAAATGAAATTAATAGGCAGCAGGTTTAAAACAAACAAAAGGAAGTATTTTTTCACACAATGCACAGTCAACCTGTGGAACTCTTTGCCAGAGGATGTTGTGAAGGTCAAGACTATAACAGGGTTAAAAAAAACTAGATAAGTTCATTGACAATAGGTCCATCAATGGCTATTAGCCAGGATGGGCAGGGATGGTGTCCCTAGCCTCTGTTTGCCAGAAGCTGGGAATGGGCGACAGGGGATGTATCACTTGATGATTGTCTGTTCTGTTCATTCCCTCTGGGGCACCTGGCATTGGCCACTGTTGGAAGATAGGTTACTGGGCTAGATGGACCTTTGATCTGACCCAGTATGGCCGTTCTTATATGGGGAGAGTGGTTTGTGAATCAGTGAGGTTAAGATGGTGGGAGTTATGAGTTGGGAGTTATGAAGTTCTGATACTGTTGTTTGAGTTTGGAGGAAGAATTAGATTTAGACAGCATGATTTCATCATGGTGCAGACTCACAGAGAGGGTTGGTTGGGGATGAGTCATGGAAGAGAGTTAGAATTTGGGGATGTGGATTATTGGGAGTCTAGGGCCTGGTCTACACTACGGGGGGGGGGAGGTCGAACTAAGGTATGCGACTTCAGCTACGCGAATAGCGTAGCTGAAGTTGAACTACCTTAGTTCGACTGACTTACCCGTCCAGACGTGGCGGGGTCGAACTCCGCGGCTCCAAGGTCGACTCCGCCACCGCCGTTTACGGTGGTGGAGTTCCGGAGTCGACCGGAGCACGTGGGGAGTTCGAACTATCGCATCTTGATTAGACGTGATAGTTCGAACTCCGAGAAGTCGAACTCACCGCGTCGACCCGTGCGGTAAGTATGGACCTACCCTAGGAGGTTTGTATCTTTAAGCTCACTCTTACTACCTGCCCTGGATACCCATATTGAAGCAGAAGATGCTGCCACTGGGTCCTTCAGTTAATATCTGATGGGATCTGATAGGATTCAGCAATGCTGCCATTGCTTGGAGATATTGATGTCTGTGGTAATTTGTTGTGGGGACGTAGATCCTTTGATTCTTGTCATGGTTAGAAAAAAACTAGTTATCAAGTCTAAGCTAAGTTTACAGTATTTAATAAAAACACCACTCTTCTTATTCGGAGGTGTTTGTTTCATTTTCAGGACTTTAGGGGTTTGATAAATAGGGTCCCTATTCCTCTATTATTGCTACTTAATGCAAAGTCAGTGACCGGTAAAGTTAACACCACAAATGATTAATTCATAGATAATTTACATGTTATCATGGTTACCAGGCGAGATATATTTTGTTCATCTTGAAATATCTTGCAAAAGCATCGTGTACTGTGATATAATTTTGTAAGACACGCAAAGCAAATTTGGTGTAAATATTCATTCTTCCATCTAATTAGTGCTCAACTAACTTAAATCCCTATAAAAATATTTTAAACCCATTAAGAACTGTCCTTGGTTTTATGCTTTCCACACCTTATGACAGTGGTTTTCAAACTGCGAGTCACGACCCAGCACTGGGTCACAGGATGTAAGGCACTGGGTCGCGGTGGCGCTGGTTAGCACTGCTGACTAGCCTGTTAAAAGTCCCATTGGCGGTGCTGTCCGGCTAAGGCAGGCTAGTCTCTACCTGTTTTGACACTGCGCTGAGCCCCATAAGCAGCCAGTAGGAAGTCCAGCTCCTAGGCGGGGGTGGGCATGGGGCTCCGCATGCTGACTCCACCCCGAGCTGAGGGGGGCAGTGCCTGTGGCAAGAGCCGGACCTGCTGCTGGCTGTTTCCGGGGTGCAGCGTGGTCCACAGTGCCAGGATAGGCAGGAAGCCTGCCTTAGCATCCCCAATGTGCCACTTACCAGGAGCTGCCCGAGGTAACCCCTTCCCCAAATCTGTGCCCCAAGCCCCTGCCCCAGCCCTGAGACCCCCCCCAAACCCAGAGCCCCTTCCTGCACCCCAAACCTTTCATCCCTGGCCCCACCCCAGAGCCTGCAACCCCAGCCTAGAATCCTGAACGCCTCCCACAACCTGAATCCCTCATACCCAGCCGCATCCTGCAGACCTCACCTCCACACTCCAACCCTCTGCCCCAGCTCTGAGCCCCTCCCACACTCCAAACCCATCATCCTCAGCTCCGTTCGGTTGTGGGCATCAACAATTTTCTTCATCTGGGTCGCCAGAAAAAAAAGTTTGAAAACCACTATTTATACTCTTTACCCGGAGCTGCTTCTAAACTCATCTCATGCACAGAAGAAATTGGCCCAAGAAAAGAAACATTCCAAGCTAATAGGAAGCAATATGTGTGTTTTACTAACAACAAAAGATTCTTTTGAACATCTTCCAAAAAAATCTAAATATATGCACAAACTGTTCTAGCTAAGGAAAGAGCTAATACTTCTGAAGTATCGCTTGCCTTTTGAATTTATGTATGTAACTTCTGCTCTCAGAGTGTTCAGTTGTGCATGGCCCTTTCATCAGCCACAGAAAGGTGGTGGGGTGAAAGCTACTTTTGCTCTTTCCTCTCTTTTCCCACCTCACCGCACCATCACATAAGAGCCCTGCAGAATCTGAATCACAAAGTGGGAGAATCAGATGAATAAAAGAGAAAATGGCTCTGGTGATCAGAACTAATTCAGAGTAAAAATGTGTGGCTTCAACAATCCAAATATTAACTGATCATACGTTATATAGGGAAACAGTATAGAGAAGCAATTTCATTATGTCATATATGATTGCTTCTTAGAATAGCCAGTTCTAGAGCTCACAAGACAAGGAGCTACTTAGTCCTAAATAACACACAAGAGTTGATACCAGAAGTAAATGCAGCAGATCTACAAAACAATACTGAAGGATGAAATTGTGGTACCACTACTCACATTGACTAGTTCCTTTTCGCATAACTGAATTCAATGTCTTTGAGGAAGATGTCTATTAAAAATTAATACTGTGATAGTAGCACTAAACTTTAGGAAAGATATTTAAAAATAATAAAGAGGAATCTAGTTAGAAAGACCCTAAAGCAAAAATTATAGAATTAAAGATCTCAGAAACAAAGAAGGCTTGCCAACCCTGACACAAAAAAGGAAGCCAAAAATTAGTACAAAAAACCCCAATGGCTAGGCTAAACATTTATTCAAGTTCAAGAGATAAACCTTCAGAAAGAGGAAACCCAGCCTAAGTGATGTTCAGAGAATGAAACATCAATTATGTCACATTAGGAGAACAGGCAATGTCTGAGGCTAAGTCTACACTGGCGGGGGGTGTCGACCTAAGATACGCAATACGAATAGCGTAGCTGAAGTCGGCATATCTTAGGTCAATTTACCTAAGCCATTTTAGATCAGCCATTTCCAGAACAGATATCTACATCTAGGTGCTAGCTACACAGATGGGATGTTTTGCGTACTAATTAATTGGGTTAAATTCAGACCTGGTGTAAGTAAGTAAAGGTCAGTTGAGTTGTGTCTGATTACAGCAGGTCTGAATTTAACCCAATTAATTAGTACGCAAAACATCCCATCTGTGTAGCTAGCACCTAGATGTAGATATCTGTTCTGGAAATGGCTGATCTATTAAAAGGCTATAGTTTCTCTAACCTATATGGCCAGATAACATATAATTATTTCCTAGGGTTCCTCTCAGATGAAATAAAAAATTCTGTAGCCAAGGTCAGCGTATGAACTCACCTATAGATGGCAACACTGGAACTGAAACATAAAAAAAGATGCAAATTTTGGAGATAATGAAATGATAGGAGTTACTTTGTACAAACTTGTAGACTATCTAAAAAAATTAACAAGTATTTAATGTTATCATAGTTAAAAGTTTAATAGTTTGAGATGCTAGAAGATTTTGCACAAGTTTATCTAAAATAACTGAAAATAGGTTAGCCAGTACAGTTGCAATGGGAGCAGCAGTTTAAGAGAGAACTGAGCTAATAATCTAGTTAAACTGAAATTAATAGTGTTTATGTAATTGAGATTGATATAATGTGTATGTAAGATTAGAATCGTAGAATCATAGAATATTAGGGATGGAAGAGACCTCAGGAGGTCATCTAGTCCAACCCCCTGCTCAAAGCAGGACCAACCCCAACTAAATCATTTCAGCCATGGCTTTGTCAAGCTGGGCCTTTAAAACCTCTAAGGATGGAGATTCCACCACCTCCCTAGGTAACACATCCCAATGCTTCAGCACCCTCCTAGTAAAATAGTTTTTCCTAATATCCAACGTAGACCTCCCTCACTGCAACTTGAGACCATTGCTCCTTGTTCTGTCATCTGCCACAGATGACTACCGTAAAACTTAGTTGCTTTGAATGGTTCACCCTTTTATTGTTCTCCCAGTGTATCTAATGAAGGATATAGGGTTAACTGTGCCTTGTGATGGGGCGTCTGCCCCACACTGGGCTCTAAGGGGTTATTAGAGCCCTATGGAGGTTGCACAGGAGGCAGCAATCAGAGAAGGGCTGAAGGGAGCAGCCAAGCAGGGACATGTAGGCCCATATAAAAAGGGGATCTGTAGGCAGAGAAAGGCAGTTCTCTGCTGGGAGCCCAGGGCGGAAAGACTGTGTCTCTGGAGAGCTGAGAGAACTGACAGCACCCTGAACAGAGCATTGCTGCTAGCAAGGACCAGGACAGCCAGAGACAGCTCCTGGCTGGCTGCTGGGGTTTTCAGGCTGAGACCCTGAGTCAAGGGCAAAGAGGATGCTGGGGCCATGAGGAAGTGGCCAGACAATTTGCTGCAGTAGCCACTAATGTGGACTGCAGGTCCCCTGGAAGGGGGGAGCACAGTGTGTGGCACAGTCGGAGGGCTGTGTCTCTGAAGAGGATGCCACAGTCCTTGGAGAGACATGGGTCCTAGAACAAGAGTGACAGCATCGAGGCACTACCTGAAGAGGGCACACTAACACGCAGAGCTAATTCCCAAGACAGCCAGCAGGAGGCACCAGGAGTGGTGAGTGAAGCCCGTTACATGCCTTTACTGTTGCAGGAATTAATTTGGGGTCAGAGTCCAATACTCTTACTCACAGTGAGTAGTAATGTTTTCCTTATGTAGCCCTGCTGAAACCAGTAAGACTTATCAAGAAACAAGATATTTACTCAATATGAGTAAGTGTATCTATATTTGACCCTAAGAAATTTCTCTTTTTAAAAAATAATTTGCAGTAATTTTTACTGTTATATTTTATTGAAAAGTAAATAATGCTAGTCCTACAGCATTATAGAGATAACCAGACTGGATAAGACCAGTGATCCAGCTAGTTCAGTATACTGACTCCCACAATGGTTAGCATGAGTTCCTTCAGTTGTAGGTGCAAGAAAACCCCTATCCTTCAATAATCGAGATTGGCTTATGTCCAGCAGAATGACAGTTTAGAACCATACCTGCTGAGGCTATATGTTTGAAATGCTGAGGGTTTATGCTAATCAAGTGTTTTCTAATTTGCATAACAATGAATATGCATTGTCTCATTTATATAAACAGATCTACTATCAAGCCCTTCAATTACTCATTCCCTTTCACTATCAAACCCAGCATCTCACCCCTCACATTTCCCCTCTTTAATAGATTCCAAGGCCAGAAGAGAAAATTATGATCATCTAATCTGACCTCCTATATGACACAGGCCATACAACTTCCTCAAAACAATTCTTAGAGCACAGCTTTTAGAAAAACACCAAATATTGATTAAAAAATGGTCAGTGATAGAGAATCCACCATGCCCCTTGGTAAATTGTTCCAATGGTTAATGACTCTTGTAGTAGGAAGAGAGCCTGAGACATAAGCCCTTGTAGCAGAGGCCTAGTATAAGGCAGAACCTGCTTACAAAATTTGGCAAGAACAGGGTTAAGAAGTGCTAAGCACTCAGTACACACATAAACACATCCCAATATCAAGTGGTACCAAAACATCTTGGTATCAAAGATGTTACAAAAACATTCCCCAAGGATAACAGGAACACACTGACCCCTCTCCTAAAAGATAAGGTCAGGTTAACAGTGTAATAAATAAAAATGTTTTGCTCAAACCATCATATACAAGGTGATGGGTAATAATTAGCCACCTCACGGGGCAGTAACTATGTCAGAGGCAGTACGTAACTAGTTTGTGTCAGGGTATAAAGATGTATTTCAAAGGTAGTATCTTTGGCCAGCCGAAGGGGGAATGAAAAATCCCGCTATTCAGTGAGCTACATCCATTTGTCATGGACATACATGTCTTAGTATCCTCGTAGAGTCTGCCAGGTGCTATTACCGTGCTTTGTCAACAATAAACCTGGCTGAGTGTCTTCGCACCTTAAGGGATCTTGTGGTCATTGGGTGGTTCGCTTGAGGTCTGCTGTGCCAGCTCTCTGTGCGGAGCTGGGACAGCACACAGAAAAAACATACACATGCAGACAAACATCTAACCACAACTCTCACCATTAAAAATGTATGCTTTATTTCAAGTCTAAATTTGTCTAGCTTCAACTTCCAGCCATTGGATTGTGTTGCACCTTTTGCTACTAGATTAAAGAGCCCAATATTAAATATTTGTTCCCCATGTAGGTATTTATAGACTGTAATCAAGTCACCCCTTAACTGTTTCTTGGTAAAGCTAAATAGACTGAGCTCCTTGAGTCTATCTGTATATGGCATGGTTTCTAATAATTTAATCATTCTCATGGCTCTTCTCTCAGCCTTCTCCAAATTATCAACATCCTTCTTGAATTGTGGGCACTGGAACTGGACACATTATTTCAGAAGTGATCACATCAGTGTCAAATAACGGAAGAAAAATAACTCCCTCTGTTAGCCTCCACTGTTCGCCGCTCAGCTGGTTTGCTGCTGATTGCCTTTTCAAACAAACAATCAAACCCAAGTGTCAATGCAAAGGGACAGATTAATAAAGGTGTCTAAACTGGAGGGGCTCTCAGTGCAAGCTAACTCGTCCTTTACTTCTTTGCTTAATCCCTACCATAATTGATGTAGCTAAACCACCTCCTTCCACTTGACACTTGCTGTGAGCCACCGGAAATGAGTGCCATGTGAAGGGGTGGGCCCTGACCTCTGCTGGAGTTCCTGTAGCAAGCTTTCTGCTGAACACACACAGTGTGGGTCATTGATGATCTCGAAGAAATATAAAATCATCGTTGATAAAGTTTGCAGATGACACAAAAATGGGAGGAGCAGTAAATAATGAAGAGGACAGGTCATTGATTCAGAGAGAGCTGGACCACTTGCTCAACTGGGCGCAAGCAAACAGTATGTGTTTTAATAAGCTAAATATAAATGTACATATAGGAACAAAGAATGTAGGCCATACTTACTGAATGGGCAGCACTACCCTGGGAACCTGTGACTCTGAAAAAAGAACTGGGGGTCATGGTGAATAATCAGCTGAACATGAGCTCCCAGTATGACACTGTGGCCAAAAGAGCTAATGTGATCCTGGGATGCATAAACAGGGGAACCTTAAGTAGGAGTAGCCCTGGCTGGGATGATTTAGTTGGGAATTGGTCCTTCTTTGAGCAGGGGGTTGGACTAGATGACCTCCTGAGGTCCCTTACAACCCTGATATTCTATGATTCTATAAGAGGAGGTTTTCACCGCTTTGACATAGCATGGTTATGTATTTGAGACAGGCCTTTACGAGTCTAGTGAGGAGGTGAAAGGAACCTCTTGTTTTCAGGATGAGAAGGAGTCAGTTTTGTTAGGAGATGGTTTTGATCTAATGTCACCTCAGGACAGGATGCAGAGATAAAGCTTTCTGACACCTTAAATGACTGCTTATTAGAGCAGCTAGTCCTGGAACCCAGAAGAGGAGAGGCAATTATTGATTTAGTCCTAGATGGAGCACAGGATCTGGTCCAAAAAGTCCAAGGATCTGGTCCAAGCTGGACCGCTTGTGAATAGTGATAATAATATAATTAAATGTAACATCCCTGTGGCAGGGAAAACACCACAGCAGCCCAACACTAGTATTTCCGAAAGGGGGACTACACAAAAATGAGGAAGGTAGTTAAACAGAAATTAAAAGGTACAGCGCCAAAAGTGAAATCCCTGCAAGCTGCATGGAAACTTTTTAAAGACAACATAAGAGAGGCTCAATTTAAATGTATACCCCCAAATTAAAAAACATATTAAGAGAACTAAAGAAGTGCCACCATGGCTAAACAACAAAGTAAAAGACTCAGTAAGCGACAAAAAGGCATCCTTTAAAAAGTGGAAGTTAAATCCCAGTGAGGAAAATGGAAAGGAGCATAAACTTTGGCAAATGAAGTGTAAAAATATAATTAGGAAGTCCAAAAAAAAGAATTGGAAGAACAACTAGCCAAAGACTCAAAAAGTAATAGCAAAAAATGTTTAAGTACATCAGAAGCAAGAAACCTGCTAAATAACCAGTGGGGCTACTGGACGATCGAGATATTAAAGAAGCACTCAAGGAGAATTGCGGAGAAACTAAATGAATTATTTGCATCAGTCTTCACGACTAAGGATATGAGGGAGATTTCCAAACCTGAGCCATTATTTTTAGGTGACAAACCTGAGGAACTGTTCCAGATTAAGATGTCATTAGAGGAGGTTTTGGAGCAAATTGATAAACTAAACAGTAATAAGTCCCCAGAACCAGATGGTATTCACCCAAGAGTTCTGAAGGAACTCTAATGTGAAATTGCAGAACTACTAACTGTAGTTATAAACAATTATTTAAATCAGCTTCTGTAGCAAATGACTGGAGGATAGCTAATGTGACGCCAGTATTTAAAATGGGCTCCAGAGGTGACCCCGACAATTACAGCTGGTAACCCTGATTTCAATACCGGGAAAACTGGTTGAAACTATAGTAAAGAATAGAATTGTCAGACACACAGTTGAACATAATTTGTTGGGAGAAAGTCAACATCATTTTTGTAAAGGGTAATCATGCCTCACCAATCTAATAGAATTCTTGGAGAGGGTCAACAAGCATGTGGACAAGGGGGATCCAGTGGATATAGTGTACTTAGATTTTCAGAAAGTCTTTGAAAAGGTCCCCCACCAAAGGCTCTTAAGCAAAGTAAGATGTCATGGAATAAAAGGGAAAGTCCTCTCATGGATTGGTAATTGGTTAAAAGATAGGAAATAGTATGATCCCACAAAGATAGGGGTAAACAGTGAGATGGCGAAGTTTGCAGATTATATAAAATTACTCAAGATAGTTACATCCAAAGCAGACTGTGAAGAGTTACAAAGGGATCTCATAATATTTGGTGACTGGGCAACAAAATGGCAGATGAAATTCAGTGTTGAAAATGCAAAGTAATGCACATTGGAAAGCATAATTCCAACTATACATACAAAATGACAGGGTCTATATTAGCTGTTACCACTTAGAAACAGGGCCGCCTGGGGTGGGGCAAGTGAGGCAATTTACCCCGGGCCCCGGGCCCAGCAGGGGCCCCCACGAGAGTTTTTCAGGGCCCCTGGAGCGGGGTCCTTCACTCACTCCGGGGGGGCCC
The DNA here is from genome assembly GCF_020497125.1 of Mauremys mutica. Taxonomy (NCBI): domain Eukaryota; kingdom Metazoa; phylum Chordata; order Testudines; family Geoemydidae; genus Mauremys; species Mauremys mutica. The sequence goes on from NC_059073.1 coordinate 171,722,633, forward strand.
GGAAAACTCTCGCGGGGCCCGGGCCCCCGGAGCTTCTTCACTCCTGGTCTTTGCTGGCGGGGGGTCCTTCCTCTCCGGGATAGAAGGACCCCCCTGCTGCTGAATTACAGTCGAAGCGGGACCCGCCGCCGGAGTGCAGCCGGGTCTTCAGCGGTAATTCGGCGGTGGGGGGATCCTACCGTGCCGGGACCCGCCGCCGAAGTGCCCCGAAGACCCGCGGTGGGGGCTGCACTTCGGCGGAGGGTCCCGCTTCGGCGGTAATTCGGCGGAGGGGGGTCCCCGCCGTGGGTCTTTGGGGCACTTTGGCGGCGGCTCCCAGAACAGAAGGACCCCCTGCCGCCGAATTACCGCCGAAGCGTGGCCCCCCGCCGCCAAAGACCCCAGGCTCCCGGAATCCTCTGGGCGGCCCTGCTTAGAAACAGATTTTGGAGTCATTGTGGATAGTTGTCTCTGCTCATTGTGCAGCAGCTGTCAAAAAGCATAACAGAAGGTTAGGAACCATTAGGAAAGGGATCATAGAATCATAGAATCATAGAATATCAGGGTTGGAAGGGACCTCAGGAGGTCATCTAGTCCAACCCCCTGCTCAAAGCAGGACCAATTTCCAACTAAATCATCCCAGCCAGGGCTTTGTCTAGCCTGACCTTAAAAACCTCAAAGGAAGAAGGTTCCACCACATCCCTAGGTAACCCATTCCAGTGCTTCACCACCCTCCTAGTGAAAACGTTTTTCCTAATATCCAACCTAAACCTCCAACACTGCAAATTGAGACCATTACTCCTTGTTCTGTCATCTCCTACCACTGAGAACAATCTAGATCCATCCTCTTTGGAACCCCCTTTCAGGTAGTTGAAAGCAGTTATCAAATCCCACCTCATTCTTCTCTTCTGCAGACTAAACAATCCCAGTTCCCTCAGCCTCTCCTCATAAGTCATGTGCTCCAGCCCCCTAATCATTTTTGTTGCCCTCCTCTGGATTCTTTCCAATTTTTCCATATCCTTCTTGTAGTGTGGGACCCAAAACTGGACACAGTACTCCAGATGAGGCCTCACCAATGTCGAATAGAGGAGACTGATCACATCCCTCGATCTGCTGACAATGCCCCTACTTATACAGCCCAAAATGCCATTAGCCTTCTTGGCAACAAGGGCACACTCTTGACTCATGTACAGCTTCTCGTCCACTGTAACCCCTAGGTCCTTTTCTGTAGAACTGCTGCCTAGCCATTCGGTCCCTAGTCTGTAACAGTGAATGGGATTCTTCCGTCCTAAGTGCAGGACTCTGCACTTGTCCTTGTTGAAACTCATAAGGTTTCTTTTGGCCCAATCCTCTAATTTGTCTAGGTCCCTCGGTATCCTATATCTACCCTCCAGCCTATCTACCACTCCTCCCAGTTTAGTATAATCTGCAAACTTGCTGAGAGCGCAGTCCACGCCATCCTCCAGATCATTAATGAAAATATTGAACAAAACCGGCCGCAGGACCTACCCTTGGGGCACTCTGCTTGATACCGGCTGCCAACTAGACATGGAGCCATTGATCTACGTTGAGCCCAACGATCTAGCCATCTTTCTATCCACCTTATAGTCCATTCATCCAGCCCATATTTCTTTAACTTGCTGGCAATAATACTGTGGGAGACAGTATCAAAAGCTTTGCCAAAGGCAAAGAATAACATATTCACTGCTTTCCCCTCATCCACAGAGCCAGTTATCTCAGCATAGAAGGCAATTAGTTTAGTCAGGCATGACTTGCCCTTGGTGAATCCATGCTGACTGTTCCTGATCACTTTCCTCTCCTCTAAGTGCTTCAGAATTGATTCCTTGAGGACCTGCTCCATGATTTTTCCAGGGACTGAGGTGAGGCTGACTGGCCTGTAGTTCCCCGGATACTCCTTCTTCCCTTTTTTAAAGACGGGCACTACATTAGCCTTTTTCCAGTCATCTGGGACCTCCCCTGCTCGCCATGAGTTTTCAAAGATAATGGCCAATGGCTCTGCAATCACATCTGCCAACTCCTTTAGCACCCTCGGACGCACCGCATCCGGCCCCATGGACTTGTGCTCATCCATTTTTTCTAAATAGTCCCGAACCACTTCTTTCTCCACAGAGGGCTGGTCACCTTCTCCCCATACTGTGCTGCCCAGTGCAGCAGTCTGGGAGCTGACCTTGTTTGTGAAGACAGAGGCAAAAAAATCATTGAGTACATTAACTTGTTCCCCATCCTCTGTCACTAGGTTGCCGCCCTCATTCAGTAAGGGGCCCACACATTCCTTGACTTTCTTCTTTTTGCTAGCATACCTGAAGAAACCCTTCTTGTTACTCTTAACATCTCTTGCTAGCTGCAACTTCAAGTGTGATTTGGCTTTCCTGATTTCACTCCTGCATGCCTGAGCAATATTTTTATACTCCTCCCTGGTTATCTTCAAATCAGAATCGTCACATTCAGGCTAGTGCTGACTGCTGGGATCATTTAAAGGATTCATCCACCCCACTGATGGGGCTGGATGTAGGGGCTGATGCAGCAAATGGAATAAATACTTCCCACCTCAAAAGTATCTTATACTGAAGCTGAGTGTGTGTGTTTATGTGTTTAAAAGTCCTCTTCTCACCAACTACTGCTGGTAATCTTCCTCCTGGATACTGAGGCTTTGGCTTCATTGGAGCTGTGCCTCCCCAGCCTGAATGAGTATGGGATATATTATGTCCCTGACAGACATAAACTGGGCAGAGAGTGTTTGTCATCCGAGAGGACAATCTCAGGCTTTTGAATTGTGTATCACAGGCAGTGAAGCCAGTGAAATATGTAAATGCAAACATGATGATATCTAGCTTTCTTCAGGAGAGGTGTGTGTGCTACCAGAATGATATTTTTGACTTAAACTCAGATTCCTTTGGAACTTGAATGCTGAGTTCCATATCTAAATTATTGGTTTTGGACCAACATCTCATTTGTACCCCACTTACATACCCTAAAGAAATAAAATTCCCACAGAAATATGAGACAGAGAGAAGATATTAAAGGAGAACATGTCAAAGATTTTTTTTTTAGAAGTGTACTTTTTCTCTTCCAATACATTCTACAGTGTACAAATAGCACTAGCAGGTGAGGCATACTGTAGTGGATTAAAATGACAGAAAGACAGCTGTGCATATCTGGCATAAATTTGTTGGAATTTATACAGCAAACAGTGGTAATTTGTGAGTTTGAGAATGGTTCATATTTAAGAGTGTTATTGAATAATATCATTGTTTTTACATGAAAATAGTTGGTGAATGAGTTGAATTTGTTAGTTAACCGATTAGATTTGACTAGATATGGCCAGTTAGTAGCCATTTTTAATGGATCATTAAAGAAAGAACTAGACTAGTTCACAACTTCTTAACTATTACTCAGTCACCCTTCTTGCCTCATGTTCAACCCAGTGGCATCTGCCACTAGGCCAAGGGAAAGATGGGTGCCCCCATGCCCTGAATCCTCTCCCTGGCAGGAGCGCCAGATGCAGTGAGGCGGGGCAAGCCCCTGTGCCCCAACTCCACTCCCTGGCAGGACTGCTGGGTAGGCGGGGAGAGGTGGGGCAAGCCCCCATGCCTTGACCCCACTCCCCGGCAGGAACCCCGGGTGGAGTGGGGCAGGACAAGCCCCCTGTGACCCAACCCCACTCCCCAGCACTCCGATCAAACTCAAAGGTAAAAGATTATGGGAAGCATTCTTTAGACAGCAATATATTTTCCTTCTTACACTTCCCAAATCATCAAGAAGTCAATTAACCTAGAGCTAAACTCCTTAAACTGGAAAATAAATAAAACACATATCTCCAAAAGAAGTGAACAGCTTGAGTTTCAGAGGGAAAAAAAACCCTCCAGGCTTTTACAAATCCCTAAAACCAGAATATAAAACAAACATGTTGTTCTTCCTCCTCTTAAAATTAATGTTAAAATCTAGACCCTTTCCCACCCAAAACAAAACAATTTTGTTTTGTGTCAATATACTGATACTGCATTCGGGTGAAATACTAAGACAAATGCATTCATTGGCTATTTAAAATCACTAAATGCTACATTATAAAGGCAGCAGAAGAGCAATATGTATGTTTGAGGCATGTTCGTTACTTGAGAGGCTTGCAACCATTTTGTTTTTTCTTGAGTTCAGTGGAGCCAGGATTTCACCCCTATCCTTTAATGAGATCTGAAGCTGAGGGTTGTGATCCCCCTCTTTTTCTTTTGGCCTGTGATGGAGGGGGGTGTCTGAACATTTTCCTGTTGTAACATGGACTCACAGTAGGGAAGAGGCTGAGAACCACTGCTTTAATTCATAGGCATCAGCTCTCATTTTGGATAGGAGCTGAGGGTTGCTTAATGTATTGTTTACTTCTCTGGCTTTGGGACTGCCAGAGGATGGGGGGGGGCAGAATGGGGCAGGACTGTAGGCCAAATGGGGGCAGGGCTGTGAGGGAAACGGTGCAAGGGGGTGGGGCAGTGAGCAGGGCCACAGGCAGAAGGAGAAGAATGGGAGCGGGACTGCAGGCGGAAGGGGTGGGGATGGGTCCCCCACTGGCTCTGGCCCAGGGCCCCAGGATACCTTAATCCGTCTCTGGTTCAACCCCATTTTCTGAAGTGTAAAGAAGAGGGGCTGACACGTAATCTGGGGTAATTCATCTTCAATTATATGAGGTACTCATCATTGGCTTCAGGAATGTCGTCCAATAATAATATAAGTTTATGGACTAGATCCTTCAAGGTACTAAGCACCACCTCAACATCATCAGGTAAGTACTCAGAAGCTTGCATTAGTGTATAGCACTTTTCAATAGCATGTCTTATAACTTCAGTAATGATTAAGGTAGTTCTTGTGTCACCTTGAAATAATGCTTTCTGCAAAATTAACAGGATGGCTACATAGCAGCAGGAATAGAAAATAAATGATTGGGTACTTAGGAACAAAAGGGTGGTTCTAGAAAATGTAAGTGATCAATTTTCTCCATGTTATACTATACTTCACCCTGCAGAGCAATCTTGATTCCTTAGACAGTGTTGTGGGTGCAATAGTAGTTTTCATTACTAGCCAAATTAGACACTAAACTTGGTAAATTAAACTAAATAATCATGTTATATATGACAGAACAACTTGATGGAGGTACATCTTCTGTGGCCTTGAATATTTCCATATCTTACATTAATAATCCTGTAAAGTACCACTATCTACTCCAAGATGAGTTATTAAGAAAGTATGCTTGTTTAACAAAGTGGAAGCCAAGCTAATGCAGCTTAGAATAATTAACTTCTGATAAACTGATTCATGTAAATGTATGGCCTCCTTCTGGATGCCTCCTTGTGGTGTCAGAGAAGCCTTACAGGTGGCCGGTTGACTCAGTTTCCCTCTTGGGTCCCCATTTTCAGTGTAAGAACAATGAGACTGGGTCTTCTTTCATTTTCACCAATGTAAATCAAGAATAACTTCATTAAAGTAAGTGCAGTTACAGTTTCACTATCTGTAATATGGGGATAATGATACTCCCTTTATAAAGTCGTTTGACATCTACTGATGAAAACTGGTAGGTATTATTATTATTTATTTTATTACAGCTGGTAAGAACATGATAAGTACCTTCAACAAAAACAACAAAAATTGAAAGCTTTTTTTTTTGTTCAAAATCTTTTGTGGAATCTTCCTTTATTGATTAAAACATAAAACTGTTTTGGGTCTTGGTAAAATAAAAACTTTAAAAAATAATTTGGTTTCTAGAAACATAAAAAGTTTACAATTTTTTTTTCAATTTTCCTTTTTTTTATAAATAAACAGGAAAATTTCAAACTAAATGAAAAAATTCTGCTAAATTGGAGGGGAAGGGTTAGAGGGGGGAAAAAGGCCATTTATCATTAAAAAAATATTTGTCAGAAAAAAACTAACCAGTTCCACTGTACACTGGTATAAACTTATATGTGGAGATTCACATGCAATGTTTTAACTTGATCCAAGGTATTTTGATATGCTGGGCTCTCAACATTTTACAATTTATAATGGAAGGATTATCTGTCAAGTAGCAACTCTATATGTGCTGGCTGTGAAATAAGATAATAATAATAGTGATGTATTGCCTATGTATTGAATCATGATGGTGGAATTAGTCTAATTTGTAAGGGCATTGGAAAAGGACATTTGTGATCTTAGTGTTGAATTGGTCCTCACTCTGATTTAAGTAAAATGGAAGACTTTAAAGAGAGAGATTTCTGTAGGAGTCCATTCTCTTGTTAAAATATGTGCCCAACAGTTTCAATGGTGGTTTAACAACCTGTTAGACATCACAAATATGTGTTAGCTATCTTGTTGAACCCTTGTCTAAAATCTTCAGTTTTAACCAAAGACACACTAAGCAATTTTAAGACTTGCTGTTTGTGGAGGTCAGTAGGTGGGAGAAAAAACATTTCTATAACTCACCTTCAGTCAATTTAACTGTGAGACAAACTCAGGGTGATGAGAGCTGTGCCAGCTGTGTATATGTGCTGACATGTTGCAGAATGTGTTGCATGATTCATCAGGCACACCATGATTGATTGGCCCAGCATACTGGCAGAGTCCAGAAATTTTTTACTTGTCTCTGAATATGTTTTGTGATTCTTTAGGCAATCTCAGATTGATTGGCATGCTGGCAGAGGCTAGATTTTTTTTCATGCCCGAGAATATTTGTTTGATGATTCATCATGCATAGTCTATTGAGTGGCACATTGGCAGAGTTTTTACCTCAGAGAATATGCTTTAAGATTTGTTAACTTGACTGTTTCCTGCTGACACCTGTGGCCAAATTCTGCTTTCTAAAGTGTTTGTGCCTCTAAGAGAGAATTTGGCCCTTGGTTTGGGCTGGTTAGGGCAGACCTGGATAATGGGATCATACAGTTTGACTGAGAATGTGAGGCCTTTCAGCTCCAAGGCATTGCTTGTCATTGCACACAGAGTTGAAGAAAAGCTTCTCTTGAGAAGGTTATATAAGAAAACACATGGTAAAGAAGATTTGCTTTACAATTTACTCTTTGTTAATTTGGCAGGCTGGCAACTCCACTGAATAGGAATATCCAAACACAGATAAGGTCTGTTCTGTCTTTTATCCAAGTCTGTAAGAGGTGGATTCTCAGTGACAATTATGTAAAGCTATGCCACTTGTCTTGAGTTACAAAATTATGCTGTTATTCTGCTGTTGGCCTTTAATCACACACATCACTTGAGAGTAAAAATGGGGAGCCAGGAAAAGACTGTCGAGAACGTTACAATGATTCACTGAGACTCCAAACTGGGACTTGATTACCAAGAACTATTTGCAAAACCTGTTTCACTGTTAAACACATTTAACAGCAGAAATATTCTTAGGTTGCCACTGTCTCACTCTTGAATCTTATCCAGGAAGATGGGCAAAATGCTCAGAATGAAAGAAAGAAAGAAAAACTGTCACATTACTTGAACATTATACTTCACAGCTTGAAAAAATGGCAATACATATACAATTTGAATATGATTAAAGTTTTCTGGAGAATGGATCCTTTGTTTTGTCCAGTAAGATGAATGTTCTTTAGAAAGTGAAGTCTTGCCCCACATACACTGGGCTGTAGAGATTACTAAGCGACCATGCATAAAAGTTGTTAGCTCATAACTGTACCCAATCCACCCCCAAATTCTCTGTTCGCATTGCTCCCAATTCCTCACCTATCCTATCATTACCTTCATTATTTTATTGCTATGTATGAAGACTATATTTTATGTCCTTGCCATTTGGAGTCTCTGTACAGAGTCCCTTTCAAGAAGACACTGGAATGAGAAATGAAAAGAAATGATTACTGTTGTAACATTCTTTGATGTTCCAAGGGATAGAGGTGCCTTTTTCATGGTTTTAATCCTATAATTTATTATTACTAATTCAGGGACTCTGTATAATGTATGAATTCTGATTGATATTGTGTAATTGATATTGTGTATTATGAACAACTGCTATTTTATGAGTGCCTATGTGTATGTGGATCCACTATTACTGACAGACTGTGTAGCAAATACACACCAGACAGGGACAATGAGAAAAACTTAATGGCTAATGAGAGTACTGAGACCTCACAAAACTTAGGTAAAAAAGCAGCTGAATCCTTAGGAAAACCAGGTTAAATTATTCCTCAGAAGGGAGGGAAGAACGTAAAAGCAGTGGAAACTCACAAGGAGTAGAACAAAAGAGGACAGGTGACCGAGGCAGCTTTAATACACCTCTACCCCTATATAATGCTGTCCTCGGGAGCCAAAAAATCTTATTGTGTTATAAGTGAAACCGAGTTATATCAAACTTGCTTTGATCCACCGGCGTGTGCAACCCTGCCCCCCACCCCCCAGGAGCACTGCTTTACTGCATTATATCTGAATTCATGTTACATCGGGTCGCGTTATATCGGGATAGAGGTGTATAAAGGAACAACTCAGGAACAGGGAACCACACAGGAAGAGGATGCACGGGGCAGGAAAAAATGAGGTCACAGAAGATGGGTGAGGGGCTCTAGGAGGGAAAGGTCACCCAGCAGGTAGCAATTTCATAGGACAGGAGGGCCCTTCCCACTTTCCTGAGCCCAGATGGACCCAAGGACTCTGGACAATCCAAGGAACTCAGACTCCCTCCCAAAGAATTTCCTGGAGCAGTGGGGAAACTGAAGCAAGGCGTGTTTAGTCTTTTGTATGATCTGTACTCCCTCATACTTTACACAATTAAGTATAAAAAAGCATGAAAGTGTTAAACTCTGAACAAAGTGTCTCTCTGTGTATGGTAACTGCTTCATGATTGCTGCATGCCCCTGACAGAATTAAATGTAAACCAGAAGCTTCACTACTATTGGGTGGAGTCTGGCAGAGGGGTGTGTATAAGTACCTGGGAGTCTGAATGGTAAGCACTGAGCCCAGAGGAGCTAAGTGGCTGGACGGTGGGTTCCAGCTCTCAGAAAGGGGTGGCAGATAGAAGGTGTGCCCTGAGAGAGTGTTTAGGGACCCAACTATGGGGGCAATGGCTGTATTCCCTTTGGGTTACAGAAGCTTCACAGTACTAGTGAGTGGTCAGGAAGGGGAGCTTGCTAGGACCTGTGACAGGATGTGGTAGCTAATGGGATCTATGTGATAGTGTGTGAAGCTTTTTAAAACACTGTTTGTTGCTGGATTTACACTTTTTGTCTTAAAATAAAAGCCAGGAACAAGTCTGTAAGTTTGTCTCAGATGTCAATAAGTTAGTAAGCATCAATTATGAGCAGTTCATGAAAGAGCAGCTTCTGTGGCAGCGGGGTCTAGCTGCTGACCAGAAGAAATTGGAGCTGGTGTCCACAATGTATTCATATGCCATGAGGCAGGATGAGGCAACAGCTCCAGACCAAGGGCCAGGAAGGGTATTTTTTTCTCTTACAGGGCATACAGGTGACTGAGTGCCACGGATGGGGCCCTAGACAATCCAGCAGATGTAGTTGTGATGGCAAGCAGTCCAGAGCCATGGAGGCTGGAGCAGGAAAAGCTGGTTGTGGAGGAGAGCCAGAAGAAGTAGGAAGCCATGTGTCAGAGTGAGCAGGCAGAGCTTAAGTGACATAAGATTGCTGAGCCAGACAAACATAGCAGCTTGAACAGAATAAAAGTGTCCGAGGAGGCAAGACATAAGGATGTGCCTGATCGAGGACTAACAAGCAAACACATGTAACTCTTCTGCCAAGTGTTGTCATCAGCAAAAGGGGCTGTGTTCAATTTTTGAAGGGTTTCCTTAAAGATATAACTAACACTGCCTCAAGACCCCCACCGAGAAACCTGGGAAACTATATACATTGCCCTGGGCACCACTGATGGGCAATTCGTCCCCACTTGCAAGCACTGAGTCCATGGTTACAACAAAGAGAACTTTGTGTCCAATTTGGGTGCCCACAATTCAAGAAGGGTAGAACATGATCCAATGGCTGGAAGCTGAAGCTAGTCAAATTCAGATGGGAAATAAGGCATCAATTTTTAACAGAATAATTAACCATTGGAACAATTTACCAGGAGATTCTCCATCACTGTCAATTTTAAAATCAAGATTGGATGTTTTTCTAAAAGCTATGCTCAGAATTAGTTTGGAGAAGTTCTATGGCCTTTGCTATAGATGAGGTCACTCTAGATGAGCACAATGGTCCTTCTGGCCTTGGAATTTCTAAATCTGTGGTTGGGGCGGGGTGGGGAAGACAGGAAAACAGAATGAATTTGGATAGACCAGTAATTCAGAAAGTCTGTGAGGTAAGACTTCCAACCCTCAGGGAGTCTTAACCATAGTCCCAGACTCACTTCTCCTTTGGCCATTGTGAGTGGCTGATATGTTCTGGACAGTTCCCTCCTCCCCAGCTCCCCACTCACAGTTAGCTGTCCTAGGCTGAAGAAGTTCAAGGATTCTAGTAGGTCAGAGAAGTCTGGACTCCATTATCTAACCCAACTGGACTGATTTCAGCTTTAACTGCTGGGCAGGGAGGCCTACACAGAGTCTCTTGGGTAGGCTGCTGCTCTATCTGTGGCTTCAGCCCAAGCTGCCTAGCTGTGCCACTGCTCTCTGCTGTTCATGCCATTGAAGGTATTGCTGCCATTCTGAGCCATCTATCACCTTGAAGCTGTGGCTTCCACCACTCAGTTCCGTCCATCACCTCAGACAAACTGCTGTTGTTCCTGCCACCACCACTACTCCATTTCATGTGCTTCTTTAGAGTAGCTGCTCTGCACCCTCCACTGCCATCAGTCTGCACTGTCCACTGTTCAGCAGTCTCAGCTCAGCTTTTAGGGAGGGATCAGTGGTGCTCTCTTTCCCTCTGTTAGCTCTGTCCAGGCTCCCTTACCTCTCTGTGCCTGACAGCAGTCTTAGTCAGGGTGACCCCGGCCACATGCACTGTTGACGTTGTGTTTTTGTATTTCTCATCAAAGTCAATTGCATTTTATTACCCGCAAAGACAAAATGTAACTGAATTTTAAGCAAAGTGCCTCAAACTATCATGTAAAACAAATGGAAAGAAGGCCTGGCCCATTCAGTGAACTTTTGCTGTCCAACAAATCCTGGTAGAGCCTCCCTCATGGGTGGAGCACCCACCCATCTTCAGTTCTAAAGTGGCTCATAGGAACATAAGAACGACCATACTGGGTCAGACCAATGGTCCATCTAGCCCAGTATCCTGTCTTCCAACAGTGGCCAATGCCAGGTGCCCCCGAGGGAATGAATAGAACAGGCAATCATCGAGTGATCCATCCCCTGTCATCCACTCCCAGCTTCTGGCAATGAGAGGTTAGGGATACCCAGGGCATACGGTTGCATCCCTGACCATATTGGCTAATAGCCATTGATGGACCTATCCTCCATGAACTTATCTAATTCTTTTTTTAAATCCATTATAGTTTTGGCCTTCACTACATTCCCTGGCAATGAATTCCACAGCTCCAGCATGTTTTGTTTCACCTGAAATGGACTTTTTCAATTTGCCAAAATTTTTCAGAGTTTTCAGATTCAATTCCATCTGAACCATTTCTTTTCCCCTCGGAACTGCCAGCAAACCAAAAAATCATCTCCATTCTACCCCTACAAGAGCAAGTGGGGGAAAAAAAACAACATGGAACTACCAGGATGTTGCTAGAGTTATGAAATTAAATGTTCCAGTAGTTTTATAAACCTTGTACTTACTTCAGCTGGCTGCGTGTTTATGTGATCAATAAAGTTTACTTTTATTAATTTTCTCTGTGTCAAAAGCCCACAAAGCAAACTTTATTTTAACTGCAGTATATCCCTAATCCACTCTTCCATAGAATCTCTCACCTTAGCTCATACATTTTATATAACTGTTAGACACTACACAAGGATAAACTCATCACCAACACAGCAAACAATAATATTCAATAGTAGCAAATGCTAACATTTAAGTCTGCCTATATGAAGTGTAAAGTATTATCCATCCCAAAATCCTTTGCATTTTGAAAATATTTCCAAAGACCATTTCTCATTTTGGTTGTACACCTTGGATGAGATTCTGTGCTGATTTGCTGCCCAGGTGGAAGAGCAACCAAGGTGTTTTAAGCCACCTTTATATCCCCCCAGTCCTGAGCTGCTCTGTATCCCTCAGTGTAATTTGGACAGCTCTGAGGGACCTGTCTAAATTATGGCAGCCTCCCCAAACTGAAACACTGCCCAGTATCTCTATTGTGCTATGCTCTCACCTCTGACATATCTTTTCTGGCCCCTGCCTTGCCCCCAGTATGCCCCCAAAGCCAGGGCATGCACGGAGGTCCTCAGAAGACAGCCTTATAGCTGTGCTCTTCAGGTCCTGCATGAGCAGAAATGATCCCCAATCAGATTTGGGCCTTTTTGGTGCCCCTTTACTCCTCATTGGCTCTTTTACCTTGCGTCAGGGCCAGGCCAGGAATAAGGATCTCATCCCTTGTCTGTTCTGTTCTAAATTAGCTTCATCACCCCACTATGTATTGAAAAAAGTCATGCTTATTTCCACAGACATTGTGCCTGATACAGTTTGGAGATATCTAACAGGGCAGCACTCTGCTCCTGCTCTCTGGTGGCACAGAAATCTGTTTAGACTTTGCTGGTTAAGTAGCAATGTTGTGTGGTTTATTTATATTCCCTTCACTGACACCTTTACAGTCCTGTGCAGCAATGCTATTTACAGTGTTCCCTGTACCTTTAGCCCTTTCCCAAGGTCCTGAGAGGATCAGAAATTTCCATTCCTTGAGACGTCCATCAGTCTGGGCTCTGCTAGCCCTGTTTCTCTTCCTCCCCAGCACTTCCTTACTGTATTTTTATCAATGTCTAGCTAGCAAGCTAATTAATTACTTAGCTTCCCCAGCCACGCAACCTGATTCCATTCCCCACTCTAATAGGTACCAGTGATCAGAGTGCTGGCTCACCTGTTAGCCCCCAGCACTCTGTCACAATATGTTATTGGCACATTGCTGATGTCACTGTCATTGTGTGTCAACAAACATCTTCACCTTGCTTTAAGCCTTGCTAGAGCATGCTTCACCACCATCCTGCACCTGCTGAGTGCTGAAATACTCTCTGGCCTTATGTAATCAGGCTATGGCTCCAAGGGCAACAGCAACATTGAATATGCTGATTCACCACTCAAAGTCACTGTAGGGATGGAGACACAATACAGTGGGTCAGAAAAAGTGTTTCCTTCTGTATGCTCTTCTAAAATGCAGAGTTTTTAACAAATCTGACATAATGGTCTTTGCCTCCCACCCGTCCCCCAAATATTTATGTCCAAGAGACAGCCATGGTGATCTGCTAAGTGTGAAAAAGTTCCTCCTCTACCTTGGTGTGTCCTGCGCTTATTGGCGGATTTGCTCACCTCACAGATTCACACTGTGGGTCAGGAAACAGCCCAGAGACCTTCCCCTCTGGTAGAAGCCACAGTCCAGGTCAATTCCTCCTGTGTCTGATCAGGAGTTGGGAGGTTTGGGGGGAACCCGGACCCGCCCTCTACTCCGGGTTCCAGCCCAAGGCCCTGTGGACTGCAACTGTCTAGAGTGTCTCCTGGTACAGTTGCGCGACAGCTACAACTCCCTGGGCTACTTCCCCATGGCCTCCTCCCAACACCTTCTTTGTCCTCACCACAGGACCTTCCTCCTGTCTGATAATGCTTGTACTTCTCAGTCCTCCAGTAGTATGCCTACTCACCCTCAGCTTCTTGCACGCCTCTTGCTCCCAGTTCCTCACACACACTTCCTCTCCTCTAGCTCCCTTTGGCCTGACTGGAGTGAGCCCTTTTACAGCATCAGAGGGGCCTTAATTAGAGTCAGGTGCTTAACAGCCTCATGTCAATGTGTAGGACATAGCATATGGTTTTCAGCAATGGGGTTCCCAAACTACAGTGAGGTGATACATGGCATTCATATCCTTATTTTAGCACCAGACCACCTTGCCACACAGTACATCAAAAGAAAGGGTTACTTTTCTATGGTTATGCGAGCACTGGTGGATCACTGTGGACACTTTACTGACATCAGTGTGGGCTTGCAATGCCTGATGGGGACAAAACAAGTTGTGCATCAGTCAGTGAAGGTGCATCACGTGTACATCTTTAAGAACACAGGTCTGTTCAAAAGCTGCAAGCAGGGGCTTTCTTTCCTGACTGGCCGATTACCATTGGGAATGTTGAAATGCAATAGAGATCATGGGCGATCCAGCCTACCCCTTGTTCCCCTGGCTCATAAAGCTATAAACTAGCCACCTTGACAGCACCAAGGAGTGCTTCAACTACAGGTTCAGCAGGTGCAGAATGACAGTTGAACGTGCATTTGAAGGGTCACTGGCAATGTTTACTTACAAGATTGGACCTCAGTGAGAAAAAATATCCCAATCATTATAGCTGCCTGCTGTGTCCTGCATAATATCTGTAAAGCAAAGGGGGAAAATTTCCACTGAAGTGGAGGATGGAGGTAGAGTGAGTTTCTGCTGAATTTGAACAGTCAGATACAAGGGCTATAAGAAAAGCTCAATGCTGAGCTACACAGTTCAGGGAGGCTTTGGAAGACAATTTTAACAGTGAGCCAGAATAGTGTGTGTTGCTGTAGTGTGCTCTACCTGGCCTCTCTCTCTTTTGTGGCCCAGAATGAAACTTGTAGTGATGGCAGTGTATGTAGGAATATAACATTTGAAATGCACCTATTAATATTGTTTGTGAACAATGTTATGGGTTCTATGACACAGAGCCGTAACAGGAAATTGATTGATGTCTGACTTGCCCATCACCAGCCAGCATATGTTGTGAACTAATAAAGATTAATTGTATTATGAAAAAAAATAGAATTTTATTCTGTAACATGAACCAGGTGTGAAGCACTGTGCCTCAAAGTAGTACCTTGTAACCCCCATATTCAGCATTTGTATATGGTTATGCTATTTCATACAAAGCATACCTCATAAGGTACCATATGAAAGGTCATGATCTGCTGAAATCATTGTTCTGTCAAAATATGCATGTCATCACTGTATGTGGAATTATATTATTCTTCTATATGGCTGTTATTGAAATATGTTGTGAGTTTGGGAGACATCCACTGCTGTCCAATGACAACAAAAAGTGGTGACCCACACCCAAATGGGCATTAAGTGACCATCGCAAACCATTAACCAGCAGGGTAATTGCAAACAAGAGATTTACAATTCTGTAAGAGACAATTGCGCAAGCACCACACAATGCAGATTGCTCAACTCTATGACTCTATTGCGCAAGGACCGCACAATGGAGATTGTTCGACTGTGACTCAGCAAGGCCCACTAGGACATGTCTGGGTCAGCATCTTCCCTGGGACATGAATTGAGAGTATAAAAGAAGGAACAGTGACATCTTGAGACCTCTGCTCTCCTCCCCCACCTACACTGAAGGCAACAATAACGCTGGGAAGACAAAAACTTTGAACTGGGGAGATTTGTCACAGGCTGAGAAAGAAATTCATCCTGTGTATTAAGAACAACATCCAGTGGGGTCAGAAAAACTGTTTGATTCAAATTTTGCTTAATCTGAAAATTTATGATTTAGAATGCGTGTTTACTTTTTATTTTCTTATGTAACTCTCTGACCTTTATGCCTACCACTTATAATCACTTAAAATCTATCTTTCTGTAGTTAATAAACTTATTTTAATGTTTTATCTTTACCAGTGAGTTTGTTTAAAGTGCTTGGGGAATCTGCTCAGATTATAAAGTCTGGTGCATGTCTACTATCCTTTGACTAAGTAGCAAACTAATTAATGAGCTTGCATTGTTCAAGAGAAGATCTTGAGCAGTGTAAAATGGTACATTTCTGGGGCACAAGTGGGGGCTGGGATGATTTGCTGGTGTTCCGCTCTGTATAGTTAAGGAATGGCTTAGAGATCATTCATGCAATTTAGTTGGGTGTGTCTCTGTATGCTGATGGCTAAGTGATAACAGTGCCTGAAGGTGTTTGCTGCTTGTCATTAGCAAAGCATTGTGAGAGACAACCCAGGCTGGAGAGTTAAGGGGACACAGCAGTTCCACAATTCCAGGTTGTACCGAGGGGATCCCATCACACCAGGCAATTAAAAACATTTAGAAATTAATAAA
Organism: Mauremys mutica; assembly: GCF_020497125.1. NCBI lineage: Eukaryota > Metazoa > Chordata > Testudines > Geoemydidae > Mauremys > Mauremys mutica. Next base: position 171,738,732 of record NC_059073.1, read on the forward strand.
AAACTTAATAAATTAAGGAAAAAGAATTTATGAGAGAGAAAGAACAGTCACTGTGTTGACCTAATTACAAGGACCATGACTCTATGCCACTCAGGGAGATTGTGTTATTAAATCAGCATAGAGAGGCGCTTACGTCAGCAAGAGCCGAATATAAGTGAAGACACTTCCACAGCTAGGTTGATTAAAGCTACCTTGTGTCGACCTAATCGTAAGATGTAGACTTGGCCTAATATAGTTCATGGGGAATAAGATGTGTTTAATGGGAATAAGAGTAGACAGCTCAGCAGAGGATTTTTAAAGTAATGGGACTCTGCTTTCGTTCCAGCCACCATATTAGTCATCACATTAGCCATGAATCCATGACTTCCAGAGCTAAATGGATGAGCTTGAGCTAAAGAGCCAGTCTTCACAGCCAAACACTTTAACACACGCCCATCCTCTGTGGACTGGGCATAGGGATGACATGTAACATGCACTGCCCAGTGTATTCCACTTACACTTTGTAAAGTTATTTATACTCTTGCAAGCAGAGTAAAAAGTGGGTGTAAACACTGTTTTGATTTGTTAATATTTTACAGTCGCTTTGCATAATTGTAAATGGCTACACAATGTACAAACAGTGGAAAATTAGGCTCATTGTCTTTGTAAGGTTAGGGGAAAACTATGGGTCAAAATCCCCTTAAACCCCAAACTAGATAAAATAATACCTATTTAAAAATCATTGTTGTGCTAATACAATGCTACCATTAACTCTACCACTAAAATCCCCCAAAGAGTGTAGGGACAGATGTCATAACCACAATAAAGTGTAATCCATAACAATAACTATTAATTTTAGTGTAGATTTTTGTGTTAGAATTAATCCACAGCTAACTCTTTCACACATTTGCATTATACAATGCTCGTGTTTTTCTTTACAATTTTTTATATTGATGTTTCAGAAAAATAAATTGTGGAAACATGCCCACAGCACAAATGGTTATATTTATGAAAACAAGTATTTTGTGCATGGATTGCTTAGTGCAGTATTTCCTCCCCTTAAAAACAGGAATCATGGCAATGGGGTCAGATTAATCCATGACTCTAGGAACACCACATCATAGCACTCTACCCCCTACCCTCCATTCTATGGTCCTATCCCTCAGGGATGGCCCTTGTGCCCCCACGTGGACTGGTATAGGATCTTCTTATGTTCCCCGGAAATGGCAGCAGGGACTCTACTCCCCTTCCCTCAGGAGCAGCAGGGGTGGCAGCTGGAAGAGAGCTCACCCCTGAAGAAGGACCCGCAGCAGCAAGGGGCCTCCAGTACTTACTCCAGCAGTACCCATAGGTGAGTGTGCTGGGCCCTCTTTGTGTGTACACATCTGTGTGCATGCTCATCTATAGATAATCTCCAGGAAAAAAGTAGAGAATAAGATAATTATACACAGAAAGGGAGTAAGGGATAGCATATTTTGGTGATCTATAGATAATCTTGTTTTCTTTTCTAATAAATGTACTTTGCTCAAAATATCCAGGCAATAAAATCACCAGTTAATGATGAGTATATTTATTCTTATATAAATGTACACTACCTTGTATATTAAAAATATATTAAATATTAAGTCTGTCCCCTAGAATGCAAAAGGAAAACAAAACTTATTCTTAAAAAAAGTTTACAAAGAAAGCTATTTTTCAACCTTGAATCATATTATTTGACATCTTAGTGCACCAAATCTGGACAAAACAGTTTCTTGAGACATTCTGATGTTGAATATCCTCAGTGTCTTTTGTGCTGTTGGTGTAATATTATATTATTTATTAACATCTATCACTTCTTCAACTTTGAACACAGCATGGGCACAGCACGATTACTTTTAATGTCCCTTCTTTAGTGCTACATATGTAAACAGTTTTTATGAGCTGAGAATCTCTGGTTATTTCCACCTTCCATTAGTGTGTGACTAGAATTTTGGTTTGAATATGCTTTCAGAGAGAAAATTGTCTCCTATTGCACATCAGATTGTAACTAGTTTAAACGATGACAATAATTAACAGCGCAGATCATTATGAAGAGTAATACACCACCAAGCGTACATGGAAAAATATTTCTAAATGGTAAGTGAAAATAGTTTTACAAAGGCAGTTAATAGCACCAGTTTAGGAAACACCTTCCATATTAATGCATAACTTTATTTCCAGTTACATGTAATTAGCGGCAAAATCCAACAGGTGGCACAAAAGTATTTGAATTTTATATTGATTCCCAGTCTGCCATGAAATTACAGCCGATCAGCTGGCCGGGCTCCTCCGAGGCTTCAGTTAACTGCAGCGCACTGGAGACAGGGCGAGCTGGGGCGCTGCTTTGCGCTGCTGAGAAATGCGAACTTCCTTTGGAAAGCCCCTTGCCCGCATCGGCTCCGGAGGCAGCGTCTTCGTCCTCCTCCCCCCGTAGTCCGGGCACAGGGGTGGTTTTGGTGCAGTAATGTAATGATGACGAAGTCGGAGGCTGGGGAGGGGGACGAGCCGCACTAGCGGAGAGCAGATTTCACGGCCCGCGCGGGCGAGACCCCGCTGGCTGCGCAGAAACTCTGCAGCGAGGGGCGAGCGAAGGCGGCAAGAAGCCGGAGGACCCCCGCGCTCCACCAGCTGGGGGAGGCGTGGAGCGGGGCGGGCGCCCTCCGCTGGCAGCTCTGCAGATTTCACACCAGGAGGGAGAACAGAGGCTCCCTTATGTGTCCTCCCCCCGCAACCCTCCCCCCTGGCCATTCTCTGAGCAGGCTGGAGGGAGGAGGATTTTGTAGCAGTAGCTGCTTGCTGGGTTTGCACTTCGCTGGGGTACACTGGAGGCTCTGTGGAGGCCCCGGGGCCTCTTGCAGGCTCTAGGGACTATGTAAACGAGGGAGATGTGAGCAATGCCCCTGTGGGAAGGGTTTAAAATGTCCCTGAGGCACACACAGCGCCACTGAGGGCCACTGAAGTTTGCACTCTCTAAAGCACAGCCAATGAGGACCCCAATAAGCAACTGTAGGGGAACCTAATAATCTCACTCCTTCTTTCTTACCTCAACCATCTCCCCTGGCCCTATCACCCTTGCACACCGTGGCAGACCCCAGCCCTACAGCCCACTTGGGAGCCCTGCTAACTGTGGGAGTTGGGACCATTTGCCTAACATCAGCTTTTGTCTTGAGATGCAAGAGCTTATGGGAACTTCCGGGTCTGAAATCCAGCATTTTCAGTGCTATCCTGCATGCCAAAAGCGCAGCTGCAGCAATTCGGAAAGTGAGAGACAAAGAGAGGTGGAATAAGATGATGACTCTTTTCCAGGCAAACTGAAGAGTGATTTCAAATTCCATAACAAATTCACTTGTCCTCATCTTGAAGGCTGTGCAGAGCCTTGCTCCTGCTTGACTCTAATCACTGTTCCTATCCCCTTGTTACCCCTTATGCCTGGATCTCCAGCTTAATCCCAATGTGTCCACACTTTCCACCTTCAAGTCCTATCTTAAACTCCTGTCCTCCACTCAGAGAAGTGCGAGCAAAGTAAAAGACAGGGTACCTTTCACCTCCCCCCCCTCCATAACAAAACAATAGTTTTGGAAGCAAGAAACTAACAAAGGACTAAACTAAATTCAGTCCCTATGTTGTTTTTTTTAGCATGCCTTCCTCTGTGTTTTCTGTTTAGATTGCAGTGGCGGCTCCAGGCCCCAGCACGCCAAGCGCGTGCTTGGGGCGGCATGCCGCGGGGGGCGCTCTGCCGGTCGCCGGGAGGGCAGCAGGCAGGGCTCCGGTGGACCTCCCGCAGGCGTGCCTGCGGAGGGTCTGCTGGTCCCGCAGCTTCAGTGGAGCCGTGGGACCAGCGGACCCTCCGCAGGCACACCTGCGGGAGGTCCACCGGAGCCACAGGACCAGCAACCGGCAGAGTGCCCCCCGCGGCATGCCGCCGTGCTTGGGGCAGCGAAATGTCTAGAGCCACCCCTGTTAGATTGTAAGCTATTTGAAATAGGGATCTTGTGTTCATGCATGTATATAAAGATTATCTCAGGCCCTTCAGTTTTCCATTGTGGGCAGAGATAGCTGTGGGTTTTGCAGAATTCAAAGGACAGTATTAGGAAAAGATGGGATCCACCTAACGAAGAGAGGGAAGAGTATTTTCGCAGGCAGGCTTGCTAACGTAGTGAGGAGGGCTTTAAACTAGTTTTGCCATGGGATGGTGACCTAAGCCATGAGGTAAGTGGAGAAGTGGGATATCGGGAGGAAACACAAGGAGAAGGCTGCAAGGGTGGTGGTGGGACTCCTGATTCATACTGAGAAAGCAGGGCAATAGGCTAATTATCTTAGGTGCCTGTACATGAACACAAGAAGCCTGGGAAACAGGCTGGGGAAGAAAGGTGGAGGAGTTGCACTATATGTAAGAGAGTGGTGCGATTCCTCAGAGCTCCAGTGTGAAACTGGAGAGAAGCCTGTTGAGAGTCTTTGGGTTAAGTTTAGAAGTAAGAACAACAAGGGTGATGTCATGGTGACCGTGTGCTATAGACCACCAGACCAGGAGGATGAGGTAGATGAGGCTTTCTTTGGACAATTAATTGAAGCTTCCAGAACACAGGTCCGGGTTCTAATGGGGGACTTCAATCAGCCTGACATCTGCTGGGAGAGCAATACATCAATGCACAGACAATCCTGGGTTTTTGGTGAGTGTTGGGGACAACTTCCTGGTACAACTACTGGAGGAACCAACCAGGGGCTGGTCTCCTCTTGACCCGCTGCTTGCAAACAGGGAAGAATTGGTAAGGGAAGTAGAAGTGGATGGTAACCTGGGCAGCAGTGACCATGAGTTCAGGATTCTCACAAAAAGGAAGAAATGAGAGTAGTAAAATAGAGACCTTGGACTTCAGAAAAGCAGACTGACTTCCATAGGGAACTGATGGGCGGGATCCCCTGAGAGGCTAATATGAGGGGGAAAGGAGTCCAGGAATGCTGGTTACATTTTAAAGAAGCCTTATTGAGGGCTCAGGAACAAACCTTCCTTATTTGCAGAAAGAATAGCAAATATGGCGGGAGATCAGCTTGGCTTAACAATGAAATCTTCGGTGAGCTTAAACTAAAAAAGGAAGCTTACAAGAAATGGAAACTTGGTCAAATGACTAGGGAGGAGTATAAAAATATTGCTTGAGCATGCAGGGGTGTAATCAGGAAGGCCAAAACACAACTGGAGTTGCAGCTAGCAAGGGATATGAAGGGTAACAAGAAGGGTTTCTACAGGTATGTTAGCAACAAGCAGGGGCGGCTCCAGGCCCCAGCACGCCAAGTGCATGCTTGGGGCGGCAAGCCGCGGGGGGCGCTCTGCTGGCACCGCGAGGGCAGCAGGCAGGCTGCCTCCGGCGGTTTGCCTACGGAGGGTGCGCTGGTCCCGCGGCTTCGAAGCCGCGGGACCAGCGGACGCTCCGCAGGCAAACCACTGGAGGCAGCCTGCCTGCCGTGCTTGGGGCGGCAAAATCCCTAGAGCCACCCCTGGCAACAAGAAAAAGATCAGGGAAAGTGAGAGACCCTGAATGAATGGGGGAGGCAACCTAGTGACAGATGTGGAAAAAGCTTAAGTACACAATGCTTTTTTTGCCTCGGTCTTCACAGACAACGTCAGCTCCCACACTGCTGTCCTGGGCAACACAGTATGGGGAGGAGATGAGCAGCCCTCAGTGGTGAAAGAACAGGTTAAGGACTATTTAGAAAAGCTGAACATGCACCCAAGTCCATGTGTCCAGATCTAATGCATCCGAGGGTGCTGAGGGAATTGGCTTATGTGATTGCAGAGCCATTGGCCATTATCTTTGAAAACTCATGACATTGGGGGAGGTCCTGGACAATTGGATAAAAGGCAAATATAGTTCCCATCTTTAAAAAAAGGGAAGAAGAAGAACCCGGGGAACTACAGACTCCCCTCAGTCCCTGGAAAAATCATGGAGCAGGTCCTCAAGGAAAGCATTTTGAAGCACTTGGAGGAGAGGAAGGTGATCAGGAAGAGTCAGCATGGATTCACCAAGGGAAAGTCATGCCTGACCAACCTGATTGCCTTCTGTGATGAGATAACTGGTTCTTGGATATGGGGAAAGCGGTGGACTTGATATATCTTGACTTTAGCAAAACTTTTGATACGGTCTCCCACAGTATTCTTGCCAGCAAGTTAAAAAAGTATGGATTGGATGAACAGACTATAAGGTGGTTAGAAAGCTGGCTAGATTGTGGGGCTCAACAGGTAGTGATCAATGGCTTGATGTCTAGTTGAAAGCCGATATCAAGTGGAGTGCCCCAGGGGTTGATCCTGGGGCCAGTTTTGTTCAAGATCTTTATTGATCTGGACACCCTCAGCAAGTTCGCAGATGACACTAAGCTGGGTGGGGGGGAGAGGTAGATATGCCGGAGGGTAGGGATAGGGTTCAGATTGACCTAGACAAATTGGAGGATTGGTCCAAAAGAAATCTGATGAGGCTCAATAAGGACAAGTACAGAGTCCTGCACTTAGGATGGAAGAATCCCGTGCACTGCTACCGACTGGCTAAGCAGCAGTTCTGCAGATTACAGTGGATGAGAAGCTGCATATGAGTCAGCAGTGTGCCCTTGTTGCCAAGAAGGCTAATGGCATAATGGGCTACATTAGTAGGAGTATTGCCAGCAGATCAAGGGAAGTGATTATTTCCCTCTATTTAGCACTGGTGAGGCCACAGTTTTGGGCCTCCTATTACAGAAAGGATGTAGACAAAGTGGAGAGAGTCCAACGGAGAGCAATGAAAATTATTAGGGGGCTGGGGCACATGACTTATGAGGCGAGGCTGAGGGAACTGAGATTGTTTAGCCTGCAGAAGAGAAGAATGAGGGGGGATTTGATAGCTGCTTTCAACTACCTGAAAGGGGGTTCCAAAGAGGATGGATCTAGACTGTTCTCAGTGGTAGAAGATGACAGAACAAGGAGCAATGGTCTCAAGTTACAGTGGGGGAAGTCTAGGTTGGATAATAGGAAACGCTATTTCACTAGGAGGGTGGTAAAGCTCTGGAATGGGTTACCTAGGGAGGTGGTGGAATCTCCATCCTTAGAGGTTTTTAAGGTCAGGCTTGACAAAGCCCTGGCTGGGATGACTTAGTTGGGTTTGGTCCTGCTTTGAGCAGGGGGTTGGAGTAGATGACCTCCTGAGGTCTCTTCCAACCCTAATCTTTTATGATTCTATGACTCTCCCACAAAATGAAAGAGAGTTGGCAGAGACTGCTGTATAAAAAGGAGAAAAGATAAAGATTCCCCAAGACTTGAAAGGAAGAATCAAACAGATCTGGGATGGTAGCCACCGCATAATACAAACATAGCTTAGTTTTCCCCCTTTTTTAGTGGAAAGTAATCTGAACATCTATTTATAGACAAGTGAAGAATAAACTGATAAATATCTTAAATAATAGGTGAAACCTAGTATGTAATATATACATATTTTAATAGCTGCCCCAAAATCAAGTGATTCTGTTGTTGCTTTTAATATTTGAAGGACGCTGAAGTGAATATATGAAAGCCCTGACAACTGAGATATGATGTGGGAATTAAGAGTAATTATTGGTTTTCATGATACAATATTTCAAGAGATTTAATTGTTGGTTATGGAGCTAGCTAGGGTTTCCAGAAGGAGATTGTATTTTAACACTAGAAGTATAATTCAATGCTACTCGTGTTTGGCATTTCTCTCATTTCTGAGGGGGAATATTCAAGCCATTTATTATTTCAGAAGCAGGAGGAAATCATATGAAATTGGTTGAATATTAGAGATGGAATGGTGTTCAATATCCTGGGAATGGACAGTGGTACAATTTATTGTCTTCAAGAGACAAAGTTCTTTATGATGACAAGCATTTGATAGAATTGCATATTAATTACTTAATATACATTGTGGCAAGGCACCTTCTCAGTCTCACCGACCTCTGCTGCTTTTAGCCTTGGTGAGACAGGCTTGGGTAAAACAGTCCCTCTTGGGAAGTCCATTCCTTCTCTCCACTAGTCTTTTGGGCTTGTTTTTCTCCCTTATGGGAGGGAATGCAGTCTCCCCTCCTGGTGAAGTTTGCTGTCTCACTGCTCCTAACCTACTGGCAGCATGACCATGACTATAACTATAACTCTCACTCTCCCTTCTCCCAACAAGGGAGGGTTTAAAAAGGTCTCAGGCAGCCTTTAGTTGGAATCAGCTGATCCTAACTGACCTCAGGTAACTCCCTCTCAGCTCATTTTAATTGATTCTCTGGTAACCCCTTCTCAGCTGAACCTGATTGACCTGTAGCTACTTCTCCTCAGTTGATAGAGAGGAGGACCTTTTAACTTTCTGGGACTGTTTTCTACCCCCACTCACCACACCCCTCTTGCAGCTGTCTGTCCTGAGTTTATCACAACATACTGACATGAACTTTTAAAGCTATTGGCATTTAGGGAGAAAAATATTATTTATTTTCTGAGGAAAAGAGAGAGAAGGAGGATTTTTGAGAGCAACTGAGATTTCCAAAGGAACAGAGCAGAAAAATGGTAATAGGGACTTTCTTACTATATTGATAGGAGCTGTATAAATATAAAGGTATCTTCTACACTACAACACTTCTGAGAGGTGGGCAAGTACTATTATCCACAGTTTGGGGGTGGGGAATGAAAGCACAGAGAGACTAAAATGATTTACCAGAAGTCACACAGGAAGTCTGACAGAGCAGGAAATTTAACCCAGATCTCCTGAGTCCCAGGCCAGTGGTCAAACTGTCTTCATCCTTCCTCTCCTAAATAGAAATACTGGTAACTGGTATGTGTGATTTGTATTCTTATGTACAATTTAGGATGTTATGAGTCAATATTATCTGAAGTGTGCTGAATATCTTTAATCAGATTACACAGGTTATTGTCTGGGCCTGATTTGCAGATGTACCCATAACTCTATTTGAAATCAATGGGAAGTGTATCCGGCTGGGATCCCCAAAACATTTGGCCTCAATGTTCGTGTAAGGTTGGGAAAATGAAGACATGTTGTTTAGTATAAGCTGGCATTCAAACTGCAGAGTATTTTTACTATTCTGGTATGGTTTCTAAAAGATATTTTATAGCTAAACACAAGTTATGGACTTATTGTAAGAAAGACAGTAAAATTCTATGGTCTGTGTTATACAGGTCAGAATAGCTGATCAGAATGGCCCCTTGTCATCTTAAAATCTGTGAAATGGAGTGCAACAAATTGGCCCAGTAATCCACTCTATTAACAGCAGTCTGTTGTGAGTAGACCCAGTCACTGGGGACCAGCAGCTACCATGCCAGCTGGGTCTGGGTAGAGACCAGTCACCATTTCTAGCTCTGTGACTCTAGGGCACACTCTTGGGCTTAAACTTTTTGTATGACACCCATCCTTGGGACACGGGATGTCACCACCTGGCTACTTATGCCTCTGAGTGGAGTGTGTTGTGTATTTGGTTGTCATGGTTTTTGTTGCTATGGCAACTGAGTTAGATTATTATGGGTTAGCTCAGCCAGCTTCAGCCGGCTGAGTGAGCTCTCTGTCTCTGTAAATAAAATGGTGGTTTTGTTAGCTGTCAGCTCTCTGGCCTCAACTGATTTCTTCCTAACCCGGCTCCCCCCCAAGGATATAACAAGTGGCGACGAGGATGGGATTCCGGTGCTGCTCCAGTAACAGAAGGAAGTAGAAGTCAAGGTAAAGAACAAACAAACAAAAAAGCTGCTTGTTTGCACTGACTGTGAAAGTGAAACTAAAATCATGGCTACTCTGACCAGGCCACTGGAACCTTTTGATGAGAATATAGAGCAGTGGCATGTGTATACTGAGCGTTTTGAGCTTTTTTTAATTGAAAATGACATTACAGAAGCGAAGAAGGTGCCAATATTCTTAAGTGTTGTAGGGGCTAAAACCTACTCCCTGCTACGCAGCTTACTACACCCTGTTAAGCCAGCAACTAAATCTTACAGTGACATTGTGGAAATCCTGGGGTCCCATTTTTCCCCAAAACCACTGGTAATTGCTGAAAGATATAGGTTCCACAAAAGAGACCAAAAGGAAGATGAAACAGTTGTACAATTTGTAGCCATTTAAAAAAAGCTAGCAGAACACTGTGAATTTAAAGAAATGTTAAATGATGCCCTGCGTGACAGGTTAGTGTGTGGCCTCTACAGTGAAGCTATACGGAAGCGCCTACTGATAGAGGCTCAGCTTACCTTACAGAAGGCTGTTGATATTGCTGTCTCCATGGAACTGGTTACAAGGGAGGCGCAATACATCAATGCATCCCCTAGGGTGCAAAAAGTGTCACAAGAACCGACCCACAAAACTGTGCAGAGTCAAGAATGTTACCGCTGTGGTAAGCCGGGTCACCAGGCATCAGAATGCTGGTGTAAGGACCTGGTGTGTCGACACTGTGGCAAAAAGGGACACATTGAGTGTGCCTGTAAACAAAAGAAAAAGAGGCCTGTGGTCTGGCCGACAAAAAGAGGAACCCTGCATACCCTAGAGCAGACCCAGGATGATCAAGGTGACACCTCATCGCAAGAGGAAGTGCTACTGCATGTTTTGTCTTTGGCAATGGGCTGACATGAATACTGGGTAACCCCGTTATTGGATGGCAAACCTATACGCATGGAACTGGACACCGGTGCAGCCATCTCGCTGGTCTCAGAGACTGTGTATAAAGAAAAGCTACAGCATCTTCCGCTTAAGGCAACAAAAACTGTTCTGAAGACGTATACGGGAGAAGCTGTGCCCATGTTGGGCACTATTGATGTTAAGGTGGAGCTCAATGGACAGGTGGCTAAATTGCCACTGTTTGTGGTGAGAGGTAACTACCCAGCCCTAATGGGTAGGTCTTGGCTTGGGAAGATTCAACTGAACTGGGCAGAAGTGCACCGGATGACTAAAGAAGAAACCAGTCTAACCCTTATACTAAGGAAACATGCTGCTGTTTTTGGAGATGATTTGGGAAGTATGAAGGGAATCACTGTGACATTGAACATTAAACCTGACAGTCCACCAAAATATCTGAAAGCCCGAACTGTGCCATATGCCATCAGGCCAAAAGTTGAAGCTGACCTGGAGCGCCTGGTCACCAATGGAGTCCTAATACCAGTTACCCATAGCTCATGGGCCACTCCTATCGTTCCAATCGTGAAGAAAGATGGCTCTCTCCGGATTTGCGGTGATTTTAAAGTCACTGTCAACCCAGTGTTGTGTGCAGAGCAATACCCGCTTCCCCGCATCGATGACCTTTTCGCAGGCCTGGCTGGGGGACAAAAGTTCAGTAAGATTGATCTGAGTCAAGCATATTTACAGATGCACGTCGATGAAAAGTCCCAAGAGCTGTTGACTATTGCGACTCATAAGGGGCTTTATCGATACTGTCGCCTACCCTTCGGAATAACATCTGCTCCCGCCCTGTTCCAGAGGGCTATGGACCAGATCTTGTGTGGCTTGTCAGGAGTTCAGTGCTATCTGGATGATATCCTGGTCACTGGAAGAAATGAAGAGGATCACTTAAAGAATTTAGAGGCTACCCTACAAAGACTGGAAGAGTATGGCCTACGAGTTCGCAAAGACAAGTGTGAATTCTTCAAGCCCTCTGTTGAATATTTGGGACACATCATTGATTCTGCAGGTCTTCATAAGGCCCCTGCAAAAGTTAAAGCTATTGTGGAGGCTCCCCCACCTCGAAATGTAAGCCAGCTGCGCTCGTTTCTAGGACTACTGAACTATTATGGAAAGTTCATCTCACAGTTAGCCACACTGCTAAAACCACTTCATGAGCTCCTTGGGCAGAAAAAGGCCTGGAAGTGGACTGAAGCCTGTGATGTTGCATTTAACAAAGCTAAGGATGCATTGCTAAATTCTGAAGTTCTAACGCACTTTGATCCATCCTTACCGCTGCAATTGGCCTGCGATGCCTCCCCTTATGGAGTGGGAGCAGTCGTGTCACATATTATGCCTTCAGGAGAAGAGAGACCTATTGCTTTTGCTTCACGCACTCTAAGCAAAGCATAAGAACATAAGAACATAGGAAAGGCCGTACCGGGTCAGACCAAAGGTCCATCTAGCCCAGTATCTGTCTACCGACAGTGGCCAATGCCAGGTGCCCCTGAGGGAGTGAACCTAACAGGCAATGATCAAGTGATCTCTCTCCTGCCATCCATCTCCATCCTCTGATAAACAGAGGCTAGAGACACCATTCTTACCCATCCTGGCTAATAGCCATTTATGGACTTAGCCACCATGAATTTATCCAGTCCCCTTTTAAACATTGTTATAGTCCTAGCCTTCACAACCTCCTCAGGTAAGGAGTTCCACAAGTTGACTGTGTGCTGCGTGAAGAAGAACTTCCTTTTATTTGTTTTACACCTGCTGCCTATTAATTTCATTTGGTGACCTCTAGTTCTTGTATTATGGGAATAAGTAAATAACTTTTCCTTATCCACTTTCTCAACACCACTCATGATTTTATATACCTCTATCATGTCCCCCCTTAGTCTTCTCTTTCCTCATATGGGACCCTCTCTAAACCCCTAATCATTTTAGTTGCTATTTTCTGAACCTTTTCTAGTGCTAGAATATCTTTTTTGAGGTGAGGAGACCACATCTGTACACAGTATTCGAGATGTGGGCGTACCATGGATTTATATAAGGGCAATAATATATCCTCAGTCTTATTCTCTATCCCCTTTTTAATGATTCCTAACATCCTGTTTGCTTTTTTGACTGCCTCTGCACACTGCGTGGACATCTTCAGAGAACTATCCACGATAACTCCAAGATCTTTTTCCTGACTCGTTGTAGCTAAATTAGCCCCCATCATATTGTATGTATAGTTGGGGTTATTTTTTCCAATGTGCATTACTTTACATTTATCCACATTACATTTCATTTGCCATGTTGTTGCCCAATCACTTAGTTTTGTGAGATCTTTTTGAAGTTCTTCACAATCTGCTTTGGTCTTAACTATCTTGAGAAGTTTAGTATCATCTGCAAACTTGGCCACCTCACTGTTTACCCCTTTCTCCAGATCATTTATGAATAAATTGAATAGGATTGGTCCGAGGACTGACCCTTGGGGAACACCACTAGTTACCCCTCTCCATTCTGAGAATTTACCATTAATTCCTACCCTTTGTTCCCTGTCCTTTAACCAGTTCTCAATCCATGAAAGGACCTTTCCTTTTATCCCATGACAGCTTAATTTACGTAAGAGCCTTTGGTGAGGGACCTTGTCAAAGGCTTTCTGGAAATCTAAGTACACTATGTCCACCGGATCCCCCTTGTCCACATGTTTGTTGACCCCTTCAAAGAACTCTAATAGATTAGTAAGACACGATTTCCCTTTACAGAAACCATGTTGACTATTGCTCAAGAGTTTATGTTTTTCTATGTGTCTGACAATTTTATTCTTTACTATTGTTTCAACTAATTTGCCCGGTACCAACGTTAGACTTACCGGTCTGTAATTGCCAGGATCACCCCTAGAGCCCTTTTTAAATATTGGCGTTACATTAGCTAACTTCCAGTCATTGGGTACCGAAGCTGATTTAAAGGACAGGTTACAAACCTTAGTTAATAGTTCCGCAACTTCACATTTGAGTTCTTTCAGAACTCTTGGGTGAATGCCATCTGGTCCTGGTGACTTGTTAATGTTGAGTTTATCAATTAATTCCAAAACTTCCTCTAATGATACTTCAATCTGTGACAGTTCCTCAGATATGTCACCTACAAAAGCCAGCTCAGGTTTGGGAATCTCCCTAACATCCTCAGCCGTGAAGACTGAAGCAAAGAATCCATTTAGTTTCTCCGCAATGACTTTATCATCTTTAAGCGCTCCTTTTGAATTTTGATCATCAAGGGGCCCCACTGGTTGTTTAGCAGGCTTCCTGCTTCTGATGTACTTTAAAAACATTTTGTTATTACCTTTGGAGTTTTTGGCTAGCCATTCTTCAAACTCCTCTTTGGCTTTTCTTATTACACTCTTGCACTTAAGTTGGCAGTGTTTGTGCTCCTTTCTATTTGCCTCACTAGGATTTGACTTCCACTTTTTAAAGGAAGTCTTTTTATCTCTCACTGCTTCTTTCACATGGTTGTTAAGCCACGGTGGCTCTTTTTTAGTTCTTTTACTGTTTTTCTTAATTTGGGGTATACATTGAAGTTGGGCCTCTATTATGGTGTCTTTAAAAAGGGCCCACGCAACTTGCAGGGATTTCACTTTAGTCACTGTACCTTTTAACTTTTGTCTAACTAACCCCCTCATTTTTGTATAGTTCCCCCTTTTGAAATTAAAGGCCACAGTGTTGGGCAATTGAGATGTTCTTCCCACCACAGGGATGTTGAATGCTATTGTATTATGGTCACTATTTCCAAGCGGTCCTGCTATAGTTACCTCTTGGACCAGCTCCTGCGCTCCACTCAGGATTAAATCTAGAGTCGCCTCTCCCCTTGTGGGTTCCCGTACCAGCTGCTCCATGAAGCAGTCATTTAAAGTAGAAACTAACTACGCCCAAATCGAACGTGAGGCATTAGGAATTGTTTTTGGAATTCGGAAGTTTCATCAGTACCTGTTTGGGCGAAAGTTTACTCTTCTCACAGACCATCGACCTCTGACATCAATTTTTGGACCCTACACAGGCATTCCCCCATTAGCTGCTAGTCGTATGCAACGTTGGGCATTGTTACTTTCAGCACACACATATGAAATCAAATATCGGAAATCCACTCTGCACGGCAATGCAGATGGCCTCTCAAAGTTGCCTTTGCCGGTCAAACACCAAGATAGTGCCCAAAAGGAAATCTTCTACTTTGAACAGGTAGAGAATACACCCATCACTGCTACTCAGATAAAGAAGGCAACTCGAGTTGACCCAGTATTGTCCCAAGTTATGGACCTGGTGATGCATGGAAAATCTCGACAAACCTCTCCGGTCTCATCCGACCTTGTCCCCTACATGTCCAAGCGGACGGAGTTATCAGTCCAATCTGGTTGTTTGTTGTGGGGGAGACGTGTCATTATTCCACCACCACTGAGATCACAGATGTTAGAACAGCTACATTCCGGTCACTGTGGAATAGTGCGCATGAAGGAAATTGCATGAAGCTATTTTTGGTGGCCTGGATTGGACAGCACTATTGAAGAGAAGGCAAAAGCTTGTATGTCATGTCAGGGTGTGAGGAATGCACCCCAGTGGGCACCCCTACACCCATGGGACTGGCCTGAAAACCCGTGGCAACGTATTCACGTTGACTTTGCTGGCCCCCTTGAAGGAAGCATGTTCTTGGTGGCAATAGATGCCCATTCTAAATGGCCAGAAGTCTCTATAATGCAGTCCACTTCTGCAGAGAGTACTATCCAAAAACTATGAGGACTCTTTAGTTGTTTTGGTCTGCCAGAACAACTTGTGAGCGACAACGGACCGCAGTTCGTTTCTCAGGAGTTTCAAAATTTTATGAAGGCAAATGGGATACACCACATCACGTCAGCACCATATCATCCGTCCACCAACGGATTAGCTGAAAGATTTGTGCAGACAATGAAAAACGCTTTGAAATCAGCAAGGGGACAACACTCCATTCAAAAGCGTCTGGATACCTTTTTACTTTCCTACAGAAACACACCTCATGCTACGACCCACACATCTCCGGCCTTTCTAATGATGGGATGAAAGCTGCGCACTTGCTTTGATCTGCTGAAACCTTCTGAACCCCGACAAATTGTGCAACATCAGCAGCAATATCAAGTCATCAGACGGGCACCCAGAGCAAAAGACCGAACCTTTAGCCCGGGATAGCCAGTTTTGGCTCGGAATTATACTTCCAGAGCTAAATGGGTCCCGGCCACAGTCATCACTCAAACAGGACCTGTTTCCTACACAGTCCGGACTGCAGAGAATCTTACCTGGCGGCGACATGTAGATCAGCTGTTGCCAGGTCATGCCAGTCCTCAGGACCCATCTGCAGTTGAGGGTTCTGACTTCACCTCTTCTGGTGAGGCACCGAATCACGAGTCACCTGTTCCTGACTGTTCTCCTCCATTACTGCCGGCGGCTGAGATACCCCTTTGCCCAGCACAAGCTGATACCACCTCCTCACCCGTTCGTGCTGTGGACCCTGAGCCCCTAGTGCTTTCGGGTGGAATAACACCAGAAGTTCGCCGTAATCCACCTAGAGACAGAAGGCCTCCTCATCGGCTGGATCTTTAGCTAGGGCGAACCCACGGTTATGGGGCAAAATAATCCCCAGGAGTTAGCCGGGAATGGAGGCAGTCTACCCTCCTTCTCTAGTCTAGTGTGTGTTTTATTTAGGGGATGTTCTTATTAGGGGGGGAGGAATATGTTGTGTATTTGGTTGTCATGGTTTTTGTTGCTATGGCAACTGAGTTAGATTATTATGGGTTAGCTCAGCCAGCTTCAGCCGGCTGAGTGAGCTCTCTGTCTCTGTAAATAAAATGGTGGTTTTGTTAGCTGTCAGCTCTCTGGCCTCAACTGATTTCTTCCTAACCCGGCTCCCCCCCAAGGATATAACAGAGTGTTTGAGATCTCCTGAGCTCTTATACACACTCCCTCAAGTTCCACCTAGGATGTTGTCTCTGTGGGCTTCTAGTTTAGGGACAATGTGGTAGGAAAGCAAAGAACACAGGCGTAAAAAGGAATTTCTTAATTGCATTGACTTTACTCTTAAAGCACATGAGACCTTTTAGAATAATAAAAATTCTGAAATGCATCATCTCTACTCTCAGTTCACCACTTCCTGTGAGTCCAAGGACTGTCAGTATTTCAGGCTGTGCCCTCTTGCCCTCTTTTTTCTGTAAGCCTTCTTCTGTGTGATTCATAAACTCCCAAACCAGAAGGAACCATTGTGATAATCTTCTCTTACCTCCTGTATAACACAGGCCATTGAACTTCCCCAAAATAATTCCTAGAGCAAAGCTTTTAGAGAAACATCAAATGTTGATTTAAAAATTGTCAGTGATAGAGAATCCACTAAAAGAACAGGAGTACTTGTGGCACCTTAGAGACTAACAAATTTATTTGAGCATAAGCTTTCGTGGGTTACAGCCCACTTCATCGGATGCATGCAGTGGAAAATACAGTAGGAAGATATATATATTGTGGCGGAGCTCTGACCTTGCCCCCGTGGGTCCTGCGCTTCTAGGCGGTTTATGCTACCCTCAGTGGCTCACTGTGACCCTCCATGTAGACCTTCTCTCTCTAGGGCCAGGGTTACAGTCTACTGAGCCCTTTTCATCATAGGCCAGCAAGGAGGTTGGTGAGAGAACTCCCACAGTCTCTGTTGTCCCTGGGGGCTTATTTCAGAACAGTTTAGCCTCCTGTCCTGACAAGGGCCTTACTTCCCCTCCCAGGAGACATTCCTGTAATGGTGGGTTGGGGGGAACCCGGGCCCACCTTCAACTCCGGGTTCCAGCCCAGGGACCCTAATGGTAGCAGCTGTTGGCAGCCACCTTTCACTACCAGAGTGGCTACATTTCCCTGGGCCACTTCCCCACAGCTCTCCTGCTTCTCCCTTCTTCACCCTTACCTTAGGGCTCTCTTACCCATGGTTTGAGGGCGTCGTCATTAACCAGCCCTTCAGCTGCACTTCCTCTCCTCTGGCTCCCTGGCCCTCCTCTGCCTGACTGGAGTGAGCCCTTTTTATAGTATCAACGGGGCCTTAATTAGAGTCAAGTGGTCACATTAGCTTAATGGCCTCACCTGACTCTTTGCAGGTTAATTAGAGTCAGGTGTTCTCATTAGCCTGGAGCAGCCCCTGGTCTGGTCAGTTAGGGAACAGAAAACTGATAATCCAGTGATCAGTATATCTGCCTTCTGCTGTACCCAACTGGCCTGGGTCTATCACAATATATATACACACAGAGAACATGAAACAATGGGTGTTACCATACACACTCTAATGAGAGTGATCAGTTAAGGTGAGCTATTACCAGCAGGAAAGAAAAAAGCTTTTTGTAGTGAGAATCAAAATGTTCCATTTGCAGCAGTTGACAAGAAGTTGTGAGGAACAGTGTGTAGGGGGGAAATAAACATGGGGAAATAGTTTTACTTTGTGTAATGACCCATCCACTCCCAGTCTTTATTTAAGCCTAATTTAATGGAGTCCATTTTGCAAATTAATTTCAATTCAGAAGTCTCTCATTGGAGTCTGTTTTTGAAGTTTTTTTGTTGTAATATTGCGACTTTTAGGTCTGTAATCGAGTGACCAGGGAGATTGAAGTGTTCTGCGAGAATCCACTATGACCCTTAGTAAATTGTTCCAGTGCTTAATGACTCTCACTGTTAAAAATGTATGCCTTATTTCCAGACTGAATTTGTCTAGCTTCAATTTAAAGTCTTTTGATTGTGTTATAGCTTTTTCTGCTAGATTGAAGAGCCCATTATTAAAGATCTGTTCCCTATGTAGATACTTATAGACTACAAGTCATTCCTTAATCTTCACTTAGTTAAGCTAAATAGATTGTGCTCCTTGAGTCTATCTGTATGTGGCATGTTTTCTAATCATTTAATCATTCTCATGGCTCTTCTCTGAGCCGTCTCCAAATTATCAATATCCTTCTTGAATTGTAGGCCTCAGAACTGCACAGAGTATTCAAGCAATGGTTGCAGTAGTGTCAAATATAGTGGTAAAATAAATTTCCTACTCCTACTTGAGATTCCCCTGTTTATACATTCCAAGATCACATTACCTCTTTGGCAACAGCACCACAATGGGTGCTCATGTTCACCTGATTATCCACAATGACCCCAAAGTCTTTTTCAGAGTCACTGTTTCCCAAGATAGAGTCCCCCATACTGAAAATATAGCCTACATTCTTTGTTCCTAGAAATATACATTTACATTTAGCTGTATTAAAGAACATATTGTTTATGTATGCCCAGTTTACCAACAGATCCAGATTGCTCTGAGTCACTGACCTGTTGTCTTCATTAGTTACCACTCCCTCAATTTTTGTGTCATCTACAAACTTTATCATTAATGATTTTATGTTTTCTTCCAGGTTATTGATAAAAATATTACCTGGCATATGGCCAAGAACCAATCCCTATGGGACTCCATGGGAAACCTACCCATTCATGAAGATTCCCCTGAGACCTATCAGTTAGTCACTTTTCAATCCATTTAATGTGTGCCATGTTTATTTTATATTGCTCTAGTGTTTTAATCAACATATTGTGTGGCACTAAGCAAAAAACCATACAGAGGTCTAAGTATATTATGTCATCACTATTAACCAAACTTGTAATCTCATAAAAAAGATATCAAGTTAGTTTGACGGGATCTGTTTTCCATAAACTCACGTGGATTTGCATTAATTACATTGCCCTCCTTTAATTTTTTATTATTTGAGTCCTGTAACAGCTGCTCCATTATCTTGCCTGGGATCAATGTCAGACTGACAGGCCTATAATTACCCAGGTCATCCTGTTTACCCTTTTTAAAAATGGCACATTAGTTTTCTTCAAGTCTTTGTGAGCTTCCAAGACTTGCTGAAAATCACATTAATGGTCCAGCAAACTCTGCAGCCTGCTTTTTTAAAAGTCTTAGATAGAAGTTATCTGGACTTGTGGATCTAAAAATGTCTAACTTTAGTAGCTTGTGTTTACCATCCTCCAGAGATACTAGTGGAATAGAAAGAGTGTTATTGTTGCCATAGGATAGGACTATATCTTCTATTTTTCACCCAAATTCATAAAAGAAATATTTAGTGATCATTTTTGGCTTTTCTGGATTATTATTGATATTTCTATCATTTCCATCTAGTAATGGACCAGTAGGATTCTTAGGATTCTTTTTGTATCCAATATATTTAAAAAACTCCTTGTTGTCCCTAATTTTGCTGGGCATAGATTTCTCCTTGTGTCCCTTTGCTTACCTTATCAATTTTCTACAGTTCCCACCTGCCATAGCAGGGAAAGCCAGCTCCTCAGCTGGAGCAGGAGATGGCAGCCCCACCAGAACTAGGGAGAGGCAGCTCCTCAGGCCATGGAGGGGTGGGGGGAGTGGCAGCTTCTCCAGCTGTGGGAGGAGGGGAGAGAGAGTCAGTTCCTCCACCATAGGGAGTACAAAAAGTGCCCCTCCAAAAGCGGCCAAATTTTTATTCCGGTGCACGCCACTGTCTGGGTCATAGGGTCACAGGCACTGGTTTCCTCCTTTTCCCAGGGGTGCTCAGCCCCCGCTCAGCCCCAGGGCCTGCCTCCACTCCACCTCTTCCTGCAAGGCCCCACCCCCATCCTGCCTCTTCCCACCCCCACCCCACTGCTTCCCTCTCAGTTCTGCCCCCTCCCCCAAATGCGCCCCATCTCCACTCCTCCCCCTCCCCCAGTGCCTCCTGTGTGCTTCAGAATAGCTGATTGCGGTGGGCGGGAGGCACGGGGAGGGAGGGGGAGGAGTTGATTGGCAGTGCCGCTGGCAGGTGGGAAGCGGTGGGGGGAGGGGGAGGAGTTGAGCAGCGGGGCTGCCGGCAGGCAGGAGGCACTGGGGGGGAAGGGAGGAGCTGGATGCCGGTGGGTGCTAAGCACCCACTAATTTTTCCATGGGTGCTCCAGGACTGGAGCACCCATGGGGTCAGTGCCTATGCATATGCTCAATCCTCAGTTCAAACAGTTATAGTTGCCCCCACCTTCCAGGATCCTGTATACAGAGACCATTTTTCCATGGCAGAGGGCCAGTAGCTGAGAATCAATCAAAATAAATAACCCCAGACTGCAGCTTTGATGGCTGTCAGTGATGGTACTTCCATTAGGTGTCAAATGCCTTTCCTGGGCAGGGCAGGGCTTAATAGGCTGCCCTAGGGAAAGGCTGAACTAATGTGGCCACATTGCCAATATTTCAACAAGGGTACAAAATAGACTTCACAATTTCATACAGTCATATCCAACTGTGTCACGTAGAGCTGTGCTGTTAGGAACTCTGCTGGCTACAGTCACCTCTGCAACCATCTTATAGGGGGATGCCATTATGATCGAGGCAATCAGGTACAGACAGTGCTGCTGAACCTGGGACAGGTTGAAGTGACAGTTTCCATTTACAGCTCATACTCCAAAGATGTGTAATATAGAAAACAAGCTGCTTCATACTGACTGAGCTCTGTGTTGATGACTTGAACCCCAGGGAAAACAAGACATCTCCCTTCCACCATAGATTTTTCTGATACAAATCACAGGTTCCCAGTTCTTCCAGTTCTGTACACATGACTAAATCTTTCTAAGTCCCACTCTCATGGGACTAAACCTCCAGCTGCCACTGAGACAGGTTATGAGGTGAGAGAAGGTTTCACACTGATTCTTGGACCTTACAACTGAGAAAGCCCAATCGAATGACTTTGCTGGGTGTCTCAGCTTTGCTTGAACTAAACCTGTACAAGGGAAGCCTCAGAGAAGGTAATAAAGTCTCTAGAAGCTTTGTATGCCTATCCCGCACACATAGTACATCCACTTGCTAACCCGTGTAAGCAGGGGGAGGGGCCTACTATCATGGTGAATTTTCCTGGCTTCTAGTCTATTCTGGTAGAATCAGATGATGAAAGGGTCTTAGCCTGCACTCCCAACCTGGATGCATGCCTGACCTCAAGGACTTTTCTTTCTCTTTCTCATGCAGAGGAGTCCTTGTAACCCCTATAAGGCTGGACTCAGGATCCCTGGGGGACTTAACCCCAATTTTGTGATGGATTGCTCAGGACAGGGCCAAGGTTGTCCCCACTCTGGTGTACCCACCAGACACTTTCCTGACCCAGTGATCACTACACTGGGTTTAAACCACATACAATTTATTAAACAGTAAATGTAAAAATAAAGGAAAAAGTGATAAGGTTAAAGGATCAAGGAACCCTGCACTCTGGGCATGGGAAAAACCATAAACAATAGCCTCTGGAACTCAACAAAATACACAACATGTTCCTTAAATATCCCAGGCTTCTTTCCCTGGACCTCGATGCACTGTGGTGATGCCATGAGTAAGACACCTGCTCTGGTGGTGGCTATATGCCCTCAGGGTCTAGGTGGCGGGACCCTTATCCTCAATATCGGCTCTCCTGTTGGGTTCATGTCTCTCCTCCACGCCCAGCCTTCATGGCCCTCTTGTCTGGCAATGTCACCCTCTGCTGGGCCCTCTTTGTCCAGGGTCCCAACCTTGCTCTCCCTAGCTGCTCACTGCTTTTGGCTCCAGTTTATTTGCTGCATGGCCAGCCTTCCACTCTCCTGGCTCTGATCCCATGGCTCTCCACTGTAGCTCAGTCCTAGCTCACCATCGGCACAGCTGGTCTCCGCTGCTCTGGCTCCCTGGCTCTGGGCTGCTGCCCAGGCTGCTCTGGTCTGCAGCACTCTCCCTCTCGTGCTTCACTCTGCTTTGGCCACTCCAGCTCACACACAGGATGGTCTCTGGTCTCTCTACTCCCTCATTGACCCACCTGTCCTGTCAACTGGCTTGGAGAGCTGTCCCTTCCCCGTTGGCCCTGGGGTTAGAGCTCTTCTGATTTGCCTGGGGATGGGTCAGTCCCATGATCCTGACTCCTGTTCGGCCCTTCCCTTTCTCCTGGTATTGTAAAAAACCCACTAAGGTTCAGCAAGGGGCCAATGGCTCCCTTACATATGTGTGCATGGCTCTTGAGTTATGGAAGGCTCTTTGAAAGTTCTAGGGAAGGAGCCTGCTGCCACCAAGGCACCTTGCTCATTCTATGGGGGAGGGGTGAGATCATGACAGAGGGTCACTTCCATATATAGATCACTGGGTCATGATTGGACTCTCACTTCTGACATCAGGGGAAGAAAGGTCAAAATTGATAAGTAACAGTGTAAGTACAAAGTGAAGAGAGAATGAAGGTTGCAGTCCAACTGAGGATCCTCAAACGGTGTGGTAAAGAAGTTGCATTTAAGTTAAAATCCTACAGAATTTACTAATGTGGTTAATACAATAAGATTTAATAGAAATTAAATGTTTCTATGGAAATTGAATTAAATAGAAAATAATATCTTGTCTATGGAATTTTAGAACCAGAATTTAGTAGAGAATATATCCCCATTATAAAATTCTACAGGTAGATTTAAAAAGTAAATAAAGAAAGCTATTAGTCTCTTTTAAATTCAGTGGGATAGTTGCATAAAAATGGTGGAGGCAAGTGTGGGTGTGTGGAGAGCTGAATGATTTGAAGAGTTCTAGGTTTTGTGTAGGCAAAAAACCTTACCTTTGGGTTGCTCAAATTGTACTGATGATAATGGAGTAATGATATGGGAGCATTACTGTGCCCTTTGCTCTGAGAACTAGCTGAGATGCAGCTGTTCACTGCTAGCTCAACAGCTCCTAGGTTCTGACTCCAGCGATATGATACCATTCCCACCATGTCCCTGACACACACACCCCCAGGGCTTCACTGGCTCCCCAGGTCCCTACTCAGGAGTCCTCTGCTGAGTAGGAAGTGTCAGAGAAGGGGGCAGGGAGCTGCAGAGGTGCCGGCCAGCAATAGCTCCCCAGATGACTCTCAGATCGGTGGGCTGAGTGCTTTAGCAGCGTTCCAGCCTTTGGTTTACACAGCTGGGAGGAGTGGGTGGAAATATTGCCTGCTGCATATTGCTGAGGAACCAGAAAACATAAAATCATTGCAAGTAAAGTTTTCAGATGACACAAAAATTGGCGGAGTTATATATATATATATATATTGATAATGTAAGCCCTATGGTATGAAGCCAACAAATGGAAGGAGGTGACTGAGGAGCTGTCTGCTGGTAAGAGAGAAGATTTGACTCAGTCAGCGCCCTGCTGTCCTCTGCTGAGATCACATGGAGTTGACTGAGCAAGCCAGTGCCTCATTTGCAGGTCAGTTGTGGATGGTTTGGGGATATTTGGATGTGATTTGGCTGGGTTTTGTATCTGGAGCTGATGTTTTGGTGGTGATCTTTTTAGGATCTGCTGGATTAGGGCCAGGACAGTGCCTTACCTTGGAGTCACCAAATAAATTTTTCTCAAAGTTGGGTAAGGAGTCCTGGGCTGAGCAAAAGGCCATGGGAGAAAAATTATGGTTTGTTACTGGGGTATCTTTTTGGGTGGTAGGGATTCTGTGTGCATCGTTAGATCACTGACCCCTTCTTTGTAAAAGAGCAGAGCTGTAAACTATAGTTGTCTTATGCAAGCTGAGCTCTGTAGTGGTTCCAGTCATCTGGTGAGTGGTGGGCAGAGCTCAGCAGCAGTTCTGGTCATTGGGCTGGCAGTGGGCACAGCAAAGTGGCAATTTGGGCCTAGAGCAGTAGATGGAGAGCAGCTGCTTGGTCTATGCCGGGAGTACAGGAGTTTATAGCATCAGTTTATATTGGCCAAAGGAGTCTGGTGAGGCTGCCCTGTCCTAGCTGCTGCTATCATTATAGCAGGACAGCTGTTAGGGCCCCAGAGCTGTCAGTGGAATGGGACCCTGATTTTCCTGGCACTCCTGGACTCACAAAGTGTGAGTTGTGGGTTTGGAGGTGGCAAAACTACATCGGCCACTATAGGTCCAATCATCTGAGATTTTGACTCATGCACCATGAGGTAGCAGGTGGTAGAAAGTGTTAAATTGTAAAATTTGTCTAAGTTCACTCTGTCCTTTCCCTTTCCTTCTCCAATAAAGTTATTTTTATTTAAATCTCCATTGAACATGACTGTGAATGGGTATAGATTTGCCTGTTAAAGGCACCTACAGTAGATATAAATTCTCAAATTACTGTAACAAAGAGTCCTGTGGCACCTTAAAGACTAACAGATGTATTGGAGCATAAGCTTTCGTGGGTAAATACCCACTTGGTCAGACGCATGTAATGGAAATTTCCAGAGGCAGGTATAAATATGCAGGCAAGAATCAGTTTGGAGATAGCGAGGTTAGTTCAATCAGGGAGGGTGGGGCCCTCTGCTAGCAGTTGAGGTGTGAACACCAAGGGAGGTGTTCTAGCAGTTTCTCCACCCTTGGTGTTCACACCTCAACTGGTAGAAGAGGGCCTCACCCTTTAACAGAAGACAAGATTCAATGGCTGGGAGCTATTTCATACTGGAGGTAAGTCACTAAATAAATAAATAAGTACAGTGATGGTAATTAACCACTAGAGCAATCTACTTTGGATGTGGTAGATTATCTGCCATTTGAAGTCTTTAAATCAAGATGGGATGTTTTTCAAAAAGGTATGCTATAGCTCAACCAGAAGTTATGGGATGAGTGCAACAATTACTTGATGAAATTCTATGGCCTGTGTTATGTAGGAGGTCAGACTAGATGATAATAATGATCCCTTCTGGCCTTCAATCTATGACTCTATGTGTACCCAGCACTGACCGGCTGCCCTGGCCGTGGAGGCAGTTGAATGAGGAAAGACAGCAAATCAGATACGGGTCTTTTCTACAAACCTGTTAGGAGGGGAAAAAAACAAAACTATAGAGTTGGCAGGTCTTAGTTCACACATCAGGTAGGAGTCTGATTTGTTCAGAAAAGTTGATGTGAGGTGCCAATGTGTTCAAAAAACATACTATGGCAAAAGTTGTAAACTGGAGTCTGGTGCCTGACTTATCAGTTTGCAGGATACAAGTATCCCACATTACCATCAATTAGAGTTACTGTTACCCTGCTGTAGGAAGAATAAAGTTTCAGAAATTAAGGAGGGTAGAAAAAAAGAAAAATACTATATTGTGTCAGGAGAGATTGATTGATTGATATATATAGAGAGAGAGAGAGAGAGAGAGAGAGACAAAGAGAGAGAGAGAGAGAGAGACGCCAATCTGCTCATCTTTTGCTCACTCCAGAAGGGATATAATTTTTCATGTCAAGGCCCAACCATACCAACAGTTTTGTGCATTGTTGAAGTCAGTGGGAGTTTTGTATATGCAGCTGATGGGATTCTCATCCCCAAGAGCAATATAAAGCAAATGTAGAAGGCTAGGAATATCCAAGAAGTCAGGGAAGCTGC